>NW_027362765.1:154342648-154656348 GCF_046119375.1 Phyllobates terribilis | reverse complement strand
GGGGAGTGGTTATATGGAGTAATAGGAGGAGACTATAGGCGGAGAGTTATATGGAGTAATAGGAGGAGATATAGGGTGAGGTTATATGGAGTAATAGGAGGAGATATAGGGAGGTTATATGAAGTAATAGGAGGAGATATAGGGAGGTTATATGGAGTAATAGGAGGAGATATAGGGAGGTATATGGAGTAATAGAGGAGATATAGGGGAGGTTATATGGAGTAATAGGAGGAGATATAGGGGAGGTTACATGGAGTAATAGGAGGAGATATAGGGGAGGTTATATGGAGTAATAGGAGGAGATATAGGGAGGTTATATGGAGTAATAGGAGGAGATATAGGGAGGTTATATGGAGTAATAGGAGGAGATATAGGGGAGGTTATATGGAGCAATAGGAGGAGATATAGGGAGGTTATATGGAGTAATAGGAGGAGATATAGGGAGGTTATATGGAGTAATAGGAGGAGATATAGGGGAGGTTATATGGAGCAATAGGAGGAGATATAGGGAGGTTATATGGAGTAATAGGAGGAGATATAGGGAGGTTAAATGGAGTAATAGGAGGATATATAGGAGAGGTTATATGGAGTAATAGGAGGAGATATAGGGAGGTTATATGAAGTAATAGGAGGAGGTATAGGGGAGGTTATATGGAGTAATAAATGGAGATATAGGGAGGTTATATGGAGTAATAGGAGGAGATATAGGGAGGTTATATGGAGTAATAGGAGGAGATATAGGGAGGTTATATGGAGTAATAGGGGGAGATATAGGGAGGTTATATGGAGAAATAGGAGGAGATATAGGGAGGTTATATGGAGTAATAGGAGGAGATATAGGGGAGGTTATATGGAGTAATAGGAGAAGATAAGGGAGGTTATATGGAGTAATAGGAGGAGATATAGGGGAGGTTATATGGAGTAAAAGGAGGAGATATAGGGGAGGTTATATGGAGCAATAGGAGGAGATATAGGGAGATTATATGGCGTAATATGAGATATAGGGGTTATATGGAGTAATAGGAGGAGATATAGGGAGGTTAAATGGAATAATAGGAGGATATATAGGAGAGGTTATATGGAGTAATAGGAGGAGATATAGGGAGGTTATATGAAGTAATAGGAGGAGATATAGGGGAGGTTATATGGAGTAATAGGAGGAGATATAGGGAGGTTATATGGGAGTAATAGGAGGGAGATATAGGGAGGTTGTATGGAGCAATAGGAGGAGATATAGGGAGGTTCATATGGAGTAATAGGAGGAGATATAGGGAGGTTATATGGAGTAATAGGAGGAGATATAGGGAGGTTATATGGAGTAATAGGAGGAGATATAGGGAGGTTATATGCAGTAATAGGGGGAGATATAGGGGAGGTTATGTGGAGTAATAGGAGGAGATATAGGAGATTATATGGAGTAATAGGAGGAGATATAGGGAGGTTATATGGAGTAATAGGAGGAGATATACGGGAGGTTATATGGAGTAATAGGAGGAGATATCTGGGAGGCTATATGGAGTAATAGGAGGAGATATAGGGAGGTTATATGTAGTAATAGGAGGAGATATAGGGAGGTTATGTGGAATAATAGGAGGAGATATAGGGGAGGTTATATGGAGTAATAGGAGGAGATATAGGGAGGTTATATGGAGTAATAGGAGGACGATATAGGGAGGTATATGGAGTAATAGGAGGAGATATAGGGGGGTTATATGGAGTAATAGGATGAGATATAGGGAGGTTATATTGAGTAATAGGAGAATATAGGAAGGTTATATGGAGAATAGGAGGAGATATAGGGGGGTTATGTGGAGTAATAGGAGGAGATATAGGGAGGTTATATGGTGTAATAGGAGGAGATATAGGGAGGTTATATGGAGTAATAGGAGGAGATATAGGGGGTTATATGGAGTAATAGGATGAGATATAGGGAGGTTATATTGAGTAATAGGAGGAGATATAGGGGGTTATATGGAGTAATAGGATGAGATATAGGGGGGTTATATGGAGTAATAGGATGAGATATAGGGGGTTATATGGAGATATAGGGACGGTTATATAGAGTAATAGGGGATATAGGGGAGGTTATATGGAGTAATAGGAGGAGATATAGGGAGGTTATATGGAGTAATAGGAGTAGATATAGAGGAGGTTATATGGAGTAATAGAGTAGATATAGGGAGATTATATGGAGTAATAGGAGGAGATATAGGGAAGGTTATATGGAGTAATAGGAGGAGATATTAGGGAGGTTATATGGAGTAATAGGAGGAGATATAGGGAGGTTATATGGAGTAATAGGAGGAGATATAGGGAGTTTATATAGAGTAATAGGAGGAGATATAGGGAGGTTATATGGAGTAATAGGAGATATAGGGAGGATATATGGAGTAATAGGAGGAGATATAGGGAGATCATATGGAGTAATAGGAGGAGATATAGAGAGGTTATATAGAGTAATAGGAGGAGATATAGGAGAGGTTATATGGAGTAATAGGAGGAGATATATGGAGGTTATATGGAGTAATAGGAGGAGATATATGGAGGTTATATGGAGTAATAGGAGGAGATATAGAGAGGTTATATAGAGTAATAGGAGGAGATATAGGGAGGTTATATGGAGTAATAGGAGGAGATATAGGGAGGTTATATGGAGTAATAGGAGAGATATAGGGGAGGTTATATGGAGTAATAGGAGAAGATATAGGGAGGTATATGGAGTAATAGGAGGAGATATAGGGGGTTTAATGGTTATATGGAGTAAAAGGAGGAGATATAGGGGAGGTTATATGGAGCAATAGGAGGAGATATAGGGAGATTATATGGCGTAATATGAGATATAGGGGTTATATGGAGTAATAGGAGGGGATATAGGGAGGTTAAATGGAATAATAGGAGGATATATAGGAGAGGTTATATGGAGTAATAGGAGGAGATATAGGGAGGTTATATGAAGTAATAGGAGGAGATATAGGGGAGGTTATATGGAGTAATAGGAGGAGATATAGGGAGGTTATATGGGAGTAATAGGAGAGATATAGGGAGGTTGTATGGAGCAATAGGAGGAGATATAGGGAGGTTATATGGAGTAATAGGAGGAGATATAGGGAGGTTATATGGAGTAATAGGAGGAGATATAGGGAGGTTATATGGAGTAATAGGAGGAGATATAGGGAGGTTATATGCAGTAATAGGGGGAGATATAGGGAGGTTATGTGGAGTAATAGGAGGAGATATAGGGAGATTATATGGAGTAATAGGAGGAGATATAGGGAGGTTATATGGAGTAATAGGAGGAGATATAGGGAGGTTATATGGAGTAATAGGAGGAGATATTGGGAGGTTATATGGAGTAATAGGAGGAGATATAGGGAGGTTTATATGTAGTAATAGGAGGAGATATAGGGAGGTTATGTGGAATAATAGGAGGAGATATAGGGGAGGTTATATGGAGTAATAGGAGGAGATATAGGGAGGTTATATGGAGTAATAGGAGGAGATATAGGGAGGTTATATGGAGTAATAGGAGGAGATATAGGGGGGTTATATGGAGTAATAGGATGAGATATAGGGAGGTTATATTGAGTAATAGGAGGAGATATAGGAGAGGTTATATGGAGTAATAGGAGGAGATATAGGGGGGTTATATGCAGTAATAGGTGGAGATATAGGGTAGGTTATGTGGAGTAATAGGAGGAGATATAGGGAGGTTATATGGTGTAATAGGAGGAGATATAGGGAGGTTATATGGAGTAATAGGAGGAGAATATAGGGGGGTTATATGGAGTAATAGGATGAGATATAGGGAGGTTATATTGAGTAATAGGAGGAGATATAGGGGGGTTATATGGAGTAATAGGATGAGATATAGGGGGGTTATATGGAGTAATAGGATGAGATATAGGGGGTTATATGGAGATATAGGGAGGTTATATAGAGTAATAGGGGATATAGGGGAGGTTATATGGAGTAATAGGAGGAGATATAGGGAGGTTATATGGAGTAATAGGAGTAGATATAGAGGAGGTTATATGGAGTAATAGGAGTAGATATAGGGAGATTATATGGAGTAATAGGAGGAGATATAGGGAAGGTTATATGGAGTAATAGGAGGAGATATAGGGAGGTTATATGGAGTAATAGGAGGAGATATAGGGAGGTTATATGGAGTAATAGGAGGAGATATAGGGAGGTTATATAGAGTAATAGGAGGAGATATAGGGAGGTTATATGGAGTAATAGGAGATATAGGGAGGATATATGGAGTAATAGGAGGAGATATAGGGAGATCATATGGAGTAATAGGAGAGATATAGAGAGGGTTATATAGAGTAATAGGAGGAGATATAGGAGAGGTTATATGGAGTAATAGGAGGAGATATATGGAGGTTATATGGAGTAATAGGAGGAGATATATGGAGGTTATATGGAGTAATAGGAGGAGATATAGAGAGGTTATATGAGTAATAGGAGGAGATATAGGAGAGGTTATATGGATAGCCGGGGTTATATGGAGTAATAGGAGGAGATATAGGGAGGTTATATGGAGTAATAGGAGGAGATATAGGGAGGTTATATGGAGTAATAGGAGGAGATATAGGAGGTTATATGTAGTAATAGGAGGAGATATAGGGAGGTTATATGGAGTAATAGGAGGAGATATAAGGAGGTTATATGGAGTAATAGGAGGAGATATAGGGAGGTTATATGGAGTTATAGGAGGAGATATAGGGAGGTTATATGGAGTAATAGGAGGAGATATAGGGAGGTTATATGGAGTAATAGGAGGAGATATAGAGAGGTTATATACAGTAATAGGAGGAGATATAGGGAGGTTATATGGAGTAATAGGAGGAGATATATGGAGGTTATATGGAGTAATAGGAGGAGATATAGGGAGGTTATATGGAGTAATAGGAGGAGATATAGGAGAGGTTATATGGAGTAATAGGAGGAGATATAGGGGAGGTTATATGGAGTAATAGGAGGAGATATAGGGAGATTATATGGAGTAATAGGAGGAGATATAGGGAGGTTATATGGAGTAATAGGAGATATAGGGAGGTTATAAGGAGTAATAGGAGGAGATATAGGAAGGGTATATGGGAGTAATAGGAGGAGATATAGGGGAGGTTGTATGGAGTAATAGGAGGAGATATAGGGAGGTTATATGGAGTAATAGGAGGAGATATAGGGAGGTTATATGGAGTAATAGGAGGAGATATAGGGAGGTTATATGGAGTAATAGGAGGAGATATAGGGAGGTTATATGCAGTAATAGGGGGAGATATAGGGAGGATATGTGGAGTAATAGGAGGAGATATAGGGAGATTATATGGAGTAATAGGAGGAGATATAGGGAGGTTATATGGAGTAATAGGAGGAGATATAGGGAGGTTATAAGGAGTAATAGGAGGAGATATTGGGAGGTTGTATATGGAGTAATAGGAGGAGATATAGGGAGGTTATATGCAGTAATAGGGGGAGATATAGGGAGGTTATGTGGAGTAATAGGAGGAGATATAGGGAGGTTATATGGAGTAATAGGAGGAGATATAGGGAGGTTATATGGAGTAATAGGAGGAGATATAGGGGGGTTATATGGAGTAATAGGATGAGATATAGGGAGGTTATATTGAGTAATAGGAGGAGATATAGGAGAGGTTATATGGAGTAATAGGAGGAGATATAGGGGGGTTATATGCAGTAATAGGGGGAGATATAGGGAGGTTATGTGGAGTAATAGGAGGAGATATAGGGAGGTTATATGGTGTAATAGGAGGAGATATAGGGAGGTTATATGGAGTAATAGGAGGAGATATAGGGGGTTATATGGAGTAATAGGATGAGATATAGGGAGGTTATATTGAGTAATAGGAGGAGATATAGGGGGGTTATATGGAGTAATAGGATGAGATATAGGGGGGTTATATGGAGTAATAGGATGAGATATAGGGGGTTATATGGAGATATAGGGAGGTTATATAGAGTAATAGGAGATATAGGGAGGTTATATGGAGTAATAGGAGGAGATATAGGGAGGTTATATGGAGTAATAGGAGTAGATATAGAGGAGGTTATATGGAGTAATAGGAGTAGATATAGGGAGATTATATGGAGTAATAGGAGGAGATATAGGGAAGGTTATATGGAGTAATAGGAGGAGATATAGGGAGGTTATATGGAGTAATAGGTGGAGATATAGGGAGGTTATATGGAGTAATAGGAGGAGATATAGGGAGGTTATATGGAGTAATAGGAGGAGATATAGGGAGGTTATATGGAGTAATAGGAGGAGATATAGGGAGGTTATATAGAGTAATAGGAGGAGATATAGGGAGGTTATATGGAGTAATAGGAGATATAGGGAGGATATATGGAGTAATAGGAGGGAGATATAGGGAGGTTATATGGAGTAATAGGGAGAGAGATATAGAGAGGTTATATGAAGTAATAGGAGGAGATATAGGAGAGGTTATATGGAGTAATAGGAGGAGATATATGGAGGTTATATGGAGTAATAGGAGGAGATATATGGAGGTTATATGGAGTAATAGGAGGAGATATAGAGAGGTTATATAGAGTAATAGGAGGAGATATAGGGAGGTTATATGGAGTAATAGGAGGAGGTATATGGAGGTTATATGGAGTAATAGGAGGAGATATAGGGAGGTTATATGGAGTAATAGGAGGAGATATAGGGAGGTTATATGGAGTAATAGGAGGAGATATAGGGAGGTTATATGTAGTAATAGGAGGAGGTATATGGAGGTTATATGGAGTAATAGGAGGAGATATAGGGAGGTTATATGGAGTTATAGGAGGAGATATAGGGAGGTTATATGTAGTAATAGGAGGAGGTATATGGAGGTTATATGGAGTAATAGGAGGAGATATAGGGAGGTTATATGGAGTTATAGGAGGAGATATAGGGAGGTTATATGGAGTAATAGGAGGAGATATAGGGAGGTTATATGGAGTAATAGGAGGAGATATAAGGAGGTTATATGGAGTAATAGGAGGAGATATAGGGAGGTTATATGTAGTAATAGGAGGAGGTATATGGAGGTTATATGGAGTAATAGGAGGAGATATAGGGAGGTTATATGGAGTTATAGGAGGAGATATAGGGAGGTTATATGGAGTAATAGGAGGAGATATAGGGAGGTTATATGGAGTAATAGGAGGAGATATAAGGAGGTTATATGGAGTAATAGGAGGAGATATATGGAGGTTATATGGAGTAATAGGAGGAGATATAGAGAGGTTATATAGAGTAATAGGAGGAGATATAGGGAGGTTATATGGAGTAATAGGAGGAGATATATGGAGGTTATATGGAGTAATAGGAGGAGATATAGGGAGGTTATATGGAGTAATAGGAGGAGATATAGGGAGGTTATATGTAGTAATAGGAGGAGGTATATGGAGGTTATATGGAGTAATAGGAGGAGATATAGGGAGGTTATATGGAGTTATAGGAGGAGATATAGGGAGGTTATATGGAGTAATAGGAGGAGATATAGGGAGGTTATATGGAGTAATAGGAGGAGATATAAGGAGGTTATATGGAGTAATAGGAGGAGATATATGGAGGTTATATGGAGTAATAGGAGGAGATATAGAGAGGTTATATAGAGTAATAGGAGGAGATATAGGGAGGTTATATGGAGTAATAGGAGGAGATATATGGAGGTTATATGGAGTAATAGGAGGAGATATAGGGAGATTATATGGAGTAATAGGGGGAGATATAGGGGGGTTATATGGAGTAATAGGAGGAGATATAGAGAGGTTATATGGAGTAATAGGAGGAGATATAGGGGAGGTTATATGGAGTAATAGGAGGAGATATAGGGAGATTATAAGGAGTAATAGGAGGAGATATAGGGAGGTTATATGGAGTAATAGGAGGAGATATAGGGGAGGTTATATGGAGTAATAGGAGGAGATATAGGGAGGTTATAAGGAGTAATAGGAGGAGATATAGGAAGGGTATATGGAGTAATAGGAGGAGATATAAGGAGGTTATATGGAGTAATAGGAAGAGATATAGGGAGATTATATGGAGTAATAGGAGGAGATATAGGGAGGTTATATGGAGTAATAGGAGGAGATATAGGGAGGTTATATAGAGTAATAGGATGAGATATAGGAGAGGTTATATGGAGTAATAGGAGGAGATATATGGAGGTTATATGGAGTAATAGGAGGAGATATAGAGAGGTTATATAGAGTAATAGGAGGAGATATAGGGAGGTTATATGGAGTAATAGGAGGAGCTATAGGGGGTTATATGGAGTAATAGGAGGAGATATAGGGAGGTTATATGGAGTAATAGGAGGAGATATAGGGAGGTTATATGGAGTAATAGGAGGAGATATAGGGAGGTTATATGTAGTAATAGGAGGAGATATAGGAGAGGTTATATGGATTAATAGGAGGAGATATAGGGGAAGTTATATGGAGTAATAAAGAGTTAATAAGACATCCTGTATAGAATCTGATTGGATGAGGGGCAGACTGAGACATTGCTCGGACCTTGGCAGCGGCTCGGAGTTTTCCCCCAGGTACTCATACTGCATCTGTAAGTTGCTCCTACACACATTGTCTACTCCACACTCTTTCTGAAAGTGAATCTGGAAAACAATAGCACATTTGTGGTTACAAGATCTTCTCTTATTATAAAGCACCTGGCATGACAGAGCATTTGGATTTGCTTGTATTGTGTCAATGGCAGAAAGGATATACAGTGGTGTAAAACAGTGTTTGCCCCCTTCCTTATTTCTTATTCTTTTGCATGTTTATCACACTTAAATGTTTCAGATCACAAAACAAATTTAAATATTAGACAAAGTAAACACAAAATGCAGCTTTTAAATGAAGCTCTTTATTATTAAGGGAAAAAGAAATCCAAACCTACAGAGCCCTGTATGAAAATGTAACATAGTAACATAGGTTGAATAAAGACCTAGGTCCATCAAGTTCAACCTTCCTCCCCCAATTGTACTCCCTACACCAACTTACTAACTGGCGAGGCCTAGTCCCAGTTATTGTATTATTATTACCATTTTTATTATTGCTGCACTTTTACTATTAAAAATGAACCCGTTTATAATTTTTTAATTAGTTTTATATTTTGTATTACTCTTATGATTCTAATAATAGTATTACTAAAATCTCTATGCCTAAATCTGTTGATCCAGAAGAAGGCAAAAACCCCCGGACACATTCAGCCAATTTGCGTCACGGAGAAAAATTCCTTCTTGACCCCGAGAAAAGGCGATCAGTCCTAGAACCCTTGATCAAACCTAATTATGTTACTAGTTATGTAATTACTATTACTACTAAATGTACTACTATAGGTGTAACATTTTTTCTAATTTAACTGTAACCCACAATGTTATGTGTATCGAGGAAATCGTCCAGCCCTTTTTTGAAAGCCGTTATAGTGTCTGCCATCACTACCTCTTGTGGTAGGGCATTCCACAGTCTGACTGCTCTGACTGTAAAGAACCCTTTCCTGTTTAGGTGCCGGAATCGCCTTTCTTCCACCTGTAATGAGTGCACCCTGGAACTTTGGAAGTCTTTGGAAGGAATAAGTCATGTGCTAGCCCTCTGTACTGACCCCATATATATATTTATACATGTAAATAAGATCCCCTCTGAGGCGTTGTTTTTCTAAGCTAAACAAACTCAACTTTTTCAACCTCTCATCATATAAGAGGCCTTCCATCCCTTGTAATAATCTAGTTGCCCACCTTTGAACTGACTCTTACTTCTGAATATCCTTTTTAAAATGTGGAGCCCAAAACTGGATCCCATATTTAAGATGTGGCCTTAACAGTGATTTATAAAGGGGTAACAGTACGTTGGGATCACAAGATTTTATTTCTCTTTTTAGACATACTAAAATCTTGTTTGCTTTTGCGGCTGCTGCTTGACATTGAGTACTGCTGCTCAGCTTACTTGTAACCAGAATACCCATGTCCTTCTCCTGTTCTGTAGTCCTGAGTACAGTCCAATTTAATGAGTGTTTGTAGCAATAAGATTACTCCGTCCTAGGTGCATTACTCTACATTTATCTACATTAAACCTCATGTGCCAAGTGTTTGGCCAGTCAGTCTTCTTATCCAGATCATTCTGCAATATCGTAATGTCAAGATCAGATCTTAATATTCTACATAGTTTGGTGTTGTCAGCAAAGACTGACACTTTACTCTCAATCCCATCTACAAGTTAAATAAAGAGGTTAAAAAGAATCAGTCCTAGCACAGATCCCTGCGGCACCCCACTGCTGACTATATCCCATTTAGAGAACGTACCATTTATGACGACTCTTTGTTTCCTATCATTTAGCCAATTCCTTACCCATCTACATATAGCATATTTTTCGAACGATAAGACGCACCGTACCATAAGACGCACCCCAAATTTTCGGGTGGAAAATAGGAAAAAAAATATTTTTTTTAAGATGGGGGTCCGTCTTATAGTCTGAATAGGTTCTTACCTGGGGGACGTTGGAGCGAGGGTCACAAGAGGCAGGGTCCTTCAGGAAGCCGGCGGAAGTGGATGAACGTTGTGGACCCTGGATGCGAGAAGCCAGATGCTCCAGCAGCGGGGAGGTGTGGTTGTGGTGGAGCAGGATCGCAGGGCCCTCAGTTCCCTCCCTCAGGAACCTGGCGGCTGCAGCAGAAGAAGTGAGATGCTGCGGGGCCGGGGCCTGTGGTGGGGCCTGGGGCCTGTGTTCCGGATGGGGCCGGGTCCCGGGCCTGTGAGCGGCGTGCGCTGCTGCCCGGTGGCCACGGCTGTGCAGCGGTGAGGCAGAGCGGTGGTGGGTGCTGCAGTACGGCTTTCCGGTGGCCGTGGCCATCTTCATGAAGCTGTGATCCACAGAAAAATGCGCCGTCTGGGTGCTCGGGCGGCCATTTTCCTGTAGTTCACTGTGCACCCACCGCCGCTCTGCCTCGCCGCCGCAGCGCTGCACATCCACTCTGCCTCGCCGCCGCTCTGCCTCGCCGCCGCACCCACAGCCGCTCTGCTGCATCGGGCCTGCGATCCCGCTATACCACCACAGCAAGTATCTGGTAAGGTTCGGACCATAAGATGCACCCCCCATTTTCCTCCTAAATTTGGGGGGGGGGGAGTGTGTCTTATGGTCCGAAAAATACGGTAGTTCCCCCAAGTCCATGCTTCTGTAGCTTCAGTATAAGGCTGTTATGTGGTACAGTATCAAATGCCTTTGCAAAGTCCAGATAAATTACATCAGCCGCATTACCAACATCCAGATTTGCACTTACCTCCTCATAGAACCCCAACATGTTGGTTAGACACAACCTAGTTTTCATGCATCCATGTTGATTATCATTTATTATTATTCTCTACGATATAACTCTGCAGGTCATCTCTTATGATGCCCTCAAAAACTTTGCACACTACTGATGTTTACCTTACCTTTCTCAAATATCAGTACCACATCGGCTATCCTCCATCCTGTGGCACTACCCCTGTTACCAGAGAGTGTAAGAAAATGAGATTCAACGGTTTGTCAATTACTGAGCTCAATTCCCTCAGTATCCATGGATGAATACCATCTGGGCCGGGGGATTTGTCAATGTTTATTTTGCTCAGATGCAGGCGTACTTCTTTTTGTGTTAAACTAGTTATATTAGGTGGTGAACTTCGATTTTTGCCCTGTTGAAAGATCCCTGGAACAGACTGTTTGTTGGTGAACATGGATGAAAAGTGCCTGTTTAATATCTCAGCCTTTTCTTTGTCCTCTATAATTATATTTTTATTATCGTCTTTTAAGGGGCTGATACCATTTGTTTTTTTTCTTTTTGGCATTGATGTATTTACAAAAATTTTTGGGATTTATTTTAATGTCGCTGGCGATTTGTTTCTCTGTAGATAATTTTGCTAGCTTGATTTCTTTTTTACATTTCTTATTTAGGTCTTTATACTCCTGAATTGCTATTTCTGTATTCTTGGCCTTCAAGATTTTGAATACTCTTTGTTTTTGTCTTATTAAACTTTGTACTGTCTTATTTATCCATAATGGTTTCTTTTTATTCCTGGACATTTTATTGCCAGAGGGTATAAGTTTTCTACAGGATTCTATAGTATTTCCTTAAACATGCCCCATTTACATTCAGTATCCCCAGTTACTATGACATGGTCCCAGTCTATACAATTAAGCTCTTTCCTTAATTTGTTGAAATCAGCTTTCCTAAAGTTCCAGGTTTTGGCATTTTCTTTTTAAAATGTTTTATTGAATATTACATTGAAACATACCATATTATGGTCGCAGCTTCCCAAATGCTCCCGGACCTGTAGATCAGAAATTGTATCTAATCTATTGCTTGCCCCCTAAACCTAATAACTGGTTGGGTCACCCTTAGCAGCAACAACTGCAATTAAGCGTTTGCAATAACTGACAATGAGTCTGCAGGAATTTTGGCCACTCACCTTTGCAAAATTATTGTAATTCAGCCACATTGGAGGGTCTCTGAGAATGAACTGCCTTTTTAAGGTCATGCCACAGCATCTCAATCAGATTAAAGTCAACACTTTGACTAGGCCATTCCAAAGTCAGATGTAGACTTGCTGGTGTGTTTTGGATCATTGTCCTGCTGCATAAACCAAGTGTGCTTCAACTTGAGGTCACAAACAGATGGCCGGACATTCTCCTTCAGGATTTTTTGGTAAACAGCAGAATTCATCGTTCCATTTAACACAGCAAGTCTTCACACTACCACAACCATATTTTACTGTTGGTATGATGTTCCTGTTCTGAAATGCTGTGATACTTCTATGCCAGATGTAATGAGACATACACCTCCGGAAAAGTTAAACTTTTGTCTCATCAGTCCACAAAGTACCCCCCCCCCCCCCCGATATTCTTGGCGATCATCAAGATGTTTTCTGAAAAAACTGAGACGAGTCTTTATGTTTTTTTTGCTCAGCAGTGGTTTTTGTCTTGGAACTCTGCCATGCATGCCATTTTTACCCAGTCTTTTTCTTATGAGGGAGTCATGAACACTGACCTTAACTGAGACAAGTGAGGCCTGCAACTCTTTGGATGTTGTTGTGGGGTGTTTTGTGTCCTCTTGGATGAGTCATCGCTGCGCTCTTGGGGTCGGCCAGCCATTCCTGGGAAGGTTCACCACTGTTCAATGTTTTCCCATTTGTGGATAATGGCTCTCACTGTGGTTCGCTGGAGTCCCAAAGTTTTAGAAATGGCTTTATAACCTTTTCCAGACTGATAGATCTCAATTACTTTGTCTCTCATTTGTTCCTGAATTTCTTTGAATCGCTGCATGATGTCTATCTTTTGAGGATCTTTTTGTCTGCTTCACTTCGTCAGTCAGGTCCTATTTAAGTGATTTCTTGTTTGAGAACAGGTGTCGCAGTATTCAGGCCTGTGTGTGGCTAGGGAAATTGAACTCAGCTTGCCAAAGATGTCATAATTCACAGCTAATTTATGTTTAAGGGGTAAAGGGGGGCGGGGTCACTTTTTCACCCAGGGCCCTGTAGGTTTGGATTTATTTTTCCCTTAATAATAAAGACTTTCATTTAAAAACTGCATTTTGTGTTTACTTGTGTTATTTTTTTTCTAATATTTAAATTTGTTTTATGATCTGAAACATTTAAGTGTGACAAATAAGCAAAATTACTTTGCCTGTTACCATCTAGTTATATAGGGAGTACACTGAGTGGGTTTAGGATCTCTGTTTGCTCCATACACAGCAGATGGTGACTTTTAGGCCGGGTTCACACTGCGTCTGTGCACCAATCCTGCACTATATATTGGGACCTTTTCCAGACATATACTATAATGTTGCCATTCACCAGAGGGGGTTCTTTTGGCCTCTGTCTTATAGTAAAGCATCTGCTCACCGTGTTTTACAGTAGACTGTCGCAGACTGTGCTTTCTATACAGCGGACTAGTGCAAGGTAACATATACCATGCTATATGGATGGCTGCCTGGGCATTTATCCTGACTGTGCCCGCTGTTGGATACATTCCTCCCATCTGTGGGCACAAACGCATTGTGTACCTAGCCTGATACCAATGTCACCTGACTGCATTGACAGGACTTGGAGATAACTTGGATCCTAGTACATGAAGGGGTTAGTCCTGGCCCGCTTACTTCCGCTTCGAGAGGTGACATGGGTAGGTGATGTCACGGCTTCTGATACCTGCCGGGACGTGAGCTTGACTGAGTACTATATGGGTCAAATCTCAACGTGGAAGTGAGCAAAGCAGAACTCTCTCTTTAAGCACTTACATTTTGCACTCAATAGCTCTCTCTCCCCATCGGGGGGCAGCCTAATTAAAGTTCCTGCAATGGTAAAATTCCTATAAAGTTCTATCACCAGAACACGAAGGGCTTAAAGGGAATCGGTCAGTAGTTTTTTGTTATTTAATCTGAGAGCAGCATAATATCGGCCACAAGATCCTGATTCCAAGGATGTGTTACTTATTAGGTTGTGTCCTGTAGTTTCAATATAATCAGTATTTTATGAGCAGGAGATTATCACTCCTACATCTGCTGTGCCAGGCAGTCAGGCTAATCTGTGTAACCCAGCCTCCATCACTGATTGGCAGCTTGCAGGCAATGTACAGCGAAACAGGAAGCTGCTAGTCAGGGGTGTAGGCGGGGTTATACAGGGCCCGGAAGTCTAAGCTCTGCTACTTCTACATCACACAAAACAGGTATTTTGTCAAAACTATACAAAGTAACCCAGTAAGTGATACATCGCTGGAATCAGGCTTCCTTGCTCAACATTTTGCTACTCTCAGATTACATAGAAAAAACCTGCTGACAGATTCCCTTTAAAAATAGAATGCTGGCAGGACAATATACTGCAATGTGCAGACTTAGAATACGGCTCAGTCAGCGATTTACTTAGTAGCAGCCACTACAGGAGAAATGTAGTATTACATTCTGCCATTACAATAAATGCCCGTTAATACATCAACTACTCAAGTCCATCACAGCCAAAGCCATTGTTTCTTTGCTGCTCTCGGCTCATAGAGCGGAGTCCTCGCATTACAGGACTTTCCCATACACAGTCAATCCCATTACCTCCAGCATGTCCTCTGTGCTCTGATCTTCGTTAAGTATAGGGAACCTATCCAGGTTAATTATCCTCCTGGGATTTTTCTGCTCACGTTCCAGAATATTATATTTCAGTGACACATGGATTGGATGGAGCTTATCTCGGATATTTTCCTGGGTGACAATAAACAAATGAAAGTAAGATACAGAATTGAATAGTGGTAAACTGAATGACATATAGGACGTGAAATTAATAGTAATTCTGAATAAACAGGTTCTAAAAAACATACATGGCCAATGGCATCCCCAGGCAATTTAGCTAACTACTCAGAGGCTCCTGTTGAGGGCCCTGGCACAACCTGCTTCATTCTATGTAATTGCATGCTGCTTACCTAAAGCCACCACTAGGTGGCGCTCACTTTATACAAATTTATGAAGTTCCCAATGAGTTTAATGGAAGTTGTTTAAAGGGGTAGCTGGTAAAAAGTTATCAATAGCCCCCGTGGTAGGTGATATCTTCTGGAATAGTATAGTCTGATCTCCAAGACCCAGAACTAATTACCAGAAGGTGAACTTCCTTATCAGTTTTAATGGAGCTTCAATGCGCATGCCTGAGCGCCGATTCATTCATTATTTATGAGACTGCTAGAGCGCCAAGTACTACACTATGAATGAAGCAAAGGTTGCGCAATCACCTAATATCCACAAAACTATTGTTGAGACACAACCATACTGTATGGCATAAGTCACCCTGCTTAGCAGGTCCCATTGACCCTCTGGTTTTCACCCTTTCGCCCCATACACAGATATATTCTTTGCTGTAAAGGATCCCATGTGTTTTCCACAGAGCAGCTTCTGGTCAATGGAACGAGTTGAAGGTAAAATGGTCAGCAAGCTAGGACAGTACCAGAGAGGTGAGTTGAGATCAAGTTCAGGGGAGACATAAGGTAAAAAAGATGACAAACGTGGGTCAAATCCAAAAAGAGGAGGACTCCTAGGTATTATTTAGCACAGTAATAGAGTCAAGGGCCAGAATACAGAAAGTCAATCCAATATAGGAGCGCAGTGAGCTGAGAAAGCAATACATTAACTGGCAATAGACTGGGGTCACATGAGAATTTATATAGGATGTTGCGTGCCCCACTGGCCACCGAACTCATCTTGCTTTTGGTCCACTGATTGACTCCAACAATTACCTAGCTAGCAGGACATAAGTTAAAAAACAGAACTGAGTAAATGAAACACTCCCTTTAATAGGAAAACACTAATGTGATTTAGCAGGACAGCAAGCGGGACCACACAGTGGTAGGAGAGAGTGCTCTTCTGGTGGTGACACAATCAGCTCCTCCACTGTCAGCGACCCCCACGGAAACAAAGCAGCAGCACCTGACAATGGAAGGGAGCGATGATGGAGTCGGGGCAGGAGAGCATGTTTTTCAGTATTCAGTAATGATGAAAAGTTACTTTCTAGACCTTTGACTCAGCACACCCATCACATTAACGTATTATGACACAAGCCCAAACACATCGAATATGGCTAAGAGAATAAGGCTATATCAGTTCCTCACCAACAACAGAAGCTGTAGGGTTTGGCATTTGGTGTCCGGCATCGAGAAAAATCCCTTGTAGACACCTCCAGCAGCCCCTAAGAATTTCATTCGAATAGGACGTCTATCAAAGTCAGCTTCCACTGTGTACTGGAGAACTTCAAGGATAGAAAATACATATGTGTTATCATCTTAAAGTTATTACTACTTATTTATATAACTTCCCTGTTTGGACCTAATAAATATACGACTGTCTGCAGACACCACTAGAGGGAGCTAAGGAGCTTACTGCATACTGGTTATGCATAATAAATAACATAGTATGAAGTAAATTGCTGAACTCCCTCTAGTGGATGCTGCAAATAGCTAGAATTTTCTCATTTAAAGGGGTTGTCCACTGCTCAGACAACTCCATTTCAATCACCATGTTTCCCCCTGAAAAAATAATAACAGCTATAGTCACCTCTGGTGTGGGCGTAGCTCCAGCAGTGTCAGTACCAGCTCTCCCAAGGCTCGCCTGACATAGTTATGTTACGTAATCCCTGCGGCCAATCAGCATCTGCTTCACTCTCTACTCTTTAGGACAAATCAAAATGCAGAGGAAGTCAGAACTGTGGCTGCTCTCTCGCTTCCTCTGGATGCCTGATTTATCTGAAGGAGAGGAGAGAGAAGCAGATGCTGATTGGCTGCAGGGATTGCGTGACAAAACAATGTCATGCGAGATCCAGTAGAGCCGGTGCTGAAACCATTATTATTTTATAAGGTGGAAACATGGTGATTGAGAAGGGGTTGTCCAAAAAGTGGACAACCTCTTTAAAGGGAGTCTGTCACCACCAAAACGCTAATTATACCACAAAATACAAAATATATATGCAAAATACTCACTAATATTCTCTTTGTAACTGGCATTGCCGGTACTCAGCATGTACGAGAAGCAGAGATTAATATCAATGCTGTAAGACAGGAGTGAAAAAAGTGTCAGTAAAGAACTGGGCACTAATACATAGAGTCATGGCCGAAAGTGTTGGGACCCTTGAAATTGTTCCAGAAAATGAAGTATTCCTCCCAGAAAATTATTGCAATTGCACATGTTTTGTTATACACATGTTTATTTCCTTTGTGTGTATTGGAACAACACAAAAAACAGGGAAAAAAAGGCAAATTGGACATCATTTCACATAAAACACCCAAAATAGGCTAGACAAAATTGTTGGCACCTTTCCAAAATTGTGAGTAAACAACTTTGCTTCAAGCATGTGATGCTCATTCAAACTCACCTGTGGTAAGTAATAGGTGTGGGAAATATAAAAATCACACCTGAAACCAGATAAAAAGGGGAGAAGTTTTCTCAATCTTTGCATTGTGAGTGTTAGAACTTTCCTGTTAGTTTTTACTATCTTGTGTTTTGCGGTCACGTGACCACCCGCCTATATATTCCAGCTCCACCCTTATGGCTTTGCTGGACTTTAGTGTTTGACTGTTTTGCTAGCCAGGTGCTTCGGTGCCTATCTCTGCCAGTTTGCTTGGTCCTCTGGGACCTCTAGTACTTTTTGTCAGTTTGTATTTTGTGTTCTACAACAATTTCTGTTTAGGAGGTGTCCCATTTTTGTCCCAGTCCTTAGTTCTTTTAGGGACCCCTCCCTTATTTCTAGGTTATTTCTTAGTTCTAGTCTCGGTTGGCAGGTCATCCAGGAATTTCGGAAACTAAGAGACTTATCAGTCGCAGTTTTTGGTGGCCTGGGTGGCAGAAGGAAGTCATCAAGTGGGTGCGTCAATGTACTGTGTGTGCTAGGTCAAAGGCTTCACATACTCCTGCTGCAGGGTTGCTTTGCCCTCTGGAAGTTCCTAGTGCGCCTTGGACGCATCTCACAATGGATTTTATTACTGATCTTCCTGTGTCCGAGGGTTTTACTGTCATCTGAGTGGTCGTGGACCGTTTTAGTAAGATGTGTCACTTGTTTCCATTAATTAAGTTGCCCTGCGCCAAGACACTCGCTAAGGCGTTTGTTAAGGAGATTGTCAAACTCCATGGCATTCCCACAGATATTGTTTCTGATAGAGGACCTCAGTTTCTGGCTCGCTTTTGGCGTGCTTTTTGTGACAGGTTGGGAGTTCATTTGTCATTTTCGTCTGGATATCATCCTGAGTCTAATGGACAGACTGAAAGAAAGAACCAGGACGTTGAACAGTTTTTGTGTTGTTTTGTGGCGGACAATCAAGAGGTGTGGTCGGAGTTTCTGCCTCTCACAGAATTTGCTCTTAACAATCATACATCCTCCTCTGCTGGGTGTTCTCCTTTTTTTTGTTGTACTGGGAGACATCCGTCTTTTGGTTCGTTCTCCAAATTAGGGTCGGCGGTGCTGGAGGAGGAGAATTTTTCCTGTGATTTGGAAAGAGTTTGGACTAATGTACGTTGCAACCTTCAAGAGGCTAACAAGAAGTACAGTACAGACCAAAAGTTTGGACACACCTTCTCATTTAAAGATTTTTCTGTATTTTCATGACTATGAAAATTGTACATTCACACTGAAGACATCAAAACTATGAATTAACACATGTGGAATTATATACTTAACAAAAAAGTGTGAAACTGAAAATATGTCTTATATTCTAGGTTCTTAAAAGTAGCCACCTTTCGCTTTGATGACTGCTTTGCACACTCTTGGCATTCTCTTGATCTGCTTCAAAAGGTAGTCACCGGAAATGATCTTCCAACAATCTTGAAGCAGTTCACAGAGATGCTTAGCACTTGTTGGCCCTTTTGCCTTCACTCTGCGGTCCAGCTCACCCCAAACCATCTCGATTGGGTTCAGGTCTGGTGACTGTGGGGCCAGGTCATTTGGCGTAGCACCCCATCACTCTCCTTTTTGGTCAAATAGCCCTTACACAGCCTGGAGGTGTGTTTGGGGTCATTGTCCTGTTGAAAAATAAATGATGGTCCAACTAAACGCAAACCAGATGGAATAGCATGCCGCTGCAAGATGCTGTGGTAGCCATGCTGGTTCAGTATGCCTTCAATTTTGAATAAATCCCCAACAGTGTCACCAGCAAAGCACCCCCACACCATCACACCTCCTCCTCCATGCTTCACGGTGGGAACCAGGCATGTAGAGTCCATCCGTTCATCTTTTCTGTGTAGCACAAAGACACGGTGGTTGGAACCAAAGATCACAAATTTGAACTCATCAGACCAAAGCACAGATTTCCACTGGTCTAATGTCCATTCCTTGTGTTCTTTAGCCCAAACAAGTCTCTTCTGCTTGTTGCCTATCCTTAGCAGTGGTTTCCTACCAGCTATTTTTACCATGAAGGCCTGCTGCACAAAGTCTCCTTTTAACAGTTGTTGTAGAGATGTGTCTGCTGCTAGAACTCTGTGTGGCATTGACCTGGTCTCCAATCTGAGCTGCTGTTAACCTGCGGTTTCTGAGGCTGGTGACTGGGATAAACTTATCCTCAGAAGCAGAGGTGACTCTTGGTCTTCTTTTCTTTGGGCGGTCCTCATGTGAGCCAGTTTCTTTGTAGAGCTTGATGGTTTTTGCAACTGCACTTGCGGACACTTTCAAAGTTTGCCCAATTTTTCAGACTGACTGACCTTCATTTCTTAAAGTAATGATGGCCACTAGTTTTTCTTTACTTAGCTGCTTTTTTCTTGCCATAATACAAATTCTAACAGTCTATTCAGTAGGACTATCAGCTGTGTATCCACCTGACTTCTGCACAACACAACTGATGGTCCCAACCCCATTTATAAGGCCAGAAATCCCACTTATTAAACCTGACAGGGCACACCTGTGAAGTGAAAACCATTTCCGGTGACTACCTATTGAAGCTCATCAAGAGAATGCCAAGAGTGTGCAAAGCAGTCATCAAACCAAAAGGTGGCTACTTTGAAGAACCTAGATTGTAAGACATATTTTCAGTTGTTTCACACTTTTTTGTTAAGTTTATAAGTCCACATGTGTTAATTCACAGTTTTGATGCCTTCAGTGTGAATGTACAATTTTCATAGTCATGAAAATACAGAAAAATCTTTAAATGAGGTGTGTCCAAACTTTTGGTCTGTACTGTATTTTGACAGGAAACGTAAAGAGGTTTTGTTTACTGTGGGTGACATGGTTTGGTTGTCCTCGAAGAACCTGCGGTTGAGGATTCCCTCTAAAAAACTGGGTCCTAAGTTTGTGGGTCCATTTAAAGTGCTTCAGGTTGTTAACCCGTCTGCTGTTAGGTTGGATGACCCTACTTCCTGGAAGATTAATCCTGTGTTTCATGTTTCCTTGTTGAAAAGGGCTGACGTATCTGATAAGGACGCCACTGTCACAGTTCCCCCTGTGGTGGAAGAAGGCGAATTTGAAATTTCGCGTATCTTGAATTCTAGATGGCATAGAGGGAGATTACAGTATCTTGTCTCCTGGAAGGGTTTCGGTCCCGAAGACAACTCCTGGGTAAGGACGGATGATGTCTCTGCTCCTAGGCTTGTTAAAACTTTCCACAGGAGGTTTCCGGATAGGCCTGGGCCTGGAGGATCCGGAGGATCCTCATAGAAGACGGGGTACTGTTGGAACTTTCCTGTTAGTTTTTTCTATCTTGTGTTTTGCGGTCACATGACCATCTGCCTATATATTCCAGCTCCACCCTTATGGCTTTGCTGGACTTCAGTATTGTTTGACTGTTTTGCTAGCCTGGTGCTTCGGTGCCTATCTCTGTCAGTTTGCTTGGTCCTCTGGGACCTCTAATACTTTTTGTCAGTTTGTCTTTTGTGTTCTACAACAATTTCTGTTTAGGAGGTGTCCCATTTTTGTCCCAGTCCTTAGTTCTTATAGGGACCCCTCCCTTATTTTTATAGGTCTTCGTTCAGACTAGCCGAGGACTAAGGCGGGTCTGTTCACAAGGAACAGGCAGCCCGCTACATCATAGGGATTCAGCTTTCCCCTATCTTTCCTTAGTTCTTGTTGCAGATCATAACAGTGAGTCTGTGTGTAACACACTAAGCATGGAGAACAGAAAGAGGAGAAGAGAACAGTCTGAGGACTGGAGAACCAAAATTGTTGAAAAATATCAACAATCTCAAGGTTACAAGTCCATCTCCAGAGATCTTGATGTTTCTTTGTCCACGGTGCACAACATAATCAAGAAGTTTACAACCCATGGAACTATAGCTAATTTCCCTGGATGTAGACAGCAGAGAAAAATTGATGGGTTGAAACGCAGGATAGTTCAGTGGTGTAAAAGCAGCCTCAATCAAGTTCCAAAGAAATTCAAGCTGTCCTGCAGGCTCAGGGTGCAACAGTGTCAGCATGAACTATCCATCAACATTTGAATGAAATTAAATGCTATGGCAGGAGACCCAGGAGGACCCCACTGCTGACCGATACATAAAAAGCTAGACTGCAGTTTGACAAAATGTACATGAATAATCCAAAATGTGTCTGGGAAAGCGTTTTGTGGACAGATGAGACCAGGATAGAGCTTTTGTCATGCACAGTGTAGGAAAGACTAAGTGCAACACAAAGGGATGAGGGGAAGGGAGCCCAGACACTAGGGAAAGTGAGAGTAAAGACCCCTAGGCTGATCTAATATCACCCTGTCTCCCCTACCGTCCCTATATTGGTGCCTCTCCAGTCGCCGTACAGGAAATCTAAGCCCCGTAAATCCCTAGAGCTAGGCCCTGGATAGGGAAGGGGGGATGAGCACTGGTCAGTCCCCATTATAAACTAAAGACAACAAGGGAGACAAACACAGGGGGGAGAAACTTAGCTTGAGTAGACTTCAGAGAGATTACACCAAACATCCTCCGAAGCACCAGAGAGGAAGTAAGCCGACTGCAATAGCTCCAAGCTTTCACAAGGGAACATAAGAAAATCACCGGCCCCTCCCTGCAGCAAACTGAAAGTATTTAAACACCCAGGCCAGGGTGTCAAACAGAGCAGGAGGGAGGTAGCCGCTGGATGATAAAGTGGGACAGATTTAAGGAGGCGTCTGTAATGCTAAATGAAGTGATCTTCTGCAGCCAGCTGCAGAGCAACTGTCTGTCACATCTGACACACCCATGACAGCTTTTTGGTAAAGCACATCATTCTACTGTTTACCGAAAAAGTAATGAGGTGTACAAATAAGAGCACAGTACCTACAGTCAAATACAGTTATATGAAAAAGTTTGGGCACCCCTATTAATCTTAAGCTTAATGTTTTATAAAAATTGGCGTTTTTGCAACAGCTATTTCAGTTTGATATATGCAATAACTGTTGGACACAGTAATGTTTCTGCCTTGAAATGAGGTTTTTTGTACTAACAGAAAATGTGCAATCTGCATTCAAACAAAATTTGACAGGTGCATAAGTATGGGCACCTCACCAGAAAAGTGACATTAATATTTAGTAGATCCTCATTTTGCAAAAATAACAGCCTCTAGTCGCTTCCTGTAGCTTTTAATGATTTCCTGGATCCTGGATGAAGGTATTTTTGACCATTCCTCTTTACAAAACAATTCCAGTTCAGTTAAGTTTGATGGTCGCCGAGCATGGACAGCCCTCTTCAAATGGTCCCACAGATGTTCAATGATATTCAGGTCTGGGGACTGGGATGGCCATTCCAGAACATTGTAATTGTTCCTCTGCATGAATGCCTGAGTAGATTTGGAGCGGTGTTTTGGATCATTGTCTTGCTGAAAGATCTATCCCCTGCGTAACTTCAACTTTGTCACTGATTCTTGAACATTATTGTCAAGAATCTGCTGATACTGAGTGGAATCCATGTGTCCCTCAACTTTAACAAGATTCCCGGTGCCGGCATTGGCCACACAGCCCCAAAGCATGATGGAAGCTCCACCAAATTTTGAGTTTTTCTTGGAATACTTTGTATTTTTGCTGCCATGCTTAACGCCTTTTTGTATGACCAAACAACTCAATCTTGGTTTCATCAGTCCACAGGACCTTCTTCCAAAAAGAAATTGGCTTCTCCAAATGTGCTTTTGCATACCTCAGCCGACTTTGTTTGTGGCGTGCTTGCAGAAACGGCTTCTTTCGCATCACTCTCCCATACAGCTTCTCCTTGTGCAAAGTGCGTTGTATAGTTGACCGATGCACAGTGACACCATCTGCAGCAAGTTGATGCTGCAGCTCTCTGGAGGTGGTCTGAGGATTGTCCTTGACTGATCTCACCATTCTTCTTCTCTGCCTTTCTGATGTTTTTCTTGGCCTGCCACTTCTGGCCTTAACAAAAAGTGTCCCTGTGTTCTTCCATTTCCTCACTATGTTCCTCACAGTGGAAACTGACAGGTTAAATCTCTGAGACAGCTTTTTGTATCCTTCCCCTGAACACCTATGTTGAATAATCTTTGTTTTCAGATCATTTGACAGTTGTTTTGAGGAGCTCATGATGCCACTCTTCAGAGGAGATTCAAACAGGAGAACAACTTGCAAGTGGCCACTTTAAGTAGCTTTTCTCATGATGGCATACACCTGGCTATGAAGTTCAAAGCTCAATGAGGTTACAAAACAAAAAAAAGTGCTTTAGTAAGTCAGTAAAAAGTAGGTAGGAGTATTTAAAACAAGAAAATGATAAGGGTGCCCATACTTATGCACCTCTCAAATTTTGTTTGAATGCAGATTGCACATTTTCTGTTAGTACAATAAACCTCATTTCAAGGCAGAAACATTACTGTGTCCAACAGTTATTACATATATCAAACTGAAATAGCTGCTGCAAAAACACCAATTTTTATAAAACATTAAGCTTAAGATTAATAGGGGTGCCCAAACTTTTTCATATAACTGTATGGTGGTGGTTCAAAGATGTTTTGGGGTTGTTTAGCTGCCTCTGGCACTGGGTGCCTTGACTGTGTGCAAGGCATCATGAAATCTGAAGCTTACTAATGGATTTTTGGTCGCAATTTAGTGCCCAGTGTGAGAAAGCTGGATTTGAGTCCCAATGACCCCAAACATACTTCAAGAAGCACACAGAAATTAATGGAAATAAAGCGCTGGAGAGTTCTGAAGCGGCCAGCAATGAGTTCGGATTTAAATCCCATTGAATACCTATGGAGAGATCTTAAAATTGCTGTTAGGAGAAGGCGCCTTCAAGTATGAGACCTGGAGCAGTTTGCAAAAGAAGAAGGGTCCAAAATCCCGTTGAGAGGTGTAAGAAACTTGTTGATGGTTATCGGAAGCGATTGATTGCAGTTATTTATTCCAAAGGGTGTGCAACCAAATATTACGCTGAGGGTGCCAACAATTTTGTCCGGTGGAGTTTTGCGTGAAATTATGTCCAATTTGCCTTTTTTTATCTGTTTTTTTGTGTTGTTCCAATATACAGAAAGGAAATAAACATGTGTATAACAAAACATGTGTAATTGCAATAATTGTCTGGGATAAATACTTCATTTTCTAGAACAATTTCAAGGGTGTCAACACTTTCGGCCATGACTGTATCTAGTGCAGAATATATTCTAGGTGTCAATTTATGTTGCAGGGTTTCACAGCAGATTTCCCCCTTCTCCAATGCAAAGGCTGAAGACTGAGATATACGTTCAGTGATTCCACAGCAAGGTCTGTACCATCTGATTTTGCCACCATGCATTTTTCCACTCGGGAAATTTTGCAGCCCAAATCTCCTGTGTGAATGTATCTAAATACTTCTCACTACTGGCTGCTATATGGGCCACACATGGGCAGAATTTTTTTGGCAGTCCTAATAATTTACAGGCAGGTATCTCTTCTGGTAAATATAAGAGTCTGGAGCAGGTGTCTCCAACCTGTAGCTCCGGAGCCACATGTGGCTCGCGGTCCCATGACTTGTGGCTCTGCCAGCTTGGTGCATTAGCTCCAGGTCTAGCAAACAGGTATATAGAGCACATCTAAAAATGGTGAATTTTGTGAGTAGCCCAGCATAGAAAAGCAGATCTGGATGCACATATACTGGATTTAGGGGTTTAGAGATAATTTTAAATATGGTACGCTGGAGACAGGATTATACTACCTGTCAGAGGAGGTGCTTGAAGCTGGATGAGAGTGTGTTTGGAGTGCTTGATGGGAGAATACTGAATGGGGGTATTGTGAGAACCCCTGGATCTTGGTATACTGCTGTGGGATGATTTCTGTGGTTTGGTTTTGGTTATCATTATACCCGTGATGGGGGCTTTGGTTGCCACTACTGTGAGGGAGGCGAGAGCTGGATGTGGCTCGCGACCCTCTATCAGAGCTGAATGTGGCTGTCAAGGTCAGAAACATTGAGGACCACTGGTCTGGAGCCATGGCTGAAAAATAGTATTAGGTCTGCATAGGTTACTAGCTTGTCCGTTGACATGATATGCTTCCATTCACTAACGGCAACAAAGATTTGAACACAAAGGTTGCAGAACTTTTCATTAAATAGTAGATTACTGCTCAAGATGACGCTTACCAGGGAGAAGAAGAAGAACATTTACTGGCATCAACAAGTAGTGGTGTCGCAGAGAAAGTCTTCGAGATACTGATAACGGGCCTAGACCTACAACAGAATCAAGAGAGATAAGGTCAAAGATATAAGATTATATATATGATAATATACTGAGTCCGTTACTCTCAGTGCATTATCCAAGCAAGGAAATCCAAACCAGCACCATGGCCTTCTGTACCTACTGTATTATAGTCCAAGTCTACTGTATCAAAGCTCTAGTCTACGGTATCATAGTCAGATTTTGTTGTATCATAGCCCTAGTCTGCTGTATCAGTCAGATTCTGCTATATCATTGCCATATTCTGCTGTATCATAGCCATATTCTACTGCATCATAGCCCTAGTCTGCTGTATCATAGCCATAATCTGCTATATCATAGTCAGATTCTGTTGTATCATAGCCCTAGTCTGCTGTCAGTCAGATTCTGCTGTTTAATAGCCATATTCTGCTATATCATAGCCATATTCTACTGTATCATAGCCCTAGTCTACTGTATCATAGTCAGATTCTGCCGTATCATAGCCCTAGTCTGCTGTATCAGTCAGATTCTGCTCTTTCATAGCCATATTCTGCTATATCATAGCCCTAGTCTACTGTATCATAGCCCTAGTCTACTGTATCATAGCCCTAGTCTACTGTATCATAGCCAGATTCTGCTGTATCATAGCCCTAGTCTGTTGTATCATAGCCATAATCTGCTATATCATAGTCAGATTCTGCTGTATCATAGCCATATTCCGCTGTATCGTAGCCCTAGTCTACTGTATCATAGCCCTAATTTGCTATATCATAGTCAGATTCTGCTGTATCATAGCCATATTCCGCTGTATCGTAGCCCTAATTTGCTATATCATAGTCAGATTCTGCTGTATCATAGCCATATTCCGCTGTATCGTAGCCCTAGTCTGCTGTATCATAGCCCTAATTTGCTATATCATAGTCAGATTCTGCTGTATCATAGCCATATTCTGCTATATCATAGCCATATTCTGCTGTATCATAGCCATATTCTGCTATATCATAGTCAGATTCTGTTGCATCACAGCCATATTCTACTGTATCATAGCCTTAGTCTACAGTATCATAGTCAGATTCAGCTGTATCATAGCCCTAGTCTGCTGTATCATACACCTAATCTGCTATATCAGTCAGATTCTGCTGTTATAGCCATATTCTGCTAGATCATAGTCAGATTCTGCTGTATCATAGCCCTAGTATGCAATATAATAACCATAATCTGCTGTATCACAGCTATAGTCTGCTGTATCATAGCCATAGTGTACTGCATTATAGCCCTAGTTGATATTGTATTATAACCCCCCTAGTCTGTATTAATATTATAACTCTAGACAACTCTATGATAGCCCTGATCTATTGCATGAAACCCCTTGTATACTATATCATAGCTGTAGTCACTGGTTTTATAGATCTGATCTAAGACTAAAAACACAAGCTTCGGCTTATGTTCCCTGAATCACCATAGTGCCAAGAGACAGAAGTAGTACCTGAGCATAGCAATGCGATCAGATAAACTGCCAACCAGCAGATCCGGGTAGGAATTTCCATCAACATCCATGGCCCCATTGACAGAATAGCCAAACATTTGTATCCCGCCAACCTGGGCTCCATCGATTATCTACAAGAACACAAAAGATGTCTTTCTATGCAGTTTTCTTTTCATGTTAAAGGAGTTTTCCATCACTTGAAAGTGGCTTCAAGGCATAATTACTTTTTACACTTTGGCACCTGTTAAGTGTCAGGTTCTGTCCAAGGCCACTGACCAGTCACACTGCAGTCACTTCACTTTATGCACCACACCATCATACAACCATAAATTGTCTACCACGGTCATGTGACGCTGGACAACAAATTATTACAACAGGAAGCAAAGTGGGACCCCGGCCACAAAGGGTACAAGTGTTTTATTGTTTCATAGAGATGATAAAACCTTTTTAAAAAGGGAAAGTCCACCTTTGCCAGTTTTTTTGCCACTTCTTTCCTTCCCTATGGGGCTGCAAGAAAAAGTTGAGCCCTGCCCCATGGGGAATTAATGGAGCAGCGGTGGAGCTTGTGTGCTCCTACTCTATTCTAGCAGGGATTAAAGGTTGGACACTCACCGATCAACAAGCATAGGTGATAACTTGCATTACCTGGGCAACACCTTTAATATAATCATTGCACATGAGTGATCAGCGACTTGATAATACGTTACCTGGCTTGGTTTGGTCTGTAGGCCAGTAGACTTGCTGAGGTAGATGTACAATTTGCCCATTTCATCAAAAGGGGCCCCTACGGCCAGGTCTGAGCAGACAAGAATTTGCATTAGGCAACATTCACTGAGACGCAATAGGTTATAATACACTGAGTACATTATCCGTTATATAATATATGCTACTTACCTGTGAACCCATCCTGGTTAATATCACCAATGTTCGCCACAGCAAAACCAAAACCAGAGTCCGTCGGACCATGCAACACTAAAGACGGCGTATCGATGAAACTCCCAACCTCATTCATATAAATGTAAACCGCTCCTCCAATTTCCTTCCTCTGATCAAAATAATAAGGGGCTCCAACTGCTATGTCCTGCCACCTAGGAGAGAATTAGGGAATAAGGAGATCTACCAATATATGTCCAAGGTCATACTGTACAACAGGTCATGTGGGGGACATAGTCTGGATTGTACCACTAAGGTCCCTTCTACTACTTACCCGTCATTATTAAAATCAGCCAGGGCAATGATGTTGCCAAAGTAGGAGCCCACTTGGTCCCCCCTTAGCACCTGTTTCAGTTGTAAGTTTTTCTCCTCCATTTCCATCAGGTACACAGCACCCTTATGGTTCCAGCGTGGAGCCCCAGAGACAATGGTGATCTTGTTTTTTAGCAGGACATTCATGCCAAGCTGTACAGAGTACCCTGTGGGTGAGGAGAATAAAAATGATAGATTCTGAGGAAACTTAAAGGGGTTGTCCAGTGAAAACAAGTTATCATCCTTGTTGATCGGCAAATGTCCCAGCACTGGGACCCACACCGATTGTCAGATCAGGGAATTTTAGTGCCATACCGGAACATTCATCCTCGTTACAAAATGGCGTGGCAGGTCGGATGCACAACCGCAGCTTGATTCCTTCTCAATGATGCAATGACATAAAGAATGAATGGAGCGAAGGCCACACATGTGTACCGGTGCTTTATTTTAATGAAGATAAAAGTTCTTGATTCTGCCAATCGGTGGAGGTTGCAAGGGTCAGACCTTTACCAATCATTAAGTTACCACCTATACTATACTATACTATACTATGAATAAGCTGGATATACATATTAGCTGCCAGCCAACAATAATTCAGCTGACAACCATCTCCCCCGACTACTCCATACACAGGAACTCTCGGCCGAGGTTCTCTATGTTCTCTATGAGAGACTCCTTTCCTATGGCATATCTCACCACTGAACAACAGGCTCAGGCGACTGAATTCCAACCACATGATTCTTATGTTGCCCCAGTGGCAGTCAGGAGGCCCCATACACCAGGGATGCACAACCTGTGACCGTGGGGCCAGATGTGGCCCACATTGCCATTCTGTGCGGGCACCAACTATCTGGTCACAGACCTATAGGTGCATCTCACAAAATTAGAATATCATCAAAAAGTTAATTTATTTCAGTTCTTCAATACAAAAAGTGAAACTCCTATATTATATAGAGTCATTACAAACAGAGTGATCTATTTCAAGTGTTTATTTCTGCTAATGTTGATGATTATGGCTTACAGCAAATGAAAACACAAAAGTCATTATTTCAGTAAATTAAAATAATTACAAATTTAATAATTAAAAAACACCTGCAAAGGCTTCCTAAGCATTAAAAAAGATCCCTTAGTCTGTTTCAGTAGGCTCTACAATCATGGGGAAGACTGCTGACTTGACAGATGTCCAGAAGGCAGTCATTGACACACTCCACAAGGTCCCAGAGTTCCCCAATTTTCAAATGGAAATCAAGGTCCCAGAGTCTGGAGGAAGAGTGGAGAGGCCACAATCCAAGCTGCTTGAGGTCTAGTGTGAAGTTTCCACAATCAGTGATGGTTTGGGGAGCCATGTCATCTGATGGTGTAGGTCCACTGTGTTTTATCAAGACCAAAGTCAGTGCAGCCGTCTACCAGAAATTTTAGAGCACTTCATGCTTCCCTCTGCCGACAAGCTTTTTGGAGATGAAAATTTTATTCTCCAGCAGGACTTGGCACCTGTCCACACTGCCAAAAGTACCAATACCTGGTTTAAAAACAACAATATCACTGTTCTTGATTGGCCAGCAAACTCGCCTGACCTTAACCCCAAAGAGAATCTATGGGGTATTGTCAAGAGGAAGATGAGAGACACCAGACCCAACAATGCAGACGAGCTGAAGGCTGCTATCAAAGCAACCTGGGCTTCCATAACACCTCAGCAGCTCCACAGGCTGATCGCCTCCATGCCACGCCGCATTGATGCAGTAATTGATGCAAAAGGAGCCCCGACCAAGTACTGAGTGCATTTACTGAAAATACATTTCAGTAGGCCAGCATTTCGGATTATGAAATCATTTTTCAAGCTGTTGTTATAAAGTATTCTAATTTACTGAGATAATGACTTTTGTGTTTTCATTGGCTGTAAGCCATGATTATCAACATTAACAGAAATAAACACTTGAAATAGATCACTCTGTAATGACTCTATATAATATACGAGTTTCACTTTTTGTATTGAAGAACTGAAATAAATTAACTTTTTGATGATATTCTAATTTAGTGAGATGCACCTGTATTTGCTTTTGTGTGGCTGCTAAAATGTAGTTTCCATACCAGAGAATATTGAAAGGTCTAGGTAGCCCTCTCTGTGTTCCTGTAAATGTTAGGAGAAAGGGTTCTCTAGACCCATTTGGCCCTGCAGAAAAGTGTATACAAGTTACAGGTGATATTAATGTAAGAGGCTTTGTAGTTTATGGCGATTGAGTGTACAATGCAGAGCCACATGCGCCCATGGCCTTTTCTCTGGAGTGCTGACTAGGTTCCACTTTCTGGACTCTATCATGGCATATACTTTTGATATGCCCAATATGTCTCAGATGGAAATACCGCTATAAGTTTTATTGCGGCTCTTGGGAGTGATTCAACATGACAACGTGGACAATGGACTAGAAAAGGTTGTCATCTCCTGCCTTAGATGGTTGGCCATCACTCCAGGATGGGCAAGTTTTGACAATTTTTATCTAATGTCTATCACGGCCTTGGGGATGAAGGTACATGATAAGTTCTCCATTAAAATACATTACTCAGTTTGGGGTAACCTGACCCCCCTTTGAACAAATAAGATGCTATCTGTTTAGGCGATGACCATGGGCTGGTATGTCTCCTATCAATGCAAATGATGGATATTTTCCAAGTACAGTTTTTAGCAGAATGGAGTCATCTAGAAGTATAAACTATTTTCAAAGGACAAAGTGCGACATCATGGCAGGGACAGCCAAAACTTTACCATCCTCACAAGAGGCCCAAAAATTAAACAAAACATGTAGATGGGCTTTGCTTTGTTACACTAGGGTTTTTTAGGGGCTGGTACATTAAATTAGGATCATACTGGGGTGAGATATACAGAAAATCATGCTCTATCTAATCTGAACCTTCACCCAACAGGTCCAGACCCATGGAGCTTCTCGCTGGATAAAATCCTACATATGGCAAATGGCATCAGCTACAACATCAGTGGAAGATTATATTAAAGGTAGAGAATATCCCTCCTATGGCAATGTAATCTGATACTGGTAGTATTTAATTAAAATTAATGTACATGTCACGATTCCTGAGTGTCTGGACGCAGTGAATGACAGTTCTGCCGTCCAATATAGGACAGGGGTATGATGAGCTGTCAGTATGGTGATGGACAGCTCAGACGTCCAATCGGATGCTGGGATGTGCTGAGCTGTAAGTGTATGGAGTGACAGTTTAACCGTCCAATCAGGACCAGGGTGTGCAGTGGCTTCATCCATGTGTCTGTTGTCCGGAGTAATTACCTGGCTATTTAACCAGCTCTCTGCCTTTAATTGCTGCCAATTGTAGCTTTGCTCTTGAGGTGTTTGCTTGCTCTGTGCTCCCTGTCTGGTATTTTGATCTTTGCTGCTTGACCTAGGATTTGTCTTGACCATCCGTTTGCCTAGCTCTTTTGTCATGATCCGCTACCGCCTTGGAATATTAACCTCGGACTCTTTCCTGACTACGCCTTTGTCTAAACCCTCTGTCTATTACATACTCTCTTGGCTTTTGACCTCGGACCTCTTGACTACCCAGCCTCATGGCTTATCTGTGAGTAGTGACTAGCGTCACAGTACATTAATATGGGGGTTTTGTGTAGATCTTGTTACCTGATGGTTTTATTGGTTTTCATATAACAGGATTTTATAAAGATTGTATCTTTAATACCAACTGGCACACATGTGCAGATTTCTTACTACAAGTTCTGATGGACAATACTATTGAAGTGCGTCTAAGAGTGTACGATCACCTTTTTATGTGCTGAGTAAATTCATGATGTATTTCCATGTTTATCAGATGTCCATTTTTCTGATCCTGAGCTTCAAAGATCCTGCTGATCACTATGTGGATATCTGAAGCCACCACTAGGGGGAGCTTAGGTGCTTTTTGTATACTATTTATACATTGCACCCAGTAATAATGTAGTATGTGGCTACAGGGAATGAGCATGTTATTTTTCAATGCAAGGGCTCTACTGTAAATGGAAGGTTCCCTTTTAAATATAGAATTTATAAAACTCTTAGCACATAAGAGGAGGAGGATAGGGTGACGGTCCTTGTTCTGATTTTCCCGATCATGTGACTGTCATCACACAATGCATTCTTGTATTGTAATAAAACCGTAAATTAAAACGTATTATCTTATCTTCTCTTCCCGTCTGTCTGGCTGGAGGTTAATGACTCTTGGTTTCTGCTTGTAAATCTGCCAGTGAAGTATATGGGTTCACCACTAACAGGGCAGCTTATTAGGATATATCTGGTCTAATGTTTTCCCTGTTTATTCTTTCTTTTATGTTAGTTTTAGCCACAATATGGTTCCCACAATGCTACAACATGGAGCCATCACTGTCCCAGGGGGTGGCAGAGGTAATGTGGATAAAAGCATGTAACCGTGGCATTATCAAGATCTCAGGGCCCCTGACACATCAGCTTTTTTTTTTATTGGATCAAATATAAAAAACTGACTCATGGGAACAAGGTCAATGCGCCAAGACAGTCATGGTGTCTGCGGACAAAAATCCCAGCGACAGGAAAAAGCACAGAGTATTAGTAAATATGGTTAATAATTGGAGAATCCCTTTAAATGATGTAAATGATGTGGAACCTTAACATAACTTACACCCGAAAAACAATGTATAGAAAAATGCTTAATTTAGTAGATAAGATATGTTTTCACATATTTTCATCCATCCAATTAAAGGGGTTTTCTAGTTCTGAAAACCCCCTGTCCTGCAGCAGCAGTTTGTTCAAACAAAATAAGCTCTGTTTTTCTCACCCTTCCTGGGTCCAGCGCTAAGTTTCCGCTGCTGCTCTCAATGTCTGGTATTGTCTGCAGCTCTCACATCACATTAACAGCGCTGCAGCCAATCAGTGAGCTCAGCAACTCTGCCAAAGTTGACAGCACGAGCGAGCCACTAACAGCCGCTGAGCTCACTGATTGGCTGCAGTGCTGTCAATGTGATGTGAGAGCTGCAGACAGTACCAGACATTGAGAGCAGTGGCGGAGACTCAGCGCCAAAGGTAAGTAACAAAAAAAAAAAAATAGCCTGGGAAAAGGGGATTTCCAAAACCAGAAAACTCCTTTAAAGGGATTTTCCAGTACTGATAGATACACTTTCTTATTGTTTTCTAATATGCTTTAGGCATCCATTCACATCTGTCAACATCTCTGCCTGCAGTAATTGCTCCATTGTCTACATACATGGAATGGAAATGTGATGGAGCCACAGGTGGACGTCTTGTTAAAATTCACTGATTGGTTCTCATTCAATGATCGCAAGCAGAGATCTTGATAACTTTGAGAAACTGAGGCACAAAATGTATTAATACATGACTTATACCTTGACTTTTTGAAAAATGTAATATTCCTCCATCTTCCTGGATGAAAGTATGTGACACTTGCGTTACAATTCTTTCCTATTTACAGTTTATTTGGGTGTATGTCCCTTTAAGAACCAGGCTACACTTGGATGTGTCCTACATCCCTATAATAAATACAGGACTGAGGAAATGTTCTATAACTTCCAATAAAGCACTGAATAAACCAAAGCAGGACACATCCAATTGAGGATGTCATCTGAAAATGACGCCATAAGTGTAAACCTTCTTTAGGGGGGGGCGGCTATGCTGGAGCGCCCCTTTAAGAAAACACACCTTAGAAAGAGAGAGTGAAAAAAACAAACAGTTCAGTACAAATCTAATGACTCACGTTGACAAGCGCAGAGGAAACTCGGCATTTAACAAGTCCTGACTAAATCTCTGGCATTCCTGACAGCTTAGCGTGATCCTTCTATCCAAATGATATAAACTTACACCACAACTGGAGTGGGATCACCTGATACCGGGGGGATACCGGGGCAGCGTGGATGGTGCACACATCAAGTTTCTAATGCATATGGACAGGAAAAGACAAAAGTTCTGTCCGCATGCCCTTTATGGACAATGGGGAGGTATAGGGGAGGTATAGGCGAGGCTTCCATCGGCCATTATTAAGCAGGATGACCGGCTCGGTAACAGAAGAATTGTCCTGGGTCATGTGTCACATAATGGTTTATGCTACATTTACACAATCCGACTTCAGAACGTTATCAAGCTCAGACATATAAAAGTCATTTATTTACTGACCTCTTTACATCAGCTGACAAAGAAGGATAGCGGTAGAACCACCACTAATAGGCCTTCTGTACTCATACAGGATCATGTTATCAGCAGCACATCTCCGGTTTACACCCAGCGATGTGCTGCCGAGAATGAGGATTTTTTTTAGACAGCTTAAAGGGAATCTGTCACCACTTTGGAATTATCAGACCTCTACTATGGGCATACAGGGTATAGAAAAGTACGGTAAATCTATACATACCTGAATAGCCCATAGTAGAGGTCTGATTGCAGAGAAAAGCGCTTTAATCAATTCTATTTTGTACAGGCTTGGCTACCTATGCACTGCACCGCAGGGTTCTATTGTGCAGGTGCCGGAAAGTGACAGTGACGACCCCCCACCACCCTCCGGCGCCTGCGCAATAGAACCCTGCAGCGCAGGGCACAGAGAGATGAGACAGGGATGAAGCAAAGTACGCTCTATGTGAGCAGCGCTCTGCGCATGCCCGGGAAGTCAGGGAGCACAGTGCACATCACAGGGCCCTGTAACGTGCAGGGGAGGGGAGGAATATGGTAACTAAGCATATAGGCGGGGATTTAGGGGAATAATAAACAGATAGGCGAGGATTTAGGGGAATAATAAGCACATAGGCGGGGATTGCTTGGCGTTCCCCGGACGCCTGTGGAAAAAAAGAATTGATTAAAGCGCTTTTCTCTGCAATCAGACCTCTACTATGGGCCATACAGGTATGTATAGATTTACTTTTCTATCACCTGTATGCCCATAGTAGAGGTCTGATATCTCCAAGGGGGTGACACATTCCCTTTAAATGATCCAATCACCCAATGCTTCGTTGGGTGATCACTGTCATGTTTATTCCTATGAACGCTCGTCTGCAGTGCAGGAATTTATAAAATTTATAAAATGGGATGCTACACACACACACTGTATGTTAGACACACACAAACACATTCCATATTACACACACAGACACATACACAAATACACACTCCATACTACACACACTAAAAAGTTTTACACACAAACATACTGCATGTTACACACACAATCCATGACACATACACTGCATGTCCCACACACACACACACTCCATGCTACACACATACACACTGCATGTCACACACACTGCAAGTTACACATATTGCATTTCTTACACACATATACAAATTGCATGTCACACAAACATGCACACTCCATGCTACACACATATACACACTGCATGTCACACACACTCCATGCTACACATATATACACTTTGCATGTCACACACACACATTTCATTCTACACACATATACACATTGCATGTCACACACACACTCACACTGCATGTCACACACATACGCACTCCATGCTACACACAAATACACACTGCATGTCACACACACTCCATGCTACACACATATACAGACTGCATGTCACACACACACTCCATGCTACACACATATACAGACTGCATGTCACACACACACACACTCCATGCTACACACAGATACACAATGCATGTCACACACACACATTCCATACTACACACATATACAGACTGCATGTCACACACACACACACACTCCAAGCTACACACATATACAGACTGTATGTCACACACACACACATTCCATGCTACACACATATACACTGTGTGCAGAATTATTAGGCAAGTTGTATTTTAGAGGATTATTTTTATTATTGATCAACAACTGTGTTCTCAACCAACCCAAAAGACTCATAAATATCCAAGCTTAATATTTTTGGGAGTTCGAGTGTTTTTTTTTTAGATTTGGCTATCTTAGGAGGATATCTGTTTGTGCAGGTAACTATTACTGTGCAGAATTATTAGGCAACTTAAAAAAAAAAAAAATATAATCCCATCTCACTTGTTTATTTTCACCAGGTAAACCAATATCAGTGCACAAAAATTAGAAATAAACATTTCTGACATGCAAAAACAAAAACCAAAAAAGTTAGTGATCATTATAACCACCTTTCTTTATGATGACACTCAACAGCCTTCCATCCATAGATTCTGTCAGTTGCTTGATCTGTTTTCGATCAACATTGCGTGCAGCAGCCACCACAGCCTCCCAGACACTGTTCCGAGAGGTGTACTGTTTTCCCTACCTGTAGATCTCACATTTTATGATGGACCACAGGTTCTCTATGGGGTTCAGATCTGGTGAACAAGGGGGCCATGTCATTATTTTTTCTTCTTTTAGACCTTTACTGGCCAGCCACGCTGTGGAGTAGTTGGATGCATGTGATGGAGCATTGTCCTGCATGAAAATCATCTTTTTCTTGAACGATACTGACTTCCTGTACCACTGCTTGAAGAAGTTGTCTTCCAGAAACTGTCAGTAGGTCTGGAAGTTGAACTTCACTCCATCCTCATCCCAAAAAGGTCCCACAAGTTCATCTTTGATGATACCAGCCAATACCAATACCCCACCTTCACCTTGCTGGCGTCTGAGTCGGAGTGGAGCTCTCTGCCCTTTACTGATCCACCCTCTGGCCCATCCATCTGGCCCATCAAGAGTCACTCTCATTTCATCCGTCCATAAAACCTTTGAAAAATCAGTCTTAAGATATTTCTTGGCCCATTCTTGACGTTTTATCTTATGTTTCTTGTTCAAAGGTGATCATTTTTCAGCCTTCCTTACCTTGGCCATGTCCCTGAGTATTGCACACCTTGTGGTTTTTGATACTCCAGTAACGTTGCAGCTCTGAAATATGGCAAAACTGGTGGCAAATGGCATCTTAGCAGCTTCACGCTTGATTTTCCTCAATTCATGGACAGGTATTTTGCGCCTATTTTGGCCAACACGCTTCTTGCGACCCTGTTGGCTATTTGCCATGAAACGCTTGATTGTTCGGTGATCACGCTTCAAAAGTTTGGAAATTTCAAGACTGCTGCATCCCTCTGCAAGACATCTCACAATTTTGGACTTTTCAGAGCCCGTCAAATCTCTCTTCTGACCCATTTTGCCAAAGGAAAGGAAGTTGCCTAATAATTAAGCACACCTTATATAGGGTGTTGATGTCATTAGTCAACACCCCTCCTCATTACAGAGATGCACATCACCAGATTTACTTAATTGGTAGTTGGCTCTCAAGCCTATGCAGCTTGGAGTAGGACAACATGTATAAAAAGTATCATGTGATCAAAAAACTCATTTGCCTAATAATTCTGCACGCGGTGTACATACTGCATGTCACACACACACATTCCATGCTACACACACTGCATGTCACACAACCTGCATTATTCAAATACACACACACACAGTAGATGGCATACCAAGCTCCCTGCTCCTCTTCAGTTCCTCCATACTGCACAGGGTGAAGGAATTTTGGTCCCATGACCATGATTTCACCAAAGATGATTTTTCTACACTTCTAACCTTGGAAACTGCACTGATATTGTCCGTCTTTCTGGTTTGTAAAGGCTGGGGATCCTTTGGGGGATATGGGACCTGGAACAGTTGCCCAGTCCCACTCCCCCCCCCCCCTCACTGACTCCGACTCTGGTCCTCAGCAATCCAAGGGAGCTTCGAGCATACTTACATGCCTCATAGTCTTTATCAATGTAGCACCAAGAGGTCCATGTGTAGAACATGATGTTGGTGGATTATAAGGAGGGTATAGAGTCGGGTCAGTGTTCAGTTCTGCATCCTGTGCAGCTTTTTCCATAAGTGAAGGAAGCCCTCACAGACAGCCTCAAGAGAAATGTGTACAGAGAATTCTGTTGTGACAACCAGCCATAAAATTGTCTGAAGTGCACCACTCCCCTAACTATCCTATAAATATTCACGTATGGCTTGGCCAAATGGGCATGTTATTTCTATGAATTGATGAGCATATGGGTTGAAACCCAACCGGTTTTATAATTGTGTCTCCAAAAAGGAGACATTGGGTGAAGGTCACCATAGATAAGATAATGTAGATGCTTACCATCTGTTTCTCTGATATTTAAACCAAGACCTTGCAAGTTCTTAAAGGGAATCTGTCAGCAGATTTTGCTATATAATCTGAGAGCAGCATGATGTACGGGCAGAGACCTGATTCCAGAGATGTGTCAATTTCTGGTCTGCATACTGTCATTATGATACAATATTCTCTGCTATAGATCTAGCAGAGCTCTGGATGCTGAGCTCTGTAGAACCCCACCCACATCACTGATTGGCAGCTTTCTGTGTACACTGTGCATAGGCAAAAAGCTGCCAATCAGTACCGGGGGAATGGTTATACACAGCAGTTGACTAGGAGGCACGAAACACCTAGTCCTGTAATGATAATCTCTGCTGATAAAACACGGTTTTATTGAACCAACAACACACAGCCCAGTAAGTGACATATTAATGGAATCTGAACCTCTTCTACTACATCATGGTGCTCTCAGATTATATAGCAAAAACACACTGACAGATTCCATTTAAAGCTATCCCACCTTATCTTTAGTCGATGTTCCACCTATGATCTCTTATCCTTAAAGTGCAAAGTTTGGTCAAATATTAAAAATAGTATCTTTAGAATGGACAATGATGGAGTATTTACCCAAGTAGATGTTAAAGGTGTCCGTGTTAGGGTAGGAAGAATCCATTAAATCCCAATTATCTCTCTGTACAACATAGTCTGTACCTGAAACATAAAACAAGCAAAAAAAAACACTTATTCAGGTCCGTTTTTGGACACAAACATGAAAATCACCAATTTAGTCATAAACACATATCATCATTTGCAGACGTCCTACCTTGCCAGTTATAGGCACTTGGAGCTCCAAAGTACACCATGTTTTCAGTGATGCCTCCACTCATGCCCATTTGGCACATGCCAGTTTTGAGGTGGTCACCGCCAGAATCACACATCTCATAATGGTAGGCCTGCCAATCATCATTGTCATTGAATTCTAAGTCGTTTCCTCGTATGTAGCACTTGCCTATCATCTTGGGTTGGTCTTCAGACGGCAGGACCACAGAGTATCGATGGGCGCACATCTGGCAAAGAAGTAAGTTGGTGAAGATTTAATGCTATATCTTCTCACTATAGGTCCTTATGTCATTTTATATCTTGTATAATCAGTAAATCAATCCTTTCCAATGGTTGTCTAGCATGTGGCGGTCCTGTAGTCACGATTCTCGTCTCTTGGCAAGATTGAGAGCCGGTACAAACAGCGAAAGGCCACGGCCCCACTATCAGTATTTGGTCAGTATTCAGTCAGTATGTTTTCTCAGGAGTAGGAGCCAAAACCTGGAGTGGGTGATAAATGCAGAATTGGTGACTTGTTTCTATTATACCTTTTCTCTGATTGTTCCTCACCTGGTTTTGGCTCCCACTCCTGAGAAAAAATACGACCAAATACTGATAGTGGGGCCGTGGCCATAAGTGTCTCTCAGTCGAAGACCTGTCCTGTCCTGAATTATTGACAACCCATTGATTTAAATGTATACTGTGAAAAGCTTAAAGGCGTTGTCCAGTAAAAACAGGATATCACCTATTCACGTGATAGGTGATAACTTACTGATTTGTGGTGGTCCAACCGCTAGGACCTGCACCAATAGCCAGAACAGGGAATTTTTTTTCCCCAATGGGGTACTTTTATCTCCATTACAAATGAAACGACAGGCTGGATGCTCCATTCATTGTCTCAGAAAAAGCGCAGCTCAGTGCTCGGCAGCCCCATAGGCAATGAATGGAGTGGATGTTGAGAATGTGCACTGACGCTCCTTTCTAATAGGGATAAACGTTCACTGTTCTGCTGGTCTTTGCGGACCCCTACTGATCAATAAGTTGTCATCTGCCTTGTGGATAGCACCTTTAATTTCCCTGTCATGGTGCTGCAGGTAATCTGAACACTGGAGATGATCAAAAAGGATTTAAATAAATACTCCAGTTAGGTCCATTGTGGCAGTCGGACGGGGGCAACATTCAAGTCTGCACCGCAAATCCTCAGTCCAGCATCCTGTTAATTAATAGGGCGTCATAGGGACCTAGTAAGCAACAGAAAAGCCCAAGATGGCAGACAGAGAAACTGTGACTGCCATGAAAGACTGAACTGGATGCCGGACCTGAGTAGTATAAAATCTATTTGCTCTTCTCTAGTGTTCACTTTACCTGCAGCACCACCACATCTCATCCGTGCCAAACACATAGCTGGGTTTTCACACAGATTACAGCATATTAATCAGTGTTCCAACTTACTGTAGACAACTTCTTTAAAAGGATAGAAAAAAATAAGAAAAACATGGCTTCTTTCTTCTAGAAACAGAGTCATTCTTGTCCTAAATAGTTCTGCGCTGCGGTATAGGACAGAGCCAGCAGATAAGAGTGGCGCTGTTTCTAGGACAAAGGAGCCAAGTTTTTCTAGTTTCCTACATATACCTTTAATAATATAAGAATAAAATGTGCCAAAAGATAAAATTGCTTTATTGGTTTTCTGTTTGCCAATATATATTCCATTCTATTAATTAAATCAAGTTCCACTATTATATTATACGAAAAAATCCCTGAAATTGCAGTATGTTAATTATATTGTGAGTATTGCCAACGTCCACAATTTCGATTCCAGCATTGAACATAAAGCATAATACTTGTTTTGTCTGGAACACTATTTTTGCTGATATAAACGAGGGTAATTCTACGTTAGAGGGTTGTTGTGTTCAAAGGTTTTTCATTACTATGGTCAAATCTGTATATGTTCATTCCAACAGCAGCCACTAGAGGCACTGTAGATTCCAATCTAGGAATTCCTTAGAGTAAAATCTATGGTGCCCCAGCAACCAATTTTTAAAGTTGTCTGACTGGAGGAGTTATTTAGTGAGCAAGCCAAAATATCCACGGCCCCTTAGATCTCCACAGGTTCCAGTCAACCAATACATTAAACTATAAATTACATTGTAACTTGCCCTTTAAAAAGCTAATTGACTAGTGAGCATGAGCCCACATCTTATAGGCACCTATGATATATCTTAAGCCTTATTCTTCCAAAATAAAATTAAGTGTAACAGGATCTCACTCAATTGTGGCTTCAAGATATTTTAGCTAAAGCATTGCCAGTGCGAAGAAGTTACACTGTGTTATGGGTACTTTAAAGGGACACAAAAACCTTCAAATAACAGGAGTAACATAAAAAAGCAATGTCCAATTGCAATACTTTTAGCAAGCTCCTGAAACTTGGCAGAGAAACAAGAACCTACAGTGGGGAAAATAAGTATTTGATACACTGCCAATTTTACAAGTTTTCCCACCTACAAAGAATGGAGAGGTCTGTAATTTTTATCGTAGGTACACTTCAACTGTAAGAGACAAAATCTAAAAATAAAACCAGAAAATCACATTGTATGATTTTTACATAATTAATTAGCATTTTATTGCATGAAATGAGTATTTGATACAATAGAAAAACAGAACTTAATATTTGGTACAGAAACCTTTGTTAGCAATTACAGAGGTCAGACGTTTCCTGTAGTTCTTGACCAAGTTTGCACACACTGCAGCAAGGATTTTGGCCCACTCCTCCATACAGATCTTCTCCAGATCTTTCAGGTTTCGGGGCTGTCACTGGACAACAGTAAGTTTCAGCTCCCCCCAAAGATTTTCTATTGGGTTCAGGTCTGGAGACTGGCTAGGCCAGTCTTGAAATGCCAGGTCTTGAAATGCTTCTTACGGAGCCACTTCTTAGTTGCCCTGGCTGTGTGTTTCGGGTCATTGCCATGCTGAAAGATCCAGCCACAACCCATCTTCAATGCTCTTACTGAGGGAAGGTTATTGGCCAAAATCTCAAAATACATGACCCCATCCATCCTTCCTTCAATAAGGTGCAGTCATCCTGTCCCCTATGCAGAAAATCACCCCTAAAGTAAGGATATTTCACCCACCATGCTTCACGCTTGGGACGGTGTTCTTGGGACTGTAATCATCCTTCCTCTTCCTCCAAACATGGCGTGTGGAGTTGACACCAAAAAGTTATATTTTGGCCTCATCTGACCATATGACCTTCTCCCATGCCTACTCTGGATCATCCAGATGGTCACTGGCGAACTTCAAATGGGCTTGGACATGTGCTGGCGTGAGCAGGGGGACTGTAAGTGCTCTGCAGGATTTTAATCCATGACGGCGTAGTGTGTTACTAACGGTAATGTTTGAGACGGTGGTCCCAGATCTCTTCAGGTCATTGACCAGGTCCTCCAGTGTAGTTCTGGGCTAATTCCTGACCTTTCACAGAATTATCCCTACCCCACGAAGCAAGATCCCATATGGAGCCGCAGACCGAGAAAGACTGACAGTCATCTTGTGTTTCTTGCATTTTATAATAATTGTACCAACAGTTGTTGCCTTCTCACCAAGCTGCTGGCCTATTGTCTTAATAAACCAATTTGAAAAAAAACTATCCAGTAGCCAAAAGAATATATCATTACATCCAACTTTATTAAAGGGGTTGTCCACTACTATTGAAAATAGGCCAATGTATTTTTATGATGAAAATAAGTATCTTTGTAAATACCTTGCGCTGCTGTTACTGCCTGTGAGCGGCGCTATCGCTGGCCGCTCACAGGCATCACGTGACCCCCAGCTATGTCACGTCAAGTGAGGCTTGACATCAGTGACGCGATCCCCGCGATGGCTGCTGGGTTGTGGGCAAGGGTTACCCCGCGTGTCACACCCTGCATCCACCGCGCGCTTTCCTAATGAATGGGGAGAGTGAGAGTGCGCAATGGATGCTGGGTGTGACGCACGGGGTAACCCCCGCCCACAGCCTGGCATCCACTGTGGGGAACGCAGAAGAGAGCTCCGGCTGCATCCGGAACATGACGTGACATCAGCGAATGTCAGAGCCGGCTACAGCCGTGGGTCATGTGATGTCTGTGAGCGGCCAGTGATTCTGCCTGTGAGCGGCGCTAACACCAGCGCAAGGTATTTACAAAGAAACTTATTTTCAACGTAAAAATACATTGGCCTATTTTCAATAGTTGTGGACAACCCCTTTAAATATAAAAAAAGTACAGTGAGTTAGCACTAAAGGCAAAATATATACAGCAGGAGGAGACAGAACAAATAATTATAGATAAAAATATTTCAGAGGCATATGATAGTAAACAGCCATCATGTCATATATATTTGGTCAGATAATACATAATAGACAAACAAGTAATAGAGTCATATACCTATATTCATCTCCTCCTGCTGGTATAGTGCCAGGTCCCGTCCCTACACATATTTCGGCTTGTAGCCTTCCTCAAGGGGCCATTGTGTATTGTCTTGTAGCCAATCCCAGCCTTGTACAGGTTTTCAATTTTGTCCCTGGTGTCCTTAGACAGCTCTGGCCATGGTGGAGAGGTTGGAGTGTGATTAATTGCGTGTGTGGACAGGTGTCTTTTATACAGATGCAATTAATACACGTAATAAGCGCAGAGAAGGAGGGCTTCTTAAAGAAAAACTAACGGGTCTGTGAGAGCCAGAATTCTAGCTGGTTGGTAGGTGATCAAATACTTATTTCATGCAATAAAATGCAATTTAATTATTTATAAATCATACAATGTGATTTTCTGTTTTTTATTTTTAGTTTCTGTCTCTCACAGGGGAAGTGTTTCTATGATAAACATTACAGACCTCTCCATTCTTTGAAGGTGGGAAAACTTGCAAAATCGGCAATGTGTCAAATACTTATTTCCCCTACTGTAAATACCTTGGTTGGAGACCAATCAAAAGTATGGTGGTTAAGAAGAGGGGGCACAGCTGAGCTTTACATTACTCCTTTGTAAACATAACAGTGGGGAGAGGTTTCTACTGCAGCAACCTGCCTCGTAGTTTGGGAAAATGGAGCTGCTGCCTTACCAATTTTGTTTCACAAGCAGTTGAGAAAAATTGTGTTTACATATAAATATATATATTGTAGGGATTTGCTCAGGTAGATGTTAGGCAGCGCTCACACAGGTATGCAGTTTCTTTGTCCAAGCAGGCAGATTTATTAAAGTTCATAAATCTTTTCCAGCAAAACAGGTAAATGGCCATTCGGCATAAGGCAAAACAATCTGACCAAAAGTAGGAGGTCTCTCCAGATCCAACAGAGACCAGGTCTCAGAGATGATTCCACCTCTACACACAGACAGTTATGAGCAGGTCAGCAGCCCTTTTAACCCAGCTGCACCTGATGGATTGGAGCAGAACATACGGCCCGGGTTCCACATGCGACCTGCTGAAGGATGTTGTGCGGCCCGCAGAGCTATCCGGGATGCGCCAATCCTTCCTCTTATACTGAAGTGTATATGAACACCGTGGAGCCAGGACAGGAGCAGCGCAGGGTAAGAATACTTTTCCAACGCACACACACACACACATATATCTATATATAGATATATATCTATATCTATATATATAGTGCCTTGTGAAAGTATTTGGCCCCCTTGAACTTTTCTACCTTTTGCCACATTTCTGGCTTTAAACATAAAGATATAAAATTCTAATTTTTGGGGAAGAATCAACAAGTGGGACACAATCGTGAAGTGGAATGAAATTTATTGGATATTTTAAATTTTTTTAACAAATTAAAAACTGAAAAGTGGGGCGCATTGAGTTAATACTTTGTAGCGCCACCTTTTGCTGCGATTACAGCTGCAAGTCGCTTGGGGTATGTCTCTATCAGTTTTGCACATTGAGAGGCTGAAATTCTTGCCCATTGTTCCTTGAAAAACAGCTCGAGCTCAATAAGGTTGAATGGAGAGCGTTTGTGAATAGCAGGTTTCAGCTCTTTCCACAGCTTCTCGATTGGATTCAGGTCTGGATTTTGACTTGGCCATTCTAACACCTGGATACGTTTATTTTTGAACCATTCCATTGTAGATTTTGCTTTATGTTTGGGATCATTGTCTTGTTGGAAGATAAATCTCCGTCCCAGTCTCAGGTCTTTTGCAGACTCCAACAGGTTTTCTTCCAGAATGGTCCTTTGTTTCGCTCGGTCCATCTTCCCATCAATTTTATCCATCTTCCCTGTCCCTGCTAAAGAAAAGCAGGTCCAAACCATGATGCTGCCACCACCATGTTTGACAGTGGGGATGGTGTTTTGAGGGTGATGAGCAGTGTTGCTTTTACGCCAAACATATCGTTTTGCATTGTGGCCAAAAAGTTTGATTTTGGTTTCATCTGACCAGAGCACCTTATTCCACATATTTGGTGTGTCTCCCAGGTGGCTTGTGACAAACTTCAAACGAGACTTTTTATGGATATCTTTGAGAAATAGCTTTCATCTTGCCACACTTCCATAAAGGCCAGATTTGTACAGTGTACGACTGATTGTTGTCCTATGGACAGACTCTCCCACCTCAGCTGTAGATCTCTGCAGTTCATCCAGAGTGATCATGGGCCTCTCTGATCAGTCTTCTCCTTGTTCGAGATGAAAGTTTAGAGGGATGGCCGGGTCTTGGTAGATTTGCAGTGGTCTGATACTGCTTCCATTTCAATATGATCGCTTGCACAGTGCTCCTTGAGATGTTTAAAACTTGGGAAATCTTTTTGTATCCAAATCTGGCTTTAAACTTCACCACAACAGTATCTCGGACTTGCCTGGTGTGTTCCCAGTGTAGCGCTGGCGTCCCTGCCCTCTGCTAGGCAGGGACGCTGTTCCCCTCACCTCTCTGCCCCGTGCCCGGCCTCCTCCTCCCGCTCTGCTGGCAGCGCGCGCTCCTTCCCGACCCCTGTGCTTAGGGCGCGCGCGCGCGCTCTCCCTCCCTCTTAAAGGGGCCGCGCGCCGTCCTAAGGAGTCCCCGGCCAATGGCCGGAGGACTTCACCATATATAAGGCACCTCCTCCAAAATGGAGGTGCCCAAGCAATGTTGTAGCACTGTTCTACTCTGCTTCAGCCCTCAGGTCCCGTTGCCAGTTACCTGCCAGATACCTGCCAGATTCCTGCCTGATTATCTGCTACCTGCCTGCTAGTCTGAGGTCCGACGGTCTGCCTTACTACTCCTGTCAGTCTGTCTAAGGACCAGCCTGTCCGCTCACCTGGGAGCGCACTTCAGCCACCTGCCTGCTTGCCTGAGGTCCGACGGTCTGCCTTCCAACTCCTGTCAGTCTGTCTATGGACCAGCTTGCCTGCTCACCTGGGAGCACACATCTGCTACCTGCCTGCTAGCCTACCTGGAGGCTCCGCCATCACGTGCTGTGACCACCTGCCTGTCCAGTGACTCCTGCCCGCTCACCTGGGAGCGCTCATCTGCTGCCTGTCTGCTAGCCTACCTGGAGGCTCTGCCGTCACGTGCTGTGACCACCCGCCTGTCCAGAGACTTCTGCCCGCTCACCTGGGAGCGCTCATCTGCCGCCTGTCTGTTGGTCTTCCTGGAGGCTCCGCCGTCACATGCTGTGACCACCCGTTCATCCAGAGACTCTCGCCTGCTCACCTGGGAGCTCACGTCTATCATCAGCCGCCACAGGTCGTACCAACCCTTTACCCAGAGACTGCCCCGGTCACTTGCCGTGACCATCTGCCCGTTCATCCAGAGACTGCCCCGGTCACTTGCCGTGACCATCTGCCCGTTCATTCAGAGACTGCCCCGGTCACTTGCCGTGACCATCTGCCCGTTCATCCAGAGACTGCCCCGGTCACTTGCCGTGACCTCCAGCCCGTTCACTCAGAGACTGTCCCGGTCACATGCTGTGACTTCCTGCCCGTCTTCCCTGGTCGCCACCCGCTCCCTTACAAGGACCGCCCCCTTGTATAGTAGCTCAGAGGTTCCGCCTCCCAGACCCGTTACAGTTTGCTCGGGCCATGGAACCCGGTGGCACCCAAGCTCCCTCGCTTTCGGACCTGTGTCATGAACTGTCCCGTCAAAGGGCCCAACAGGAGTCCATCCTGGGTCACCTGCGGAATGTCAATACTCGCCTGGACACTCTGACTGCTCCACCAGCAACCTCCGCCAGTGCCATGTCTCGCAATCCGGCAGCTCTGCTGCCCACTAATGCCATGGTATCCTACCCCGGACCCCGGCTTTCTGCACCTCCTCGCTTCGGAGGCGACTCCGCCCAGGCTCAGGGCTTCATAAATCAGTGCACCCTGCACTTTGAACTATTGTCCCACCAGTTTAACTCCGACCGAGCCAAAATCGCATTCATCATGTCCCATCTCACCGGGGAGGCCCTGGCCTGGCTAAATCCTCTATGGGAGAGAGGAGACCCCCTGGTGTCCAACTTGCCTGCTTTTCTCACGGCTTTCCGGAAAGTCTTCGACGAACCCGGATGGAAGACCTCATCCGCATCTTCACTGCTACGCCTCCGTCAGGGAAGTCTCACCGTGGGCCAATATGCCATACGGTTCCGTACCCTTGCCTCGGAGCTGGCCTGGGATAACGACGCTCTGGTATCCGTCTTCTGGGAGGGTCTGTCCGGCCGTATTAAAGATGAACTTGCCGGTCGGGACATTCCTATCTCTCTCGATGACCTAATAACTCTTGCCACCCGGATTGACCTACGGTTCCAGGAGCGTGCCAAAGAGGTCACCCGTGAGAGGAGGTTACCACGTCTAGCTCCTACTTTTCAGAAACCCGTCAGGACTTACGCCGTGCCGAGGGGAGCTGCTTCTACTGTGGCAGTAAGGAGCACCGGATCCGTGCCTGCCCGGAGAGGTCGGGAAACGCCTGTGTCTAGGTTCGCTCAGAGAGGTCGACCTAGACAAGAATAAATCCTCTCCATCTCTGCTATTGTCAGTCTCAATCGTCTACGGGGAGAACCGTTATTTCGAACTAGCCCAACTTGACTCTGGAGCAGCCGGGAATCTTATTTCACAGTCCCTGGTAGAGAAATACCGCATCCCCACCAAACCTCTGGCTGTACCCTTGTCTGTTGCTGCCGTGGATGGGGGCCTCTTACCACGCCCCATCCAACTCATCACCGAATCCATTACTCTGCAGGTGGGAATGCTGCATTCTGAGAGTATCTCCTTTCATGTTCTGCCTGGACTCTCTCACGCCCTCTTGCTAGGTCTACCTTGGCTCCAGAGACATGCACCCGTGCTTGACTGGCAGACCGGAGAAGTCCTTCGCTGGGGACAGGACTGCCATAAGACCTGTCTGGTTCCCGTCCATCCCGTCCGTCCTTCTCCTACCCCAGCTAATCTACCTGGACTTCCGATTCCTTATTGGTCTTATGCTGATGTCTTTAATAAAAAGGAAGCAGAGACACTACCCCCTCATAGACCATACGACTGCCCTATCGACCTGTTACCTGGTACTACTCCTCCCCGTGGGCGTATTTATCCATTATCCGCTGCTGAGACCCGGTCGATGTCCGAATATATTGAGGAGAATCTGGCCAGGGGATTCATCCGGAAATCTACCTCCCCGGCGGGAGCAGGCTTCTTTTTCGTCAAAAAGAAGGACGGCTCTCTCCGTCCCTGTATAGACTATAGAGGCCTTAACCAGATCACGGTGAAGAATAAGTACCCCCTTCCGCTCATTCCGGAGTTATTTGATCGTCTGAGGGGGGCTAGAATCTTCACCAAACTGGACCTCCGTGGGGCGTACAACCTGGTTCGTATCCGTCAGGGGGATGAATGGAAGACGGCATTCAACACCCGGGACGGCCACTATGAATATCTGGTAATGCCCTTTGGTCTCTGTAACGCTCCTGCCGTCTTTCAAGAGTTGGTCAATGACATCTTCCGGGACCTTCTCTACTCCTGCGTAGTGGTGTACCTGGACGACATCTTGGTCTTCTCTCCGGATCTCCAGACTCACCGGAGGGACGTTCGTCAGGTCCTGCTCAGGCTCAGGCAGAATCACCTCTTCGCTAAATACGAGAAGTGCCTCTTTGAGCAGACCTCGCTTCCGTTTTTGGGCTACATTATTTCTCAGACCGGCCTACGAATGGATCCAGAGAAACTGTCTGCCATCGAGAAATGGCCTCGACCGGAGGGGTTGAAGGCCATTCAGCGATTCCTGGGCTTCGCCAACTACTACCGCCTCTTCATACCACACTTCTCTTCCCGGACTGCCCCAATTTCCGCGCTCACCCGTAAGGGTACTAATCCCAAAGAGTGGCCGCCCGAAGCAGAGGAGGCCTTTCTTTCCCTAAAACAGGCCTTCTCTTCCGCCCCGGTGCTGCATCGCCCGGACGGCAACAAGCAGTTCTTCCTGGAAGTTGACGCCTCCTCCTCTGGAGCCGGAGCGGTACTTACTCAAAAATCATCTTCCGGGAGAATGGTAACTTGTGGCTTCTTCTCCAAACTCTTCTCCTCTTCTGAGCGCAACTATTCCATAGGAGACCGAGAGTTATTGGCCATCAAGCTGGCGTTGGAGGAGTGGCGTTACCTACTCGAGGGGGCTCTTCACCCGGTAATAATTTACACTGACCACAAGAACTTGGCTTACCTCCAGCATGCCCAGAGACTTAACCCGCGCCAAGCCCGGTGGTCCTTGTTTTTTGCTCGCTTTGATTTTGTTCTTCATTTTCGCCCGGCTGACAAAAACGTCAAAGCAGACGCCTTGTCCCGATCCTTTCTGGTGTCCGATCTCGAGGAAGAACCTAAACATATCATCGATCCCGCCAGAGTAATGCAGGTGGCTCCCGTGAGTCTAAATCGTCTCCCTCCCGGTAAGACGTTTGTTTCAGTACCTGATCGGGAGAAGATCCTACACTGGGGTCATTCGTCTAAACTAGCTGGCCACGCCGGTCAGAAAAAGACCCTCCAGCTTATTGCCCGGCACTACTGGTGGCCTACCCTGCACAAGGACGTAATAGACTTTGTTTCTGCCTGTGTGTCCTGCGCCCGCAACAAAGTCCCGAGACACCTGCCAGCCGGTCGCCTCCTTCCGCTTCCTGTGCCTGCTGCCCCCTGGCAGCATATTGCTATGGACTTCATAACTGATCTCCCCGTCTCTGCCGGTTGTACGGTCATTTGGGTGGTCGCTGACCGCTTTTCCAAGATGGCTCACTTTATTCCCCTGCCAGGCCTTCCGTCTGCACCCGAGCTGGCTAAAGACTTTATCCGCCACATCTTCCGTCTTCATGGCCTGCCCCTCCACATAGTGTCGGATCGTGGGGTACAGTTCACCTCACGTTTCTGGAGAGCCACTTGTAAACTGCTAGACGTCACCCTGGACTTCTCTTCCGCTTACCACCCACAGTCCAATGGTCAAGTGGAGCGGATCAATCAGAACCTGACCAGTTACCTCCGGCACTTCGTTAATGCCCATCATTCAGACTGGGTGGATCTCCTACCATGGGCCGAGTTCTCTTATAACAATCACGAGAGCGAATCCTCCTCCAAATCCCCGTTTTTTGTAGTCTTCGGTCAGCATCCTCTGATTCCTTTTCCTGTCTCCACCTCTGTGGACAACCCGGCTGCGGAATCTCTCGTTAGAAAATTTTCCTCCATTTGGGAGAGTACCCGATCCGCACTCCTTCAGTCGTCCGAGCGAATGAAAAGACACGCTGACAAAAAACGCCTGGATCCTCCACAATTTCGTCCGGGAGATAAAGTCTGGCTCTCATCTAAATATGTCCGACTCAAGATACCTTCTTACAAGTTAGGGTCTCGGTTCATCGGTCCTCTGGAGGTCATCAGTCAGATCAACCCGGTGGCCTATAAATTGAAACTCCCGGCCAACTTACGGATCCCTAACTCCTTCCATGTATCTCTCCTCAAACCTGTGGTACTTAACTCTTTTTCCAAGTCTACAGGTACGCCTCCTGCTCCGGTTTCTGCTGAGGACGAGTTTGAGGTAGAGAACATTCTTGCCACCAAAAGGGTAAGAGGAAAGACCTTTTTTCTAGTAGATTGGAAGGGGTTTGGTCCTGAGGAGAGAACGTGGGAGCCCCGGGAGAACATCCATGCCCCTCTTATCCTAGCTAAATTTCTGTCTGGCCTAAAAAAGGGGGGGCCTAAAGGGGGGGGTACTGTAGCGCTGGCGTCCCTGCCCTCTGCTAGGCAGGGACGCTGTTCCCCTCACCTCTCTGCCCCGTGCCCGGTCTCCTCCTCCCGCTCTGCTGGCAGCGCGCGCTCCTTCCCGGCCCCTGTGCTTAGGGCGCGCGCGCGTGCTCTCCCTCCCTCTTAAAGGGGCCGCGCGCGCCGTCCTAAGGAGTCCCCGGACAATGGCCGGAGGACTTCACCATATATAAGGCACCTCCTCCAAAATGGAGGTGCCCGAGCAATGTTGTTGCACTGTTCTACTCTGCTTCAGCCCTCAGGTCCCGTTGCCAGTTACCTGCCAGATACCTGCCAGATTCCTGCCTGATTATCTGCTACCTGCCTGCTAGTCTGAGGTCCGACGGTCTGCCTTACTACTCCTGTCAGTCTGTCTAAGGACCAGCCTGTCCGCTCACCTGGGAGCGCACTTCAGCCACCTGCCTGCTTGCCTGAGGTCCGACGGTCTGCCTTCCAACTCCTGTCAGTCTGTCTATGGACCAGCTTGCCCGCTCACCTGGGAGCACACATCTGCTACCTGCCTGCTAGCCTACCTGGAGGCTCCGCCGTCACGTGCTGTGACCACCTGCCTGTCCAGTGACTCCTGCCCGCTCACCTGGGAGAGCTCATCTGCTGCCTGTCTGCTAGCCTACCTGGAGGCTCTGCCGTCACGTGCTGTGACCACCCGCCTGTCCAGAGACTTCTGCCCGCTCACCTGGGAGCGCTCATCTGCCGCCTGTCTGTTGGTCTTCCTGGAGGCTCCGCCGTCACATGCTGTGACCACCCGTTCATCCAGAGACTCTCGCCTGCTCACCTGGGAGCTCACGTCTATCATCAGCCGCCACAGGTCGTACCAACCCTTTACCCAGAGACTGCCCCGGTCACTTGCCGTGACCATCTGCCCGTTCATTCAGAGACTGCCCCGGTCACTTGCCGTGACCATCTGCCCATTCATCCAGAGACTGCCCCGGTCACTTGCCGTGACCTCCAGCCCGTTCACTCAGAGACTGTCCCGGTCACCTGCTGTGACTTCCTGCCCGTCTTCCCTGGTCGCCACCCGCTCCCTTACAAGGACCGCCCCCTTGTATAGTAGCTCAGAGGTTCCGCCTCCCAGACCCGTTACACCCAGGTCTTCATGACGCTCTCTGCACTTGAAACAGAACCCTGAGACTATCACAGAGCAGATGCATTTATATGGAGACTTGATTACACACAGGTGGATTCTATTTATCATTACCAGTCATTTAGGACAACATTGGATCATTCAGAGATCCTCACTGAACTTCCGGAGTGAGTTTGCTGCACTGAAAGTAAAGGGGCCAAATAACATTGCACGCCCCACTTTTCAGTTTTGAATTTGTTAAAAAAGTTTAAAATATCCAATAAATTTCGTTCCACTTCACGATTGTGTCCCACTTGTCGTTGATTCTTCCCCCAAAAATTAGAATTTTACATCTTTATGTTTGAAGCCAGAAATGTGGCAAAAGGTAGAAAAGTTCAAGGGGGCCAAATACTTTCCCAATGCACTGTATATATACATATATATATATATATATATATATATATATATATATATATATATATATATGTATATATACATATATATATATATATATATATATATATATATATACATACACAGTTAGGTCCATATATATTTGGACAGAGACAACATTTTTCTAATTTTGGTTCTAGACATTACCACAATTAATTTTAAACAAAACAATTCAGATGCAGTTGAAGTTCAGACTTTCAGCTTTCATTTGAAGGTATCTACATTAAAATTGGATGAAGGGGTTTGGAGTTTCAGCTCCTTAACATGTGCCACCCTGTTTTTAAAGGGACCAAAAGTAATTGGACAATTGACTCCAAGGCTATTTCATGGACAGGTGTGGGCAATCCCTTCGTTATGTCATTCTCAATTAAGCAGATAAAAGGCCTGGAGTTGATTTGAGGTATGGTGCTTGCATTTGGAAGGTTTTGCTGTGAAGTAAACATGGGGTTAAAGGAGCTCTCCATGCAGGTGAAACAAGCCATCCTTAAGCTACAAAAACAGAAAAAAAAACATCCGAGAAATTGCTACAATATTAGGAGAGGCAAAATCTACAGTTTGGTACATCCTGAGAAAGAAAGAAAGCACTGGTGAACTCATCAATGCAAAAAGACCTGGGCGCCCATGGAAGACAACAGTGGTGGATGATCGCAGAATAATCTCCATGGTGAAGAGAAACCCCTTCACGACAGCCAACCAAGTGAACAACACTCTCCAGGAGGTAGGTGTATCAATATCCAAATCTACCATAAAGAGAAAACTGCATGAAAGTAAATACAGAGGGTTCACTGCACGGTGCAAGCCATTCATAAGCATCAAGAATAAAAAGGCTAGACTGGACTTTGCTAAAAAAAACATCTAAAAAAGCCAGCACAGTTCTGGAAGAACATTCTTTGGACAGATGAAACCAAGATCAACCTCTACCAGAATGATGGAAAGAGAAAAGTATGGTGAAGGCGTGGTACAGCTCATGATCCAAAACATACCACATCATCTGTAAAACACGGTGGAGGCAGTGTGATGGCTTGGGCATGCATGGCTGCCAGTGGCACTGGGTCACTAGTGTTTATTGATGATGTGACACAGGACAGAAGCAGCCGAATGAATTCTGATGTATTCAGAGCCATACTGTGTGCTCAGATCCAGCCAAATGCAGCCAAACTGATTGGTCGTCATTTCATACTACAGAAGGACAATGACCCAAAACATAAAGCCAAAGCAACCCAGGAGTTTATTAAAGAAAAGAAGTGGAATATTCTTGAATCGCCAAGTCAGTCACCTGATCTCTACCCAATTGAGCATGCATTTCACTTGTTAAAGACTAAACTTCAGACAGAAAGGCCCACAAACAAACAGCAACTGAAAACCAATGCAGTGAAGGCCTGGCAGAGCATCAAAAAGGAGGAAACAGCGTCTGGTGATTTCCATGAGTTCAAGACTTCAGGCAGTCATTGCCAACAAAGGGTCTTCAACCAAGTACTAGAAATGAACATTTTATTAACAATTATTTAATCTGTCCAATTACTTTTGGTCCCTTTAAAAACAGGGTGGCACATGTTAAGGAGCTGAAACTCTTAAACCCTTCATCCAATTTTAATGTGGATACCCTCAAATGAAAGCTGAAAGTCTGAACTTCAACTGCATCTGAATTGTTTTGTTTAAAATTCATTGTGGTAATGTCTAGAACCAAAATTAGAAAAATGTTGTCTCTGTCTCTGTGAAAGTATTTGGCCCCCTTGAACTTTTCTACCTTTTGCCACATTTCTGGCTTCAAACATAAAGATGTAAAATTCTAATTTATGGGGGAAGAATCAACATATATATATATATATACATATACATATATATATATATATATATATACATACACTTCTAAGTGTTAAGGGACAAGGAAAGTGTTTGCTTTGCTTTTTCTCTAAACAAGTTGCAAAGATTCTATTTAACAAGCTTTATTCTTAATACATTACGAATAGAATCGATGCTACAAACATTAAGACGGAAACCTTGCTCAGTACTCTTCTTACAAGTCTTATTGATCCCGAGTCACTGAGTATAGATCAATCGCATCGCTACATGAACTTTGCGCAGCAGTCAGCTGCCGCTTGTGCTATAGACATACAGGCTGTACAATAACTGCAACGCTGGCCATATTAGTCATCTCTCTGCTTTCCCCAGATCAGACCATGACAATCACAGTATGTTCTGAATTTATTTTATTTTGGGGAGGGAGGGCTCTTATATATTTCTTATAACATGAGCCACATTGTAATTTAGGACTACTGTTCCTGTAAGACCATATGACCTACACAGAAATGTGAAGATCAAGCACCAGGACAAATCTAGTAGCACCGGTTTCACAATGACATTGCATCTAGATAATTGTATCAGACGTCCTCCTGTAATAACAGGCAGTGACAATTATGATGCATTGCAGATGCGAGGCCGCCTCCAATATCCTTGTGTGCCCGGCACGCTTGGGACGGTGCCATAGTGAGCAGAGATGGTTTCTGCACAGTATAAAGTGAATTATAAGGAATTATTTTAGTCAATATTTTAATTACTTTCCAGACCAGATGCATAGAAGATCCTGGGCCCCCTAGCAAAATCTGTACCAGGGTCCCCACCCGCGTATGTGGCATTTATATATTGGTGGCACCAGGGTCCTGATGAGACTGTAACCTCTGCACCCACTATAGCTACCTAGCTACCCTCTATCCAGGCTGGTAACAGAGGGAATATGCAACAAATAATGACTCACGTGGTGCAGCATTACCTAGAATCATTAAGCAATGATAAATAATTCATCTTCAGAACATTAGAATATTTTTCGGCTTCCTTACTTTTTTAGGAGCTTTTATCTAAGACACTTCACGCCATCGCCCATCATCCCACTTACCAGAACCCGACCTCCAGGTCCCTGCGATGCCAGGGTAACTCCCAGCCACATGTTCTCAATTACATTGCTGCCAGGCAGATCTGCATAGAAAATATTAGAGTGTGAATAAAATACAATATCTTTCTCCACATACAAACTATTCGTATTTCCTATGAAGGATGTAATGTAATAAAAGGCCAGAAATTTTTTAAAAAAAAGTCTTTCTTTTTTTCCACAAAACAGCGCCACTCTAGGCTGTGTCTGGTATTGCAGCTTAGTGCCATTGAAGTGAAGGCGGCTAAGCTAAAATTCCAGAAACAGCCGACAGACAAACATCGTGCAGTTTTTTGCAATCCCAAAAATCTTCTAAAAGGTAACTACCTGATTCATATACATTTCTTTTAGAAGGATTTAAAAATACTTAAGTTAACAATATTCAATGTGGGCAATGGTATGCGGTATGGGACGGGTTTTTAGACTATTGAAAATACTGTAGTTCTCTCCATTTGGAAGCATGGGACTTCAAGAGCAGGATCTGAAGAAAGAGCAGATTAATGGTGGCCATACACATTGGCTAGAAGAAGGTGATGGTGGAGCAGACAATCTTCTGCAAAAAGACGTGGCCATACACAGTTTAATCCATATTGGCCTCTACAAGTCGTCCTGAAAGGTTAGAACAACGTTCTCCCTTCCTTTCGGGAACATTCTTTCAGGGAAAGATTTAGAGACTATCGGCTAACTTAAGTCCAGAAAATGACAATCTGTTATTGGTTGACTAAAACGATCGTTCTTTGGTAAATTGCACCTAACACACCATCAACTTGCTTGAAACCATCCATTTTGATCACCTTTTGACTAATGTTTCTGGCCAGTATATAAAAAGATGTAAATGAAGAAGGCTTGGAAGTGGGAAAAAATCTTTCCTTGGGGTTTTGTCACGTTATTCCCATCTTCTTAGATGAGTATTAAGAGTTAGGTGGATTGATCTGCAGGACTTCGGTCCATCAGCCAGGTCAGTAGTCTTTGGCCGCTGGATGGGATGCTCATGAATCTCTTATCTTTCAGGATGCCCGGCATGGCTTTTGATTTGCCGTGCTGGTGCAACGTCATCATTAAAGCGTCGGGGATCTTGGAAGGTAAGAGATTCATGAGCCTCCCATCTGGTGACCAGAGATAAATAACCTGGCTGATGGACCAGAGTACATAAATTAATCCGCCCAATTCCAACTACCCCTCTCTAGCCGTACTGTGTTCCTAATGTTGGAAAGGCAAAACTGCTGCACATGGCAGCATTGGGATTGAACACAGTTTAGGCCAGCAGTGCGGCCATGCTGTGGGCATGAACTAAGACTCATGAAGGAGCATCCGCCCCCCAGCAACTTGGAAATCGGGAAGCTCAGAAGTGATGAACTCCTAAGGAGACACAAGTTAACTAGTTGACATTTCTGATGGTGGTCACCCAAGATTTTACTGCAGTATCTACACAAGAATCAATAGCGGCCAGTAGATATTTTCTTGGTAGGAGGTCAACGCAAAGTGCACATACGCAGATTTGTTCTATTTTTTATCACCTGCTTTTGCACAACATTACAAAAGCAGCGCAAAAAGGGGACTAGTGGATTATTTTGGCTCCATTGTGGATGGCCAGTAGGTCTAGACCCATGTGTTCCATATTGACACAGACCTTCATTAGACTAATGTCAGCCCACAATCTAATGTGTATGGTGGCCTCCCGCCTGTCCCCAGACAGATCATTGTCAGGGAAGATAAGGATCCGGAGTGTACCATTTTGGACTGCTGATCCTTTTGTTCTCCAGGAGATATGCCACTGTCGCTCATGGAGAACACAGGAACAAACGGCCGAGTGAGCTCTCCTGGGTATGGGAAAATCGGCCAATATAGCTGCCAGCTGAACATCATCCACATCATCTAAACTATCATTCAGCTGACAACTATCTAAAGCGTATGAGGGACTTTAGGCTGGCATACAAAGTAGGCAGCTGTCAGCTGGATTTTCTCTACAGACTCCCCCATACACAGGAATGTTCGGCTCAGTAATCAGACATTCCCAGAATCATCTAGGAGCTGCTTATCTTCCCACCCAACAAAAGGATAGAAAAATGTCCTTATGTCCCCCAACATAATCTTTTGATGGACAGTCAAGAGGCCCCAATACACATTAGATAGTCAACCTATCCAAAATAGGTGGGTTCGGGTGACTTTTATCTAATGTGTATGGAGCTACGGGACATTTACATTGGACATGTCCATCACCTAATCCATGGCCTGACCAGTGGATTACCAGATTTCCATCACTCCATCAGACCTAGTTTTATTCTCAGCACAGATGCAGATTACTGCGAGTAACATCACCATCTTCCACGTCTTGGCTGCACTGCAGCATTAGCACAGAATCTGTCTCCGGCTCACAAGATCTGCTGGCAGGTTGGAGACTACCGCTGTTCTCCAGCTGTCAGACCATACCTCCCATCATCCTGTGCCTCCCCCGGACTGGAGACATGCTGAAGTTGTACCAGCAGCCGAGAAACATCAGGTCTGTAGACCCCTGACCCATGAAATTCCAGCACAGCAATAATAACTGTATCTTTACCCAAGTGCAACTGAAAGAAGCCAGGACCAGGCTCGATAATCCATCCGGGGACAACCACATTATACTGATAAGAGGCCGTACCCAGCTTTCTTAGAGTCCTGAATGGCAAATCCTCCTGGTTGTATTGCAGCACCACTCGGAAGTCCAGGAAAACAGGGTAACCACTTTATTTTAGTACTCTGTGTTGAGCAGTTCTTCCATAATTCCTCCTGGAAATTGACAATTTGATTGTCACCACCACCTCGTCATTGTGTCATGTCCCCTACATATTCTGACACTGTCCAATCAGTGCTGATAGTTGGCTGTGTAGGGGTAGGACACATCCTATACACAAGAGGAGGAATCTCAGCACAGTTGTCAATTTAGTCATATTTTTCCAGGAAGAGTAACAGAGGAACTTCACAACACAGAGTTCAAAAATAAGATGCAGCAGAATTCTTATTTTATGGGAATATAAGAATTTACTAACAGAGATCAGAGAGGTGAAAGATCCTTGCTTAAAAAAAAAAACAAAAAAAAAAACTTAGGGCTCATCAATCCATCCCTGGCATCTGCCCAGGTTTGCCTGGCACTGATACCATCTACGTATTACATTCACCTAATCTACTGTCCCAATTTAAGACTCCTCGTGACACCCCATTGCTGGATGAGTGAGCGTCCCATGTGGGCACATTGCTATAGTGTAGGCACCTGGCACTCCAGTAACAATTAATGGGCAGTGAGATGGCAGAACATATGATAGACTCACATTCCTGATCGATGGAGACTCTGAAACAGTCGGATTTGGACATTGAGATGGGACAGGCATAGACGGCTCCTGTTCTGTTAACATTCACATTTGGGGGTGCTGCATCTTGGGGAGCTCCTGACAGCATTCTGTAGGGACAGACAATAGGATTATTAAATTAAAAATGACACCTTTATACTATGATGAAGGATTCTATTACAGAACTTACCGTATATACATATATACTATAGGTATATAGCAGAACTGGGGCTACATAAGAATATGCCATGACGTAGGTGTGAATTGTGCTGCATGAGTAAAATGCCTTCATATTTAAAGCATACAAGTAAGTTTTAAGAAAAAACTTTCTGTGTACATCAGGAATAACAGTATTTCTGGCCATTATATGACTTCAGCATTTTTCTCCAATTTCTCTTTTTTCAGATTCTCTTTCTAATTTTCAGTTGTCACAGAGCTGGTGGGTAGACTTGCTACTATGATGTCTCCCATATACAGTACACAAACACATGAGGGATTCCTGCTCTCCTGTCACACAGAAGAAGCAGCAGCATGGAGGGCATTATACTGCAGTACTGAGCAGTGTGGCTGTGAATACAGCTCTGAGGTGAGATAAAAGAGAGAGCACCAACACAGGTCAAAGTATATTATTTTGTGTGTCTCTAACTTTGCTCAACAGGTTTTCAGATTGGATGATGAGTTCAAGAGGCAGACAGAAGGAGGAGAAGTGGATCATAAGTGAAACAAGAAGCAGCTTTCTCTGTTATTACTAAGTTTCTGATTTTCACTTGTACTATTGATTTATACAAAGTTTTCAGAAACAATAGTGGCCATTTCAACTCTATATGACCGGCACCTGTATTGAACGGGTCATGGAATGAGCACCCCAATAGGTCTCAAATTCATATTCCTCTTGTATTAAAGCGATAATCCCAGAACTGCTATAGATTAGAATGCTGGGCTCACTAGTGATCCCGAAAAACTTGGATCTGGAACCACAAGATCTGACCAGAGGTGCGTGTGTTCAACCTTCACTCCATTCATACTCTAGAAGACTGACAATAAGTCACGTACAACCCTTGGCTGTTATCTTCGATCCCACAGAGAATGACTGGAGTGGAGATCGAGCATGAGCCTTTCGCCCCATTTTACACAGGGTTCTACAGAGCTCCGTTGTCGTGTTTCCAAAGCCCAGTTCTTGGGATAGTAGCCCAGCACTCGGACCCTCAGAAATCAGTAAGTTAATTCCTATCATATGGATAAAGGATGAGTAGCAATTCTTGGAATAAACCCTTTAAATCCTGGAACACATACTCCCTAACCACAGGATATGAATGCAACTCCTAGGGAGGCCCCAATCGGTTAGAAATCCTCTGACGAGCTACATGGAATCTCCCACTCATATCCACTAGGTCCAAGCACCTATTTACCGCAAAGTATTCCAATGATGTATCAAGGCTTCTTACAGCAGCCCTATAATATCCAAATAGCAGTGATAAATCACATTTGTACAGTCCGCCTAGATAATCCTACGCCAGGCTACAATTTATTTCCTCCCTCCATATCAATACACCCCCTCCATCCTCAGCTATCACCCACAAGTATGCTGATACCGTGTTTAGACTAAGGTTGGCTGGTTTAAATCACCCAACTGGGAATGTGTCTGGGTAAGAGACCTGAATAATAGTGTATCGACCCTTAAAAAGTTACCCTTCCTTGTCATTTTTAACATTCACCCCCTCCCACCCCACTTTAGTAGAAGGGTGCACAGAACCTGTATAAACTCTCTTTCAATGGTTTACTAACATGTTTGCTAACATCGCGATGTCTACAGCAGTGGTCTGCAACCTGTCAACCTGGGGTGAAACTACAATGCTCAGCATGATCTGTGCATGCTGGGAGTTGTATTTATGCCATTACTGGAGAACCACAGGTTGCAGACCAATGGTCTACAGAGAGGATGAACCTTTCCCAAGAGGACAGGCATGGGGGGCACAGAAGCCCAGCACCCTCTCTAAGGGGCCCATAGCAGCTGCAAAAGATGATTCAACGTGATGTACGACTGGTTGCCAAATCATGCTGGGATTTATAGTCCTATGTGGGATGTATAGCCCTGGTGGGCTGTTTAATATCTGATCATCTATACGAGAAATGTCAAACTTAAACACAGAGGGCCAAAATGAAACACTTGAACAAAATCGCGGGCCACCCAGTATACAGTATAATGGGCCCCACATAGTCCTCCATACAGTATAATGGGCTCCACATAGTCCTCCATACAGTATAATGGGCTCCACATAGTCCTCCATACAGAATAATGGGCCCCACATAGTCCTCCATACAGAATAATGGGCCCCACATAGTCCTCCATACAGAATAATGGCCCCACATAGTCCTCCATACAGAATAATGGCCCCAATTAGTCCTCCATACAGAATAATGGGCCCCACATAGTCCTCCTTACAGAATAATGGCCCCACATAGTCCTTCATATAGTATAATTGGCCCCACATAGTCCTCCATACAGAATAATGGGCCCCACATAGTCCTCCATACAGAATAATGGGTGCACCACGTAGTCCTCCATACAGTATTATGGGCTCCACATAGTCCTCCATACAGAATAATGGGCCCCACATAGTCTTCCATACAGAATAATGGGTCCCACATAGTCCTCCATACAGAATAATGGGTCCCACATAGTCCTCCTTACAGAATAATGGGCCCCACATAGTCCTCCATACAGAATAATGGACTCCACATAGTCCTCCATACAGAATAATGGCCCCACATAGTCCTTCATATAGTATAATTGGCCCCACATAGTCCTCCATACAGAATAATGGGCCCCACATAGTCCTCCATACAGAATAATGGGTCCCACAGAGTACTGCATACAGTATAATGGGCCCCACATAGTCCTCCATACAGCATAATGGGCCCCACATAGTCCTCCTTACAGAATAATGGGCCCCACATAGTCCTCCATACAGAATAATGGGCCCCACATAGTCCTCCATACAGAATAATGGGCCGCACATAGTCCTCCTTACAGAATAATGGCCCCACATAGTCCTTCATATAGTATAATTGGCCCCACATAGTCCTTCATATAGTATAATTGGCCCCACATAGTCCTCCATACAGAATAATGGGCCCCACATAGTCCTCCATACAGAATAATGGGTCCCACAGAGTACTGCATACAGAATAATGGCCCCACAGAGTCCTCCATACAGAATAAGGGCTCCCCATAGGGGTGGTAGTTCTAGTGTCACGAGCCAAATATAACCACGCTGCGGGCCAGATTAGGTCTACACGCCGGAGTTTGACACATGTGATCTATTCCAAGACGTAGTGGGATTAGTAGTGTCCCAACAGCAGGATTGTCACAGGAGATATAGGAGATGATGGGTATTGTGCCTGTCAGTACAGAATTCTTCAGACCGGAGGGGGTTAACGTCTGCCTGTACACCATGGATTGTGATACCTGGTTTTGCAGCAGAATTAATTCAATGTTTGCCTTACAGCCCCTGTAAGTGTTGTGTCACTGATCTGAGGGTGGGGGAGTCAGGATAGATGCCCCTCCTGGGAATATGATGTGAATTTCTACTCAATAAAGAGTTAAAGACGTGAATGATCCCACTGGCGGCTAACGGAAATAAATTTGTCGGTGACTAACAGGAGGCTACCTGCATTTCTGGCATGCCTGGGGTGAATCAGAGGAAGAACACTTATCATGCCACACCCGGAGTGACACACAGCGGGCAGTGCCAGCCTCCATACACACTGCAGCAGAATGACGAGCATGGGCAGGATATATGGGTACTGTGCCAAGCTTCAAAGGCATACAATACTACAGAGAGGCCAGGCCGGGGCTGTGCCAACACACACTTGCTGACTGCTCTGCTATGACGGGTGGTAACACAGAGAATGAATGTAGCAATGTCTACAGAGCATAGGTGCCAAATCACATGTGTAAGAATACCGCAAAGTGACCGCAATGCACAATCAAAGCCGCATATACAATAGTGCCAATGCATATAATGTAGGGTGGGCACTGTGGGTGCCATGTGCTGCAACAAATACCAACTGCAAAACTAATGCTGAGCTGATCCCTTCTAGGTTGGCACTTATAAAATTATAGCAGAGCTGTTAACCCCATAGAAAGGAAAGGAGTCCAGCTCAACCAACATGTTCTGCTTTACTCAGATAAAATTCATACAAAGGACATCTGGTAATCATGATCATAATTAAGGGCGCTGCGACACCTGAAACGTGTAGATGCCAGCGCTATGTTAGCGCCAATACATTCGCCATCATCCTACCAGATGTCCTTTGCATGAATTTTATCTGAATAAAGAAGAACCGGTTCATTGAGCTGGACTCCTTTCCTTTCCATTTGCATTTCTGGGCCGTGGCAGAGCCAGTGTACGAGCTCTGAACGCGTCGGGAGAATACCAACGGTGAGCTGGAATTATTATTAAATGATACGTTGACCTTATACTTATTTTTTTCTCTACAATGCCAAAATGCTAATATACGTATATGACAATGATTTTCACATTCCATGATTGGCATTAGAACAGTGACCAAGATAAAAGCCACACTGGGGAGTCAGAGGTGAACCCACCGAGGAGAATCAGGCTACCCACCCACTATTCTGCAAGCTAAATGGAGTTTGCACACTTTTTCTACACAAAGGTTAAAACCTAAAGGGGTTCTCTGGGACTTTTTTATTTTTGATAGACCATTTTGTTTGATCATTGGACTTCCAACCTCCAGGACTCTCGCCATTCAGCACAATTTTGCAGCTTCAAAAACCGGAGTGACCAAACCAGCCGATCATCATGACGCCAGCACCCAATCACCTAATGTAACTTCTGACTTTCCACCAATAGCACAATTTGTTGGGGGGGGTGTGATGAATCAGGCATTTCAGATTTCCACATGCCTGATCCTTTGTTCCCACAGGAGATAAGTTGCTTTCAGATGAGTCTATCAGCTGCTTATTCCCCACTACCCACTGAAAACACAACCATTACCAAGCCGAGTCTGTGGCCCCGATTCACCACTTTTCTGGTATAATTACTTTATTTGTAGCTTTAGTATATGCGCTTCATTCTCTATACCTTTTGTGCTAATTTTAAAGCTGTCATTTTTTATTAAGTCTTGACAATTTTGCTTCTCCAGGTGATTTAGACATATTTGTGAAATGCAATTTTTACCAAATGTCGCATTTTTTGCCACATCTCACTTCAGTCCCTACCAGCAGTACGATTTCTGGAGGAGCTTTCAACATGGTGCATTTTTTAGATAAATGTGTGACTTTTCAAAGGATTTGTGATTTTTCCTGCTGAAAAGTCGCAAAAGAGGGTAAAGACAAAAATAAAGAGCATTTTTGATTTTTTGTATAATTCATGAACTGCGTGAGCCATTATGCTGACTGACAGCAGCTCAGCATTAGGGCCAGCTGTCAGTCAGTGCAGGGGGCGCGGTTACAGCCGCCACTCTCTATACACAGATCGGTGACTGAACCCGCGCCAAATGACAGGTTCCCTTTTTTTTAATCTTCTGGTGAATCTTACCTGGGGTCTTCTGTCACGCAAGGTGTGGAAAAGACTTAGTGCAACACAAAGGGAAGAGGGAAAGGGAGCCCAAACTATAGGGAAAGGGGGTAAGTGGAGACCTCCTAGGTTGATCTAGCCTCACCCTGTCTCCTCTAACGTCCCTCTATTGGCTCTTCACCAATCACCGCACGCGTGCCTCGTCCAGTCTTTCCCTGGTGTACGGCTATGGCTAGGGAAGGGAGGAGATGAGCACTAGTCGATCTCCGCTAAACATTATAGACAACAAGGGTAAACAAACAGGGGGAAATTGCTTAGCTTTAGACGACTCCAGACAAATGTGCATATGTTCTCAAGCTCAAGAGAGGACGAAGTACTGCTCTTGCTAAAGCCTCACAAGTAGTAATGAATATCGCCAGCACCTCCCTCTGAAACATAGCAGGCATTTATACACTCAGGCCAGGGTGTTAATTAGCCATGGGAAGGTAGCCACTAAGTCCTAGTGACAGTCTCTAAGAAGATGTCTGTAATGCCAAATGTAGAGATCTCCTGCAACCAACTGCAGGGCGACTGTCACCTCTGACACACCCATGACATCTCCCCCAGCCACGAGGCAGCAGCAGGTGGACCCTTCAAACCAAGGGTTACCACGCTATCCCCTAGGTGACCCTTACCATATTTTTTACTTTTTTCCTCCTCCTATAGGAGACTTTGGCACAAATAAATGTCAGAATACCATAAGCCAACAAAAGAAAAGTGACTTCAAGAAATTGCAAATGATGAATCGGAGCCTGTGTGTCAAAGGTCGGGAAGAACAGCTCCATATCACTGACACAGATAATATAAGTCTCCAATGCAAATATCCTGCAAACAACACTTTATTTTTCAGCAGCCAGGACTCCTGTGATTCTGGCAGTAATCGTTAGGGTAATTAATCAGGTTTTAGGGGGTATTTAACAATGGGAATATATCTAAAAAAACATGTAAATATAATACAACAGGCAAGAAAGGACCAGTAATAGGTGCAACGTGATATGTCCTATGAAGAAAGTCAGGAGCATGCCGCACAAAAGTTGTGTCAGCAGCACTCAGTGGGAACTCACACTGACCCCTGACTTGAGATAAGGAGCTGAGTGAAGTCTACAATGTCTCCTGTCTCCTCCTTTCTTAGCATGTTCCAACTTGAGAAGAGCCCGAAATAAGCTGTGGGCTACAAAGAAAGACATTAGGCTAGGACGGGAAGGGCGGCTGTAGCTTACTATATATATCTATAGGCAATGACTGAGTAGGTGTGTAAGTAAACACATTCACACATCTTATCGGGGTGGAGATACCATTTGAAACAAGACATATATCTAAAACTCCTGCGAAAACTCTTTAAGATAAATATGAGCGTGTGTAGGTCCTAAAGGGTGTGTATACTTTCGTAACTACTTTAAGTGCTCTAATGTATTTAAAAATAAAAAAGAGGCAACTTTGCATAAAAAAATAACTCTACACTTTCTAAAAAGACTTGTGTGTCTCCATGGTAACAGACTACAAACACAACCAGTGTAGTCTGATGCTGCCGTGATGTTACTCCACCCTTTCTGCACCTTCTTCTTGCTAAATTAAGTTGCCCAGACATATTAGATATCTGCTGGCCAAACGCTCCTTCAGCAGACAGCCTTGACCTCCCATGCACATAAACGGTGGTCAGCCAAGAGTTCACGTTTTTTCAATTAGAAAAGGTAATGTAATAAGCTCTTGGGAGAACAAAAGGATTGAGCTTTTACATTTAAAGGGAATCTGTCATGTAAAAAAAACACTGTTGACCTTCAGATATGGGGTTAATCTGGAGGTTAATAGTGTCATGAAGCCATGCAGCCGCTGCACTGAAGGCCGAGTTACTGGAGAGAATGAACTTTATTCCTACCGCCAACCTCCAGCTTTCAGTCATAGAAGCACGAATTCAATCACCGTTTGGTACATACTGTGCAACAGCTGTAACCGCGCCCTGGCACCGACTGAGTCAGGAGGCCCCCATTCACATGGTTCAGAAATCCCAACGAAATCAGCTTGTTCACCTAAAGTTAATCTAATGTGTGTGGGGGGGCGTTTACAGACAGTTGAAAGGATGGCAGATAGAGAGGCGTTACATGTGACTCTAATATCAGCAAATTTCCTCTTCTTACCTCTTTTAGTGCCACCCATTCTAAGTAGAAATCCTAAAAGTCAATATCAACCCTTTAACAAGCCTAGGAAAAAGCCAATCCAAAGTCTCACTTTGCAAACACGTGTTTCCCTCCTCAGTGCAAAGCATGAGATCTGATTTGGCTGTATGAGACGCCTCTAACTAGTTTCTAAGGGGTAACGTTTCTCCTTGTGGAGAGTGACATGCCTGACATGCCAGGGTAAGGAGGCAAGGCGATACAATTTTATCATGTGGCTATGCTAATTAAAGGGTCGATATTGACTTTTAGGATTTCTACTTCCAATAGATGGCACTAGAGTTCAAGTCCTCTTCCTCACCGAAGAGGTAATTTGTATGATCAGATCACACAAGGTTTGTGCTCTGTAACTATAGAGACACATATTTCTGCATAGGAACCGTGAACAAAAGACTCACAATGGTTAAAATCAGAATGATATAATATACAGAAGAATGATGAACCAGGGAATAATATACGGCGATGGTTGATCATCGTTATTAATAACTGCACTAACCAAGAGGAATAATCAATAAGAACGCAGCAGGAGACATCAGATAATAATAGGTTTAGTTAAAAAAAACAAAACAGTCTATTAAAAAAACAACAATTTTTCGTTAGTTCTGTTTTAGCAAACATTGTTTCACTTTGGAGTGACTATGTTGTCAATGATGTGAGTAATGAAAATCCCAAAACTCACCAAGAAAATGTAATAAACCACAGACTAAGATACTGTATATACATTAGATCAATGTCAGTCAAACCCACTGATTTCATCAGGAACTGCGGACCATCTAATGTAAGACCCTAACCAAGCGAAAAGTGTCAGTGGAAAGAAAGATCGGGGGGTGGTTGGATTTCAACATGCCCTATACTCTCATTCTCAGTGGAGAAAAGAGGCTACTGTGAGAGGTATCTGGCAGAAGATTATTCCACTTACCCCAAAGTAAGGGAAATTGGTAGAGTCGCCCCATTCAGTGTGTAACGTCTGGTGCTGAGTACTGTAGAACAGCTCAGCCCTCTCTCATATGAGCTGTTCTGCAGTACCCGGCACAGGCCACTACACATTCACTAAAGCAGCACAGTGCAGCTCCACTCCATGTGTTTACAAGGGGCCACAGTCAGAGGTTCTAACAGCTGATCCATGGGGGTGCCCAGTACCAGACCCCTACAGATCTAAATGTATTTTGAAAGGACAACTCCTTTAATGCTACTAGTCACTACATCACTTGGCAATTGAGTGGCTATTGGGAAAGGGAAAGGAAATAAGAACAAATAGGTTAAACAGGAAAGGACAATAAACCACTGTAGCGTCGGCGTCCCTGCCTCCAGCTAGGTAGGGACGCCGTTCCCCTCACCTCTCCGCTCCGTGCCCGGCGTCTTTCTCCCGCTCTGCTGGCCGTCCTAAGGAGTCTCCCGGCCAATGTCCGGAGGACCTCACCATATATAAGGCACCTCCTCCAAAATGGAGGTGCCCGAGCAATGTTGTTGCAAAGCCTTTCAACTCTGCTTCAGCCCTCAGGTCCCGTTACCAGTTACCTGCCAGTCACCTGCCAGATTCCTGCGTGATACCTGCCTGATATCTGCTTACCTGCTTGCTATCCTGTGGTCCGACAGTCTGCCTACCAGCACCTGCCAGTCTGTCTATGGATCAGTCCGCCTGCGGACCAGGAAGTACCTGCCAGATACCTGCCTGCCTGTCCAGAGACTCTTACTCGTTCACCTGGGAGCGCTCACCTGCTACCTGCCTGCTAGCCTACCTGGAGGCTTAGCAGTCACTTGCTGTGACCACCTGCCTGTCCAGAGACTCTTGCCCGCTCACCTGGGAGCGCTCACCTGCTACCTGCCTGCTAGCCTACCTGGAGGCTTAGCCGTCACTTGCTGTGACCACCTGCCTGTCCAGAGACTCTTGCCCGCTCACCTGGGAGCGCTCACCTGCTACCTGCCTGCTAGCCTACCTGGAGGCTCTGCCGTCACTTGCCGTGACCACCTGCCTGTCCAGAGACTCTTGTCCGCTCACCTGGGAGCGCTCACCTGCTACCTGCCTGCTAGCCTATCTAGAGACTCTTTCCCTGCTGTCACTTGCCGTGACCACCTGCCCATCTAGAGACTCTTTCCCTGCTGTCACTTGCCGTTACCACCTGCCCGTCTGGAGACTCTTACCCTGCTGTCACTTGCCGTGACCATCCGCCTGTCAAGAGACTGTCCCCGTCACTTGCCGTGACCTCCTGCCCTTCTACCCAGAGACTGTCCCTGGCACTTACCGTGACTACCTGCCCGCCTTCCCTGGGAGCCACCCGCTTCCTTACAAGGACTGCCCCTTTGTATAGTTGCTCAGAGGTTCCACCTCCCAGACCCGTTACAGTTTGCTCGGGCCATGGAACCCGGTGGCACCCAAGCTCCCTCGCTCTCGGACCTATGCCATGAACTGTCCCGTCAGAGGTCCCAACAGGAGTCCATCCTGAGCCACCTGCGTAGTGTTAACTCCCGCCTGGACACACTGACTACATCTTCGGGACCGGTTTCCAGTCGCACGACTCCTACCCCGGCAGTGCCGCTGCCCATCAATTCCATGGCATCTCTTCCCGGTCCCCGCCTCACCGCCCCGCCTCGTTTTGGCGGAGATCCCGGTCAGGCACGGGGCTTCATTAACCTGTGCACTCTGCACTTCGAACTGTTGGCACACCAGTTTTCCACTGACCGAGCCAAAGTAGCCTTCATCATGTCCCATCTCACGGGGGAGGCGCTGGCCTGGCTAAATCCTCTATGGGAGAGAGGAGACCCCCTGGTGTCCAATCTGCCAGCCTTTCTCTCGGCTTTCCGGAAGGTCTTCGACGAACCAGGACGGAGGACCTCATCCGCCTCATCTCTGCTACGCCTCCGCCAAGGAAGTCTCACCGTGGGCCAATATGCCATTCGGTTCCGAACACTTGCTTCGGAGCTTGCCTGGGATAACGACGCCCTGGTGTCCGTCTTCTGGGAGGGTCTGCTCGGCCGTATTAAAGATGAACTCGCCGGTCGGGACATTACTACCACTCTCGGCGACTTAATTACACTTGCCACCCGGATTGACATCCGGTTCCAGGAAAGCACCAAAGAGGTCACCCGTGAGAGGAGGTTTCCACGCCTTGCCCCTACCTTCCAGAGATCCGTCACTTCCTCCGTTACTCCTCCGGCGCACTCACCCGAGCCTATGCAGGTCGACCAGACCAAGATAGTCAAGACCCGTCAAGAATTACGCCGTGCCGAGGGGAGTTGCTTCTACTGTGGCAGTAAGGAGCACCGGATCCGTTCCTGCCCGGAGAGGTCGGGAAACGCCTGTGTCTAGGATCGCTCAGAGAGGTCACCCTAGACAGAAATAAACCCTCTCCATCTCTAATGCTGTCGGTCTCTATCATCTGCGGGGAGAACCGTTATTTTGAACTGGCTCAACTTGACTCTGGAGCTGCCGGAAATCTCATTTCTCAGTCCCTGGTAGAGAAATACCGCATTCCCACCAAACCTCTGGCTGTACCCTTATCTGTCGCCGCCGTGGATGGGGGCCTCTTACCACATCCCATCCAACTCGTCACCGAATCCATAACTCTGCAGGTGGGAATGCTGCACTCTGAGAGCATCTGCTTCCATGTTCTGCCTGGACTCTCTCACGCCCTCTTGCTAGGCCTACCTGGCTCCAGAGACACGCACCCGTGCTTGATTGGCAGACCGGAGAAGTTCTTCGCTGGGGACAGGACTGCCATAAGACTTGTTTAGTTCCCGTTCATCCTGCTCGTCCTTCTCCTACCCCAGCCAATCTACCCGGCCTACCGGCTCCTTATTGGTCTTTTGCGGACGTCTTTAATAAAAGAGAAGCAGAGACATTACCCCCTCATAGACCATACGACTGCCCAATTGTCCTGATGCCCAGCGCTACTCCTCCCCGTGGGCGTATTTACCCTTTGTCCGCTGCTGAGACCCGGTCCATGTCTGAATATATTGAGGAGAATCTGGCCCGGGGATTTATCCGGAAATCTACCTCCCCGGCGGGAGCAGGCTTCTTCTTCGTCAAAAAGAAGGACAGCTCACTCCGTCCCTGTATAGACTATAGAGGCCTTAATCAGATCACAGTGAAGAATAAATACCCCCTTCCGCTCATTCCTGAATTATTTGACCGTCTGAGGGGGGCTAGAATCTTCACCAAGCTGGACCTCCGTGGGGCGTATAATCTGGTCCGTATCCGTCAGGGGGATGAATGGAAGACGGCATTCAACACCCGGGATGGCCACTATGAATATCTTGTAATGCCCTTCGGTCTCTGTAACGCTCCCGCCGTCTTTCAAGAGTTGGTCAATGACATCTTCCATGACCTTCTCTACTCCTGCGTGGTGGTGTACCTGGACGACATCTTGGTCTTCTCTCCGGATCTTCTCACTCACCGGAGGGACGTTCGTCAGGTCCTGCTCAGGCTCAGGCAGAACCACCTCTACGCTAAATATGAGAAGTGCCTCTTTGAGCAGACCTCGCTTCCGTTTCTGGGCTACATAATCTCTCACACCGGCCTACAAATGGACCCTGAGAAACTGCCTGCCATCGAGAAGTGGCCCCGACCAGAGGGGTTGAAGGCCATTCAGCGGTTCCTGGGCTTCGCCAACTACTACCGCCTCTTCATTCCGCACTTCTCTTCCCGGACTGCCCCTATCTCGGCGCTCACCCGTAAGGGCGCTAATCCCAGAGAATGGCCGCCCGAAGCAGAGGAGGCCTTCCTTTCCTTAAAAAGAGCTTTTTCCTCCGCCCCTGTGCTGCATCATCCGGACGGCAACAAACAATTCTTTCTAGAAGTCGACGCTTCCTCCTCCGAGCCGGAGCAGTACTTACCCAAAAGTCGTCTTCCGGAAGAATGGTAACTTGCGGCTTCTTCTCCAAACTCTTCTCCTCTTCGGAGCGCAATTATTCTATAGGAGACCGAGAATTGTTGGCCATTAAGCTGGCACTGGAGGAGTGGCGTTACCTGCTCGAGGGGGCTCTTCACCCGGTAATAATTTACACGGACCACAAGAACTTGGCTTACCTCCAGAGTGCCCAGAGACTTAACCCGCGCCAAGCCCGGTGGTCCTTGTTCTTCGCCCGCTTTAATTTCATTCTTCATTTTCGCCCGGCTGACAAAAACATCAAAGCAGATGCCTTATCCCGATCCTTTTTGGTCTCTGATCTTGAGGAGGAGCCTAAACACATCATTGACCCCGCCAAAGTAATGCAGGTGGCCCCCGTGAATCTAAATAGTCTTCCACCCGGTAAGACGTTCGTAACTGTTCCTGATCGTGAGAAGGTTCTACACTGGGGACACTCATCCAAGCTAGCTGGCCACGCTGGTCAGAAAAAGACCCTCCAGCTTATTACCCGGCATTACTGGTGGCCTACCCTGCACAAGGACGTAATAGACTTTGTTTCAGCCTGTGTGTCCTGCGCCCGCAACAAGGTTCCGAGACATCTGCCAGCCGGCCGTCTCCTTCCTCTTCCTGTACCTGCTGCCCCGTGGCAGCATATAGCTATGGACTTTATTACGGACCTCCCTGTCTCTGCCGGTTGTACGGTCATATGGGTGGTCGCTGACCACTTCTCCAAAATGGCTCACTTTATTCCCCTGCCGGGTCTCCCGTCTGCATCAGAGTTAGCTAAATACTTTGTCCATCATGTCTTCCGTCTTCATGGACTTCCTCTTCACATCGTATCCGACCGAGGGGTTCAGTTCACCTCTCGTTTTTGGCGAGCCATGTGTAAACTGCTGGGGGTCACCTTGGACTTTTCTTCTGCTTATCACCCACAGTCCAATGGCCAAGTAGAACGGATCAACCAAATTTTAACCAGTTACCTCCGGCTCTTTGTTAATGCTCACCATTCCGACTGGGTAGATCTTTTACCGTGGGCCGAATTTTCTTACAATAATCACGAGAGCGAATCTTCCTCCAAATCCCCGTTTTTTGTAGTCTTCGGTCAGCATCCTCGGATCCCGTTTCCCGTCTCCGCCTCGGTGGACAATCCGGCTGCGGAATCTCTCGTTAACGAATTTTCCTCCATTTGGGAAAGTACCAGATCCGCACTTCTTCAGTCATCCGAGCGGATGAAAAAACAGGCTGACAAGAGACGTCTGGATCCACCACAATTCTGTCCTGGAGATAAGGTCTGGCTCTCGTCCAAATATGTCCGGCTCAAGATTCCTTCCTACAAGTTAGGGCCTCGGTTCATCGGCCCACTGGAAGTTATCAAACAAATCAACCCGGTGGCCTATAAATTGAAACTCCCGGCCAATTTGCGGATTCCTAACTCCTTCCATGTATCTCTACTCAAACCCGTGATACTTAACTCTTTTTCCAAGTCTACAGGTACGCCTCCTGCTCCGGTTTCCGCTGAAAACGAGTTTGAGGTAGAGAACATTCTGGCCACCAAAAGGGTAAGAGGAAGGACCTTTTTTCTAGTGGATTGGAAGGGGTTTGGTCCTGAGGAGAGAACATGGGAGCCCCGGGAGAACATCCATGCCCCGCTCATCCTTGATAAATTTCTGTCTGGCCTAAAAAAGGGGGGGCCTAAAGGGGGGGGTACTGTAGCGTAGGCGTCCCTGCCTCCTGCTAGGCAGGAACGCCGTTCCCCTCACCTCTCCGTGCCCGGCGTCTTCCTCCCGCTCTGCTGGCAGCGCGCGCTGCTTCCCGGCCTCTGTGCTTAGGGCGCGCGCGCTCCCCCTCTCTTAAAGGGGCTGCGCGCGCCGTCCTAAGGAGTCCCCGGCCAATGGCCGGAGGACCTCACCATATATAAGGCACCTCCTCCAAAATGGAGGTGCCCGAGCAAAGTTGTTGCAAAGCCTTTCAACTCTGCTTCAGCCCTCAGGTCCCGTTACCAGTTACCTGCCAGATTCCTGCTTGATACCTGCCTGATACCTGCCTGATATCTGCTTACCTGCTTGCTATCCTGTGGTCCGACAGTCTGCCTACCAGCACCTGCCAGTCTGTCTATGGATCATTCCGCCTGCGGACCAGGAAGTACCTGCCAGATACCTGCCTGCCTGTCCAGAGACTCTTACTCGCTCACCTGGGAGCGCTCACCTGCTACCTGCCTGCTAGCCTACCTGTAGGCTTAGCCGTCACTTGCTGTGACCACCTGCCTGTCCAGAGACTCTTGCCCGCTCACCTGGGTGAGCTCACCTGCTACCTGCCTGCTAGCCTACCTGGAGGCTTAGCCGTCACTTGCTGTGACCACCTGCCTGTCCAGAGACTCTTGCCCGCTCACCTGGGAGCGCTCACCAGCTACCTGCCTGCTAGCCTACCTGGAGGCTCTGCCGTCACTTGCCGTGACCACCTGTCTGTCCAGAGACTCTTGTCCGCTCACCTGGGAGCGCTCACCTGCTACCTGCCTGCTAGCCTATCTAGAGACTCTTTCCCTGCTGTCACTTGCCGTGACCACCTGCCCGTCTAGAGACTCTTTCCCTGCTGTCACTTGCCATGACCACCTGCCCGTCTAGAGACTCTTTCCCTGCTGTCACTTGCCGTGACCACCTGCCGTCTAGAGATTCTTACCCTGCTTTCACTTGCCGTGACCATCCGCCTGTCAAGAGACTGTCCCCGTCACTTGTCGTGACCTCCTGCCCTTCTACCCAGAGACTGTCCCTGTCACTTGCCGTGACTACCTGCCCGCCTTCCCTGGGAGCCACCCGCTTCCTTACAAGGACTGCCCCTTTGTATAGTTGCTCAGAGGTTCCACCTCCCAGACCCGTTACAACCACTACATCAAGGATTGACTTTTATCAAGTCAATCACCATTGAAGGGCTAATCCACTGTGCCAAACAAGATTGACCCTAAGGCCTCATTCACACATCAGTATTTTTGAATCAGTATGTCTATGCCAGAACCAGGAGTGTCTCCAAAACACATAACAGCTGTCAATCTTTTAATTATAGTTTTTCTCTGTAAGTTCCACTCCTGGCTTTGGCATACAAACACTGATACAAAAATACCGAGGAGTGAATGAGACCTAAACCAGTGGTTCACAAGCAAAGGACCCAACCACCTGATCACAATATGTCTGCTAAACTTGAAGATCAGTGGAAAGCATGATGAAAGACCATCTACATTATGCACAAGTCCAGGCAGCACAACCCCTATAGAGTATGAGTAGAGCCAGGGCATGCATTTGCATGTTCCAGTAGAGATGACCACTAGCCCAGGAGACTTCAAAACCCTAAGGGTATGTGCCCACGTTGCGGAAATGAAGCGGAAAATTTGCGCTTCATTTCCGCATGTCCTTTCCTGGAAAAACGCATTCGGAATTTCGCAAGCGTTTATCGTGCGTTTTTCGCGTGTTTTCCACATGCGGAATTGCCTTGCGTTTTTTATTGCATTGCAAAGGCAATTCCGCTTGCGGAAACGCAAAATTAATTGACATGCTGCGGATTTTTGTGCGCATCAAAAACGCTGCGGAAAAATCCGCAGCATGGGCATAGAACTTGCAGATTCTCATTGGGGACCATGGGGTGCGGATTACCAAGCGTTTTACAAGCGTTTCCGCTGTGGAAATTCTGCATCAAATACGCTTGTTAAATGCTACGTGGGCACATACCCTTAGACAAAGATGGAACAGCGCTCCAAAATTAGCAGGTTTGCTTCAAAACATCCTACTGTGTGTTATCTCAATCCAAAAAGAGTCGTTTATTGTCACACGTGCACTGTTCGCAGTCACCTTGCAGCTCCAAAATGGCTACCACGAACAGGCTTAGCGCAAGCTACTTCGTTTCCCAGAACTACAGGGTTGCCCTGGCTTTCACCCTTTAACCCCTGTACACGGGTCTGCACTTACACATGGTTCCGTGGGCTAGAGCCACAGTCAGCTGCTGCAGCTGCAGTGGCGCAAGCTGGCAAGAAGGATAGTCAGGTAGCCAGGTCAGAACCTGGAGATCACGCCAGGAACACAATCATAAGACAAGAGGGTAATCAAATGTGAAGCCGAGGTCAAAGAATGGAAATAATCAGGATAAAACATAGGCGCACAGCACAGATGTATATACCAGGATAGTAGAACTACTGACTGGCAGTGTGAACTGTCTCTCAGGGGTTTATATAGAACAGCACCAACAAGTGCTGACAGCAAATAGAAACCCAAATTAACAAGAATAACCCCATAGCTTCCGGACTGGTCAGAGCCACAAGTCCCAGGAATCACCTGCAACTAAAGGCGCGGCGCCATCTAGCAGTAACCAGCACAGGTGTTACAGTTTTATAGATCACTTTATCACCCTCTATTTTTCATTCATACTCAGGTCACCACATAACAGGCAAATGACAATATAGTAATGCTCCCTGTTGTGATATGGCTCATCTAATACAGTATATTATTATTATATCTCTCTTGACTCTTCTACTGATTTTTTCCCGTATTGCAGTTTTTTGATTGCTGTATCTGATAGACTGAATTGTTACAAGCTGTAGCACCACATCCCACGGTTCCAGTTTACTAATTTTTCACCTACTTGACTGATCACCTATTCCGTTTGTTGAGCACATCATTTTATAAATTGCATACACGTTATACTTTCTTATGTTGTACTATGTCATTGTGTTCATACTTAGCCTGATGAAGTGTCTGTGACACAAAATGTTGCGATCACAAGAAAGTATATTCATAAATGTGGTATTTCTTTTTGATTCTGCATAATACACAATAAAGATGTTTTGAGGCAAAACTGCTAATTTTGGAGAGCTGTTCCATCCTTTTATAGAAGTTCTGGGAGGATATCTACTGGAATACAGAAATAGACAGACATTACATAACCGGTCACATGGCTGAACACAAAACTTGTGCTTCACACTGGAAAAAGACAAAGCCATTGGCTCATTTGAAACTGGGTGTTATGTCAGTTGGTCAATTGGAATTTGACAACATGCCACTGGGTCAACACAAAGAGGCTGTACATGATACTACAGAGTCCACAATTAACTACAAAGATGCTTCTAATGTTTGAGGCCTGCAAATCTTTAGATGAACCATTACAAATGGAAAACACAATACACGTGCCATCTGGATGAAGTCGTCCATTTATTATAGTCTCAAACTCTAACTTGGGTCTTAGGTATACATAATTAAGATCCATTCACAATGAATGTGCAATGTAGAGGAAGTGACATCACTTGCGGGGCTGCGCTGGTCTCTGTACACCAGCTATTCTTACAACACGCACTGACAGTGCGCTCTGCTGCAGGGTCGTTACTTCTGATTAGAGCAATTGAGAGAGCGCACTGTCATTATGTCCATCGCACAGTGACAAGAATCTACTGAGCATCCGTCGGAATTGACGGCCGACGCATGCTCAGTAGAGCGGGGGCAAGCTCAGCCCCTGAAACAAAGGTGGGGGGGGGACACAGAGACTGAGACAGTGACACTGCCCCTGATGACGCTTTGTTTGAGTATCCCAGCATGCACTGGGATACTCAAACGAAGAATCATGAAAAAGGAAGTAGTAAAAAAATAAAATAAAGTAGTTAGTGTGGATAGGTAAGGAAAGTGAATTTTTAAATAAAATATGTTACAAAAAAATAGATTAGATTATGGGATTAAATAGATAGGCATTTAGAATGAAATGTAACTTCTGTTTGTCACCACCCCCTTTAAGCTTCAAAGCATTGATTGAAGAGAATCAGTGGTGTTACCACCTATGTATTGTATATTACATCTCTGTTACAATCCTAATTAACGCTCCTACTTTCTAAAAGGTATTGGTGTATATTCTCTTTCACCTACTACGTTAAATGTGGAGGATAATATTTGCATGCCTGTAATTTAACACTTCGCCCTTACGGAGATTGCGGGTTGTCTACAAACAGTCCTTGCACTAGGTGAATGAGGATCACAAGTTGGAATTCCAGTTTACATACTCATTTTCACGCAGGTTTTTACTCGTCTACTGGAATTCTTGAGTCAACTAAAACAATCGAACTAAGACTCATTGCAAGAGTTAAATATGGTTCCTCCCAGAGCAAAGCTGATGGTGAAATCCTCCGCCAATCTTAGAACTCAAGGAAATTTTCTGTAGCTTTCAATTAAAACTGATGGTTCTCCATCGATATTCACATCTAAAGAGGCTCTTGGCTTTTACATATAAAGGTGGTCCAGACTAAGACACCCAACTCTATGGCTTCTTGGTGGTGTCCTCAATTAATGGTCTTCTTTCAAGTTATACCTATTTTCCAAAAAATTGAGTATCAAATAAGGCCTGTGATTGTCATTGGGTGGCAACTAGCAACCCATACTTGTTCTAGCCCTACATTCAATGGACATTGATGTTTCTTCAAAGTCAGGAGCGTTGTATGAATAGACTAATAGAAGGGTTCCACAGAGGTGTACCTCACTGGATAAGGGTAACATGATAGGGGTTATCTAATGTAGTACTTTGTGAAATACCTGATTTATATATTTACCTAATATGTCTTAATTCGTGGGAAGGGGCCATACATTCATCTACAGATGCCATCATGAGCTCCATAAAATAATTTGAAATTTTCCCTTATTTTAGCAAAATTTATTAAAGGGTTCTTTTCATCTTCATAGATGGATATTGTTGGAAAGTGGATGTAAATAAGCAATTTTGCATAAAGTTCTTATTAAAAATTTCAGCCATTTTTGAGATATTAACACTTTTGTTTACAATTCTTTGTCTTGGAGACCGACCACTGCTGCTAGATGGCTGAACATGCGCAGGGGCCCAATGATTCTTTTCTACCGACCTTGTAAACGCTGTGTTGAAGCTAGTCATATTGCTGGAGTACGCTGTTTCCTGCTAATCCTAGCCACCTTTAGCATAGTGCTCACAAGCTAGACAGTAGAAGTGGTCGGTCTCTTAGGCAACGAGATGTAAACAAAAGTGTTACTATCTCGGGAAAGGCTGCAAATTTTCATAAGCAGTAACTTGCAAAAGTGCTTGTTTTTCCAAGCCCTATCTGACAATATCCATCTATGAAGATGGGAATAACTCTTTAAAAAAGGAGCCCTTTAAGCAGATGCATTCCTGTGGACTTAGGAAACAATTTTCAGCCACGTAGTTATTGTATTTTTTTCTAAAGGATTATGGGATTTCAGCCCTATTGTTCCCAAGTACAGTAGACATTGCCAGGAGTGTGATCCGCGCCCTGGTATAGCCTCAGCAGCATTACTTTCTTTTGCTAAAAGGGTGAATGAATGAATGAATTCTGCCCCCACAGGGCACAGATTTTCTAAGAGATGAGGCATGTACAGAAGGGAGGTGATGAGAGAACACACCAAGAATCTACGGAATGCGTGGCAGGAAATGGGGACTAAACACACACACCTATATACTCATTCCTGCAATACACGGCACACTCCTACTAACACAGGTAAAGTGCAGATTATTGCACCACAGCTATAAAGCTACCTGAGTGATCTTCATCTAAAATGTTAGATTTTTAACCAAACACATACTAAAAAATAATAATGAAAAAATATACTTTGCATGAAAGTGGGATATGACATGTATTCATATATATGCAGTACAGACCAAAAGTTTGGACACACCTTCTCATTTAAAGATTTTTCTGTATTTTCATGACTATGAAAATTGTACATTCACACTGAAGGCCTCAAAACTATGAATTAACACATGTGGAATTATATACTTAACAAAAAAGTGTGAAACAACTGAAAATATGTCTTATATTCTAGGTTCTTCAAAGTAGCCACCTTTTGCTTTGATGACTGCTTTGCACACTCTTGGCATTCTCTTGATGAGCTTCAAGAGGTAGTTACCGGAAATGGTCTTCCAACAATCTTGAAGGAGTTCCCAGAGATGCTTAGCACTTGTTGGCCCTTTTGCCTTCACTCTGCGGTCCAGCTCGCCCTAAACCATCTCGATTGGGTTCAGATTTGGTGACTGTGGGGCCAGGTCACCTGGCGTAGCACCCCATCACTCTCCTTCTTGGTCAAATAGCCCTTACACAGCCTGGAGGTGTGTTTGGGGTCATTGTCCTGTTGAAAAATAAATGATGGTCCAACTAAACGCAAACCGGATGGAATAGCATGCCGCTGCAAGATGCTGTGGTAGCCATGCTGGTTCAGTATGCCTTCAATTTTGAATAAATCCCCAACAGTGTCACCAGCAAGCGCCCCCATACCATCACACCTCCTCCATGCTTCACGGTGGGAACCAGGCATGTAGAGTCCATCCGTTCACCTTTTCTGCATCGCACAAAGACACGGTGGTTGGAACCAAAGATCTCAAATTTGGACTCATCAGACTAAAGCACAGTTTTCCACTGGTCTAATGTTCATTCCTTGTGTTCTTTAGCCCAAACAAGTCTCTTCTGCTTGTTGCCTGTCCTTAGCAGTGGTTTCCTAGCAGCTATTTTACCATGAAGGCCTGCTGCACAAAGTCTCCTCTTAACAGTTGTTGAAGAGATGTGTCTGCTGCTAGATCTCTGTGTGGCATTGACCTGGTCTCTAATCTGAGCTGCTGTTAACCTGTGATTTCTGAGGCTGGTGACTCGGATATACTTATCCTCAGAAGCAGAGGTGACTCTTGGTCTTCCTTTTCTGGGGCGGTCCTCATGTGAGCCAGTTTCTTTGTAGCACTTGATGGTTTTTGCAACTGCATTTGGGGACACTTTCAAGGTTTTCCCAATTTTTCGCACTGACTGACCTTCATTTCTTAAAGCAATGATGGCCACTCGTTTTTCTTTACTTAGCTGCTTTTTTGTTGCCATAATACAAATTCTAACAGTCTATTCAGTAGGACTATCAGCTGTGTATCCACCAGACTTCTGCACAACACAACTGATGGTCCCAACCCCATTTATAAGGCAAGAAATCCCACTTATTAAACCTGACAGGGCACACCTGTGAAGTGAAAACCATTTCCGGTGACTACCTCTGGAAGCTCATCAAGAGAATGCCAAGAGTGTGCAAAGCAGTCATCAAAGCAAAAGGTGGCTACTTTGAAGAACCTAGAATATAAGACATATTTTCAGTTATTTCACACTTTTTTGTTAAGTATATAATTCCACATGTGTTATTTCATAGTTTTGATGCCTTCAGTGTGAATGTACAATTTTCATAGTCATGAAAATACAGAAAAATCTTTAAATGAGGTGTGTCCAAACTTTTGGTCGGTACTGTATGTATATATATATATATATTTTTTTTTTTGTTAATACCTTACGTTGCTGTTTCTGTATGTGAGTGGCGCTATCCTTGGCTGCTCACAAGGCATCATGTGACCCCACGCTGACGTCACGACAAGTGAGGCTTGACTCAGCGCTGGGGTCCCCACGGTGGCTGCTGGGTTGTGGGCGTGGATACCCCCACCGCGTCACACCCAGCATTCACCGCACGCTTTCCCATTGAATGGGGAGAGACAGAGCGCACGGTGGATGCTGGGTGTGACGCGGATGAGTAACCCTGCCCACAGCCTGGCATCCACCATGGAACCAGTAAGACAGAGACCCCCGGCTGCTGCCAGCACTTGTCGTGATGTCAGCGGATGTCAGAGCCGGCTGCAGGCGGGGGTCACGTGATGCCTGTGAGCGGTCAGTGATAGCGCCACTCACAGGCAGTATCTGCAACATAAGGTAATTACAAAAATCCTTAGGTGCCCTGGGGGGATACATTGGAGGGGTAATATAAAGTACTAGACAACCCCTTTAAGTGATAAATTTACTGTAGCACAGATTCATCTCAGCTAAAAGTCTAGACCCTTAGATCTAAGGAATAGGACAGACATTTATAGGACATTTCATAACTTTCCCAAATTCTTATGAAAAAAATATTCCCCACAAACTGCATTGAACTACTGTATTCAATTTATTATATATTTTAGGATTTGGAGTTGGTCCATTTGATACCGACTCCCGACTCCACCAAAAAGGACACCGACTCAGACTCCACAGCCCTGGTATTATGGCTCCTTAATTCTCAGAGGGGTCTCCAAAAGTTTGACCTGCACAATCAACAGAAAGTAAAGGCACCCATACACATTAGGGTAAAGTCAGAGGAATCCATGGATTTCAACAGGATAGGCCAACCATCTGATATGTTTCGGAGCCAGCATCCCCTATCCTCCATCAATAGATTATGTGGGGAGATAAGACTTGGGTGGTATTAAATCCAAATGTCAAACCTCTTGCCCTCCAGGCAGATAAGCCACAGCAAGAGTTGTCTGGCAGAAGATTGCTCCTTGCCTATAGAAAACATATAAACTCTCGACAGTTATCTAAGGTGCGCGAGCATTAGAGATATGATACCACGTTCTGTGAAGAAGAGACCCTTTTAACTACATTCACACCTAAATTTTTAAACTTTCAGCAGAGCTAGCGTTTAAAGAGCAGCTGTCATTTTAAGTTTCATTTTAACTGTGGATTGAGAATTTTGAGTGTTCTGGTTTCAGTCACGGGGGCAGCGCCGTTGCGGGTTCAGTCAGCACTCTGAGTACAGAGAGTTTCGGCTGTAGCCACACCCCCCTGCCCTGACTGACAGCCGGCCCGAATGCTGAGATACTGTCAGTCAGTGCAGGGGGCACTGCTATAGCTGCTGTGCTCTATACACAGAGCGGCGACTGAACCCATGCCATCACCTCCTCCATGGCTGAAACTGGAATACTACTGGGAGGAATAAAGTTAATTTCCTTCAGGCAGTGGGGGTCTAATTGCAGGCGTCGGGCAGATTCAGAAAGCCATTAACCTGCAGATTAACCCCATATCTATAGGTTATTAGCGTTTTTTCACGTGACAGGTTCCCTTTAAGAAGGACAGGTTCTTAATTGTTAGACAGGGACAGCAGGAGGGAATTTATAATTTCCTTACAAATTTAAATATTTAAAAATTGCAAATTGCAAAAATGTCACATTTAAAAATTGCTAATTTGTCAAACTACAAATTGTTTAGGGCGGTCTAACTTCAGTAAAAGGAATTCTAATAATAGACAACCTGTGGCTGTCAGAGAATGCTAGGAGTTGTAGTTTGGAGAGCCAGAGGTTAAAGGTCATGATTACAGACTGTCGGTAGACTGTCAAATTTTGTATCCGATTAATGCAATTCCCTAAGGTTTGGCTTTAGGTCCATTCTTCCACAACGTGTCCTGCCCAGACCTACTATAAGTATTCAGCTTATCGACACTTCCGGTGGCATCCTGTCTGGAAGACAGACAAAACGTTTCTCAGGAAATGGGATAGCATCACCCATTATCATGTGTAAAACAGAGGGACCGTGGTCAGAGACTCGAAGTGTATTAATAAGCCACAGCAGTCAAAACAGCACGCAAAGAAAATCTAATAACGTAACACAATAATTACAAAATCCGTCCCGGTGAGGTCAAATATGACAAAACTCCGCATTCTCTGTAATGCAATCTGTCTGCTAAGTTACTTGTGCACAGTGGAGACATATTTAAAGCGACACTCCAGATAAAAGTTATTAAATCTAGTCTAAGAAATTAGAGATCAGCACGGCTCTCAGAACGGAGGATGACTACACTGATCAGCCCAGGAACATGGAGATACATAGTGGTCACCTGCTGATTCCAGCTACTGTTGCTAGGTAACAGTCCAAACTGATTTGGTTCCCACCTCACATTCTCAGCACCTATTATTTATTGGGAATTTCGTGAAGTTGTATCTGAATCTTTTTACATTTCCTTGAATTCCTTGTAAAAGTGGTCGATGGACTAAACACCATGAGTTCAGATTCTAAAATCACCCGAACAGCTCCATATTTCAGAGTAATGCATTACATGTATGCAGTGGGAAAAATAAGTATTTGATACACTACCGAATTTGCAAGTTTTCCCACCTACAAACAATGGAGAGGTCTGTAATTTTTATCGTAGGTGCACTTCGGCTGTGAGAGACAGAATCGAATGGGCTACAGGACAATAGGCAAGCAGCTTGGTGAGAAGGCAACAACTGTTGGCACAATTATTAGAACAAGGAAGAAGCACAAGATTATTGTCTTCTTCGGTCTGTGGCTCCATGCAAGATCTCGCCTCATGGGGTAAGGATGATTCTGAGAAAGGTCAGGAATCAGCCCAGAACTACACCGGAGGACCTGGTCAATGACCAGAAGAGAGCTGGGACCACAGTCTCAAACATTGCCGTTAGTATCACACTACGCCGTCTTGGATTAAAATCCTGCAGGGCACACAAGGTCCCCCTACTCACTCCAGGCTCATATGAAGTTTGCCAATGATCAGAGGAGGCATGGGAGAAGGTCATGTGGTCAGATGAGACCTAAATAGACCTTTTAGGTATCAACTCCACTCGCCATATTTGGAGGAAGAAGAAGGATGAGTAAAACCCCAAGAACACCGTCCCAACCGTGAAGCATGGTGGGGGAAACATCATACTTTAGGGGTGCTTTTCTGCAAAGGGGACAGGGGACTGCACCATACTGAAGGGAGAATGGATGAGGTCATGTATCGCAAGATTTTGGCCAACGACCTCCTTCCCTCAGTAAGGCTATGTGTCCACGATGCAGAAATGAAGCAGAAAATTTCTGCAGCATTTCCGCATCTCCCTGGCAGAAAAAACGCATGCAGATTGTGCATGCGTTTTTCCTGCAGAATACATGCGGATTCACATGCGTTAACGCATGTGTTTCCGCATGCGGACTGACAAGCACTTTCCAGGCGATAGCATCACTTGGAAAGTGCTTGACAACTAGGTCACACTGTATAAATCCATGCAAACGGCATAGATTTATACAGTGTGACCGTAAAAATAAAAAAAATAAAGCTATGCTCACCCCCGATGCCCCGGCGTGTGCTGCAGCGCTCGTCCTGGCTTCTTCCGGGTTGCCGGGCTATCGTGAGACAGCCTGCGGTCACATGACCGCGACGTCATCTCAGGTCCTGGAAGGAGAAGCACTGCCGGCATGCAGAGAGAAGCCGCCGGACAGGTGAATATAAACTTTATTTTTTATTTTATTCTTTTTTTTACAGTTACAATGGTACCCAGGTCCGGATGAGAGTCTCTTCTCCTCCAGAACTGGGTACCATCCGCACATAGAGACGCATGATATCCGCTTGTACAAATGTACAGACGCGGATATTATGCGTCTCAATGCAAGTCAATGGCGGCGCTTCCGCTGCGCTTCCGCAAAATTAATGAACATGCTGCGGATTTATGAGCGCTGCAGAAACGCTGCCGAAAAATCCGCAGCATGTGCATTGACATTGCGGAATGCCATTGGGGACCATGGGGTGCGGATTACCACGCGTTTTTGATGCGGAAACATGAAAAACACATCGTGTGCACGCAGCCTAAGAGCATTGAAGATGGGTCATGGCTGGGTCTTCCAGCATGACAATGACCCGAAACAGACAGCCAAGGTAACTAAGGAATGGCTCCGTAAGAAGCATTTCAAGGTCCTGGAGTGTCCTGAACCCAATAGGAAATCTTTGGAGGGAGATGAAACTCAATGTTGCCCAGTGATAGCCCTGAAACCTGAAAGATCTGGAGAAGATCTGTCTGGAGGAGTGGAAGAAAGTCCCTGCTGCAGTGTGTGCAAACTTGGTCAAGAACTACAGGAAACGTCTGACCTCTGTAACTGCAAACAAAGGTTTCTGTGCCAAATATTAAGTTCTGTTTTTCTATTGTATCAAATACTTATTTCATGTAATAAAATGTAAATTAATTATGTAAAAATCATAAAATGCGATTTTATGGGTTTTATTTTTAGATTCTGTCTCTCACAGGTGAAGTGTACCTACGATAAAAATTACAGACCTCTCCATTCTTTGTAGGTGGGAAAACTTGCAAAATCAGCAGCGTATCAAATACTTATTTTCCCCACTGTAGCTAACCATGTAATATGCAGATGGGACAAGCAATAGCCCCTTATTGTCAGCTGTAGAATGGAGCTGATAGACAGAGTCAATAAGGAGACCCCATAATAACGTCTACATGTCCTAATATGACATATGTGTCCTAATATGACATATGGAAAGGGATTTTCTTAGTGACCCTTCAAAGCTAAGTTTTATATATATAACTTTTTTTCAAACTTTTAAAGGTGTTGTCTTCATTATACGTGAAGGTAATAGATGGGTGTAGGGGGGAACCTTAATCAGAACCGCCTTCATTAGGTTAGTTTTCACATAGCTGTTATACAGATGCATTTTAGCATTCGAAACACTGCTGTAATGGTGAAAGTAGATCAGCTAGTCCAGGGGTGCACAACCTTTCTTTGGTCCAAGGACCACATTATGAAAATGAACCAAGAAAATATCATAAACCTCACTAGATAAATATCTAATAGATGCTGATTCTATTTCCAGGACTCCCACCTATCAGGAGAATAGTGGTCCACTACTCTTCCGTTCACAATCCAAAGGAAAAGAGACAATGGATTCAGTTTTCTCCATTATAGTTTATGTGAGACCCTGACACGACTAGTCAGTGCTTCCCTACAATGATTATGGCAGCACTCATGCATGGCCACTTCTTTGCTTCATCTACGCCTTGTTAGATGATGACATGGTCACAGACTTGGTCACACTGTGCACCATTAATAGTTACCCATCCGTACGTTGCTACCAGACACTCCTCCAGTCCCTTAAACATACACAGCACAGTGTGATTACTTAATACAGGCAGTCCCCGGGTTAGGGACTAGATAGGATCCGTCGGTCTGTTCGTAACTCGAATTTGTATGTAAGCTGGTACAGGTACAAGGTTGGTAAAAAAAAAACTAAAAACGAATGTCTCATTGCTCACCTCTCTAGCCGCCCCACTGCTCGCTGCCCGCAATCTGATCCACTTCTTTCTGCAATCACGAGCCATATCTTCAGCCTCTTCACTATAGTCCATAACTTCCAACCACTTCCATGCTTCAGAGGTCACTGTGTGTTATAAGGTTCCGACGTCATGACATTAACACGTGCGTTGAAACCCTATGATGTGTAGTGACGACGCCTGAGATAAGGGGCGTGACGGCGGAAAGAAGAGGGTCAAACAGCGAGCAGTGGAGCGGCCGGAGAGGTGAGTGATTAGGCATTATATTATTTTTTTACATCTTATATTCGGAACTATGAATCATGTGTAAGTTGGGTATTCATAAGTCGGGACTGCCAGTACATGAATTCCATTTATGCGATACACATATAAAATGTAACGTACTGATCAAAAAGCGTAAGTCATCCCAGAGCGCCAAGGTGCACCTCAATATGGAAGGTCCCTAACTCTAATGACTCCCTTCTCCATGTGCCCAGACAGGCTTAATATGAAATGGGGAAGAGAAAGGAACCAGGGCTGTGGAGTCGGTAAGCCAAACCTCTGATCTACAATTTCCCTGACTCCGACTCCACGACTCGACTCCACAGCACTGCCTCACTACTGAGCATGTTCATAAAGTGCAGCACAGATTCATCTCAACTAAAAGCGGAGATCCTTAGATCAGGAACAGAATGGACATTTATATAACTTTCCCAAATTCTTATGAAAAATATTCAGCACATCTTGCATTGTACTACTGTACCCAATTTATTATATATTTTAGGAGTCGGTCCATTTTCTACCGACTCTGACTCCACGGCTCCAACTCCACAGTACTGATAGGAATCAGGCTTATACTCCTTAACATGGAAAATACATATGTGCAGCCACCAGACATTGTCAGGCATGTTTCTGACCACATAGGTGAGGGTCATAGGTTGTGCAGCCCTGACTTAGAGCCATAGTCTTGTGTTGTGGCTGTAAAAGGTCCCATCCAACATACACACAAACATAAACAGTAATATTTCTTCCATTTTATTAAAATTTTCTAATATACAGTACAGACCAAAAGTTTGGACACACCTTCTCATTTAAAGATTTTTCCGTAATTTCATGACTATGAAAATTGTACATTCACACTGAAGGCATCAAAACTATGAATTAACACATGTGGAGTTATATACTTAACAAAAAAGTGTGAAACAACTGAAAATATGTCTTATATTCTAGGTTCTTCAAAGTAGCCACCTTTTGCTTCGATGACTGCTTTGCACACTCTTGGCATTCTCTTGATGAGCTTCAAGTGGTAGTCACCGGAAATGGTTTTCACTTCACAGGTGAGCCCTGTCAGGTTTAATAAGTGGGATTTCTTGCCTTATAAATGGGGTTGGGACCATCAGTTGTGTTGTGCAGAAGTTTGGTGGATACACAGCTGATAGTCCTACTGAATAGACTGTTAGAATTTGTATTATGGCAAGAAAAAAAGCAGCTAAGTAAAGAAAAACGAGTGGCCATCATTACTTTAAGAAATGAAGGTCAGTCAGTGCGAAAAATTGGGCAAACTTTGAAAGTGTCCCCAAGTGCAGTTGCAAAAACCATCAAGCACTACAAAGAAACTGGCTCACATGAGGACCAACCCAGGAAAGGAAGACCAAGAGTCACCTCTGCTTCTGAGGATAAGTTTATCCGAGTCACCAGCCTCAGAAATCGCAGGTTAACAGCAGCTCAGATTAGAGACCAGGTCAATGCCACACAGAGTTCTAGCAGCAGACACATCTCTTCAACAACTGTTAAGAGGAGACTTTGTGCAGCAGGCCTTCATGGTAAAATAGCTGCTAAGAAACCACTGCTAAGGACAGGCAACAAGCAGAAGAGACTTGCTTGGGCTAAAGAACACAAGGAATGGACATTAGACCAGTGGAAATCTGTGCTTTGGTCTGATGAGTCCAAATTTGAGATCTTTGGTTCCAACCACCGTGTCTTTGTGAGACGCAGAAAAGGTGAATGGATGGACTCTACATACCTGCTTCTCACCGTGAAGCATGGAGGAGGAGGTGTGATGGTGTGGGGGTGCTTTGCTGGTGACACTGTTGGGGATTTATTCAAAATTGAAGGCATACTGAACCAGCATGGCTATCACAGCATCTTGCAGCGGCATGCTATTCCATCCGGTTTGCGTTTAGTTGGACCATCATTTATTTTTCAACAGGACAATGACGCCAAACACACCTCCAGGCTGTGTAAGGGCTATTTGACCAAGAAGGAGAGTGATGGGGTGCTACGCCAGATGACCTGGCCTCCACAGTCACCAGACCTGAACCCAATCGAGATGGTTTGGGGTGAGCTGGACAGCAGAGTGAAGGCAAAAGGGCCAACAAGTGCTAAGCATCTCTGGGAACTCCTTCAAGATTGTTGGAAGACCATTTCCGGTGACTACCTCTTGAAGCTCATCAAGAGAATGCCAAGAGTGTGCAAAGCAGTCATCAAAGCAAAAAGTGGCTACTTTCAAGAACCTAGAATATAAGACATATTTTCAGTTGTTTCACACTTTTTTTTGTTAACTATATAATTCCACATGTGTTAATTCATAGTTTTGATGCCTTCAGTACAATTTATACAATTTTCATAGTCATGAAAATACAGAAAAATCTTTAAATGAGGTGTGTCCAAACTTTTGATCTGTACTGTATATTGTATACATTGTGTCTTGTATCATAGGATGGCACTGGTCTACAGGCCCCACTTACACATTAGCTAAAGGTCAGACAAGCCCGCCAAAATCTGCAAGACCAGCCAACCATCGGAAGGGGGCATGTCAACTCTTCCCAAATAGAAAATGTCAGGGAAGAGAAGAATCGAGCAGTTGTAATTGAAATTTTTCATTTTAGCTTATTGAAAACTCTTGGCCAAGTGTTCATATATAGGTGCTGTCAGTCACATGAGAGTGCCGCCGACAGTTCATCTCCATTTCTGAAAGAATGGCTCTTTCTAAAGAGCTCACCTAATTTGAGAGTGGTAATGTCATGTGGTAACAAGTCAGATCATGGCATTCCTTCCCTCAAATATTCCATGATCAACTGTGAGTAGTTTTATTGAAAAGTGGAAGTGTTTAGGAACCAGAGCATCTCAGCCATGAAGTGAAAACCAAGTAAACTTCAAGAGCAGTTGCATGCCAGCCTTACATCACCAAGCACAATACCACATGTTGTATGAAGTGGTGTAAAGCAGCCATCAATGGACTCTGGAGCAATGGAAAAATGTTCAGTTGAGTCATAAATCACACGTCTCTATCTGGCGTCTGGTGGACAAGTCTTGGTTTGGAGAATGTTACCTGCCTGACTGCATTGTGCCAGCTGTAAGGTTTGGTGGAGGAGGGATAATACTATGGGGCTGTTTTTCAGGGGACAGTATACACCTCTTTATTCCAGTGAAGGGAAGCCCTAATGCTTCAGCATATCAACACATTATGGACAATTGTAGCCTCCAACATTGTGGAAACAGTTTTGGGAAGGCCATTTTTTGTTCTCCATGACTGTACCCAGTGCACAAATTAAGGCCCATAAAGGAGTCGTTGGGTGACTTTGGTGTGGAAGAAGATGACTGGCCGCACTGAGTCCAAACCTCAACCCCATCCAACACTTTTGGGTGAACCAGAACTGAGAATGTGAGCCCAGACCTCTCGCTTTAGATCAGTGTCTCACAAATGTTCTTATGGATGAATAGGCAAAAATTCCCATAGACACACTTCAAAATCTTGTAGAAATCCTTCCCAAAACACTAAAAGATATTATATCTGCAAAGCGTGGACAGACTCCTTATTAATATCTATGGTTGTATATTGGGGTGTAAAGCTCCTGTAGGTGTAATGTGGAGGTGTCACAATACTTTTGTTCATATAATGTATTAGGGGTAGTATTTCATGCCAACCATTTAAATGGCTAGATGACGATGTAATACATAGGTGTGGCAGGTCCTCCAGAGCAATAGCCACTCTTTATAATCTCTATACTCTAACTCATAGATGAAGTCTGTAGTGAGGAGACCCCCATATTAATGTCTATATGTCCTGTTCGGACAGATGGAAAGGAGTCGTCTTACCCTTTCGAGCCTTTAAAGCTAAGTTTTCTAATGTTTTCTTTTAAAGTTTTAAAAGGAGTTGTCCTCATTTTACTTGAAGGTAACAAAAGGGGGGAGGGAGTACCTTCATCAGGACTCTCTTTATTGGGTTAGTGTCAGATAGCTGTAATACAGCTGCATTTCAGTGTCTGTATCACTGCTCCTCGAAGGCAAACTGAGGTCACCTAGACCTCTAGTCTTGTATGATGGCGGTCTGACAATAGGGTAAAGAGTCTCATACACATTAGATAACTGAGGTCACCTAGACCCCTAGTCTTGTATGATGGCGGTCGGACAATAGGGTAAAGAGTCGCATACACACTAGATAACTGAGGTCACCTAGACCCCTAGTTTTGTATGATGGCGGTCTGAAAATAGGGTAAAGAGTCTCATACACACTAGATGAAGGTCAGTCAAAGCCGCTGAAATCGACAGGACCAGCCCATCAACTTATATGTATAGAGGCCCTCCTCAACAGAAGATGTCGGGAGTAAAAAATGATCAGGTAGTTGAAACTGAAAAGCCCAATTTTTTATTGTTTTCTGGGAAGATAAGCAGCGCCTGAAGGGTTTAGCCGCGACTTTCTCCCCTCAGCCCATTGAAAACAGTCAGTCAAATATTCATATATATGAGGAAGTAGGGAAAGATAGCTTTCAGTCAAACCAGCGTACCGCAAACAAATATGTCACATGTATCTTTAGCCTGAGGAGACCGCTGGTAGCACTGGGATTGTCACCCTAATGGCCCATGTGTGAATAAAGCCTTGGGGCTCATACACATGGGACATATTCATACCTCTGGTATACACAATGACATCCATAGGGGAGGAATATATTGCTTCATGGAGGCGCCCTATAGCGGTATATGGACCTGTGTTGACGCTATGTGCCACCTTTCAGGATCCATACACGCCGCAGATCCCTACACGGTGCGGATTTAGGTCACATAGTTACATTGGGTTCCATAGTGATATAGGGTCATTTTGGGGCCTGTGTATACTATATATTGCTTTGCACTAGCGTTGCCGCCACGTCGTCCCCCAGGATGTGACTTGTGCACTGCAGTGTCAGTGTGTACCATTGGTCTGTACATAGCTATTTGCACACCCCGCCCTGCAGGCACTATAAACCCTTATCTGCAGGTGAGATGAACAAAGGAGCAAGAAAGTAAAGTCTTTCAGTTACATGTTCAACAGAACATTGCTCCTCCAGCTCCTCCCATACGCATTAACCCCTCCGTGCCCATCGGCTGTACACTGCACGTTAACCCCTTTCCCGCTAGTTTCCCATACCTCCAGAATATTAGATGCCTACTCTTAACTCTTGCATAGCCGCCTCCTGAGGAGTAAGAATGCAGAATGTTAATCCATGGGGCTGCCAAAAGTGATAAATTCTTGCTGGGTTAACCCTTTCTCCTCCTCCACATGCAATTCTTAGAAGAATCCTTTAGAATAGGAAAAGTACGCAAGTTCTCAACAAAGACCAGCATGGCCTCCAAGTTTACAATGGCTTACAACTTTATTGGTATTTACATCATGGATCTCCTCTAGTCTAATAGTCTATGTGATTCCAGTGTTCCCCAACCTGTAACTCTCCAGATGTTCCAAAACCACAACTCCTAGGGGGCTGTCTGGGTATGATTGGAGTTGTGGTTTGGCAACATCTGGAGAACCATAGGCTGAGAATCCCATCCACAGAAGATACTGTCCACTCCATATGTGCTCATCACATTATACCAGACACCATATATCCTGCTGTACAAGGCACGTGAGATCTGCAGCCGCCATACACTGCCAGGGCTCGTGCTACATGCACATAATCTATAGTAATGGATGTTTCTGCTCTCATCCATCACTTGGGATAATAAAACATCCATACTGGAGCGGCCAAGCCCAGCATCCCATAACTGATCAATCACATAAATCAGATCCATGATCGGGTGCTGGGAGGAACATCACACAAATGATCAGATTGCTACACGGCTGATACATTGAGAGATTCACTTGCTCATATCCAATCAGGCTGGTCCCATAAATGGTTAAAACTATCATTAAAAGACCCCAATATTAGTTGTTTTATATATGGCTAGTTTTCTGCACAAATTTCTGGAGATGGATAAACAGAAGAATTAAAAAGTAGGTGATATATAAACTGCATACATAATAATTTTATACATGAATTTATGGACCCATTGCTTATTTATCCACCATTAACTGTTAATTGTAGAAATCATGTGATACGGTATCTCACCCTACTGTGCAAATTATCATTTCTTGAAAAAAGGCTCATGTGCTCACCGCCGAAACATTACTCAGATATGGCTAAATAAAACCCTCACTTTTTCCCCTATACCGGATGGAATACTGCCTACTTTATCTATATATTGTTGTAGGGCACAGATTTGGGCCCAGGGGCCTGCAACTACTTTTCCTATGATGCTGCTATCTTTTTTGCATTTTTTTAGATAGATAGAGAGATAGATACATTAGATAATAGATAGATAGATAGACAGATATATAGATAGATACTGTAGATAGATAGATGATAGATAGATAGACAGATATATAGATAGATACTGTAGATAGATAGATAGATAGATAGATAGATAGATACATAGATAGATAGATAGATGATAGATAGATAGATAGATGATAGATAGATAGATAGAGAGATAGATAGATACTGTAGATAGATACATTAGATAATAGACAGATACAATAGATAGATGCCGTAACAAATCTAAAGCTATAACTATAAGACCTCAATATCATTTGTATTAAGCCTATGGCTATCTATCATTTATTATTTACCTATTCATCTGTTATTCTGTTATATTTATCTGATATTGAGGTCTTATAGAGATAGCTTTACATGTCATGTTGTATATAGATAGATAATAGATAGATAGAAGAAATGAGAGTATGAGAGGGGGGAGCTTTTCCTGCAGTAGGAATATAGCAAGGTCATTGTCTCCAAGTAATAATATACATAATATCAGATCAAATATGTATCACTGTGTATTTACTTATAGTTGTATATTCTCTATATAGATATGTACTTAGACAGATAGCATTCCCCTCCCCCCACCTGTTGTACAGACACTGGTAGCCCCACTGCTGCAGAGCTGCCCTCATGTACCCCCTCTGCCGATCTTATACTCACAGGTAGCGCTGCTGCCCCTCACTCTGCTTGTGGAGCAGCACGGAGAAGCCGAACATTCCTCCGGGGACCCCCGCCTGCTTGATCACCGGGAACTGGGTGTCCACATTGAAGCCGGCGCACGCCAGGCACAGTCCCAGCAGCAGGCAGACCGGAGCCGGCCCCGCGCTCATCCCTGCAGTTCCTGCAGTCCTCGGTGCCTCGGACCCAGGTGTTGTGCTGGTTCTGTCCCTGGTGCTGATCAGAGGTGCAGGATCTGTGATCAGTGACCTCTATGAGGGTCCCGTGCCCCCTGCTGCAGCGTAGACCCCAGTGCTGGCTGCAGTTAGATCCTCAGCAGATTAAAGTTGATTTCTAAAGACTCTTGGAGATCCCATGAGTGCAGATCGCTTCCTAGTGCAGATCCAGTGTCACCTCCTGCAGAGTGAGACCTGAGTGCTGGCCCACAGCCTCCCTCCCTCTGTCAGACCCTCCTCCAGCCCTTGCACCCTGTGCCAGGCCCTCCCATTGCACTGGCTGCTGCTGCTGTCCCTTTCCCTCTCTCTTTCATTTCCACCTTCCCAGTCTCTTTGGCTTTTCGTTCTTCCCTCTACTCCCTCTTTTCTTCCGGTGAACTTCTGCCTTACACCCGGCACAGATCCCAGGCAGGTCGTCTTAAAGGGGCCGCCTCCCCTGCACCTGCCTGTGCTGGGAATGAGTTGGGAGGAGGGGGTGCTGGGAGGGGAGAGCAAGGTTACAACTTCCCACCCTGGTCACAGACTTCACACCACTCTATCACTGCACTCACAATCTGTGCACACAGCCATCCACACTGTGTATACAGGCGGTAATGATTACTACTCACAGGGACACTTCACTTATTCTCATCACATGTCAGACATGTAAGGGACAGGAGATTTAAGGGGGAGGGGGAATCTGTCAGTAGGATCAACCTTCCTACCCATTTATATGGGCATGTAGGTCATAGGAAGCTGAATAACATGAATCATTCATATCTGCGATCCGATGTTTTATTCCAGAGAAATGCACGTTTTTCTTATATGTAAATGAGCTGTTAAGATCTATGGGCCGGACACTGATCTGCGTGAGAATCTGCATCCAGAGATTATTGTAAATGAAAGTTACTAGAGTGATGTATAATGACCGCTCTCTGCTCTCCTACATGTCTCACACTGGTAACATCTCCTTTCATTTACAATAATCTCTGTAGGCCGATTATCAGGGGGATCTATGTTCAGCCTATAGATCTTAAGAGCTCATTTACATATTAAGAAAAATGTGGATTTCTCTAGAATACGTTATCAGATTGCAGATACCAAGGCATCATTTTATTCAGGTTCCTATGGCCTACATGCCTATATAGACAACTTGGGAGGGTTGATCCGACTGACAGATTCTCTTTAAATCACACCTCTACATTGCAAGCATATGAGCAATTAAAGTAATTGGCACCTAATGAGTTAAATCTTTGTTAAGTCCAAGTGGGTGTTATCAGACAGTTTTCCTATTGTGTACTTCTCCCTGCATGATGTTGACTAATCATAAGCAGGTAGCAACACTCAAAGGAAAGAAGATCACACCATAGCTTAGAGCAGGTTTCACAGTGTATGAGATGTAGTCACACTCATGTCTGCTGTGCTCAAGCAACTTGTACTCATTATACAATGAGAGTAGGGTGTCTTTCATCTCCTACAGGAGCAGTCTGTTCTGGGCTATTCCTGTGTGAGGTGTAATGACACCCTGCACTGATTTCACCACAGAGTCATTACAAGCTGCCCTGAGCACAATAGACATAAGTATGAATACTGATATATTCTGGACAGGCAGTGTGGTGGAAGGAGAGGGCAGTACAGCAGAGGTGACAGTGCTGTGAGAGGAGGAGAGCTGTTAGAAGGGTTTGTAATGTGAAACAGCTAAACTCCGCTGCACTGCCCCTCCCCAAAAGGGACCTTATCTGTGAGGTGTAGGTCATCTGTACTATCTAATCATGCAGGTTAGACCAGGAGATAAGAATCTGTCATATATCATGTGCTGAGAACCTGCTCTAAGCTATGGAGGGGACATGTTATTCTCTGCTGTGCTGCTGCCTGCTTATGATTGGTCAGCATCACACAGTGAGAAGAAGTACATAGCACCAGTGAAAACTATCTGATAAGACCCACTTGGACTTTATTCATCAAGTGCCAACTACTTTGATTGCTAATATCTTCACAACAGAGAAATTACATTTTTAAAAAAAGTTTTATTCCACCCTGCAGCCACTATTTAATTGTGTGTCCAATTCAACATGAAAAATTTGGTGGAAGGTCCTCGTTTAAGGGGATCTCCAGAAATATCAAATCAGAGAAGAACAATCAACTTTGTAGCATCCCCTTATGTTTTCTTGCTGAATTTGCATGATCCCAGGTTGAAAGCGTTTAGTAAAGTTAGGTTCTTGTAAAATATTCAGAGATGGAAATAGACCATAGAGCTCGACTTTCCTCTGGTAATTCCTGTTTCCTTCCCCAAAACATGCTTGGGAAATGTGACTGAGCATGACATTGTCCCTATTGTGTGTATTGCCATACTGTTAAAGGGGTTGTTCAAGGTCATAGAACATGGGTTATTTCTTTGATGACAGTGGCACAACTGTCCTCAGGTCGTCGGGCACTGCAGTTGCAATATTAGGCATACATAGTAGTGGCACTAGTTCTGAAAGAAAGTTTCTTATGGCATTTGCCCCTCTTTTTACAACACTATTCCCCAACTACTGGATCCTGTCCACATATTTTCTCCATTTTTCCTTGTTCTTTTTCCTTTCTTTTGTTGCTTAGACTGTCTCCACCACCATGGTCGGACTTTGCTACCAGAGTATCTATGACACAGACCGTTCCTACAGGATCTTTTTCTTGTAATATGGTGGATACCAAAATCCTGAATGATCTCAAGCTATGACACAATAATGAGCACCAACAGACACAACCCAATTTGTAGGCAATCTCTTGCCAATAGGGTCTGATTCTTATGGGATGATTCACAGATCATTATTTCTGATATGTCCTGCGTGTACAATGATATGTGGATGTATATATGTCATATATGGCTCAGGTAACCCAAGTCCAACACTGTCCACCTGTGTCACCAAAACTTTCCTTTCTCCCAGGTTATCTCTCCCCCATGTTTCTGGTAATTTAAGAAAATCTTGAATTTGTAAGTAAAGTATGGTCGTGTTTGGTATAAGTGGAGGAGTGGAAGATTAGAGGTTGTGATGGGGACGGTGAGTACGGTGACAGTGTGGTATTATGCTAATCTTCATCACTGTACTATGTCAATATCCTGCGGTCTCCATGGCTGGGAACTTCTCTATTTCATTAATAGTCTGCATGCAAATCATACTGTGAGTAAGCTGTGGGCCATAAGCAGTAATTCCTGTTACAAAGTAGAGGAACTCATGTAACTTTTACCACCGCATGCCAAGGGGAACATTATCAGTAGAACCTTTAAATTATGTAGAAGATGGACAGTAGGTCCCAGTAGTCACACTAGGGAATATTAAAGAGTTTGTCTCGACTAACATATTGATGACCTCTCATAAGGGCTCGCGCAGATGACCATATTATCAGCCCAAATGAGATCCGATAAAACATCGGATCGCACTCAGACCAATGTTATTTTATGGGGCTGTGCACATGTCTGATTTTTTTTTTAAAAATCGCAGCATGCCTGAGTTTGATCTGACATTCGGATCGCACCCGGCCATGCAAATCAATGAGTCTGTGGAAAACATCATTTGAGTGCGATCCGATTTTCACGGACTGACAGAATGGAGAAGATGGAGAAGAATTTTTTTTTCTCCATCTTCTCCTTATCTGAGAGAATCGGATCAATCTCTGATCTGAGTGTGATTAGAGTGTGATTTGCATAAGCAGCCCGATTCTCTTGGATGAGAGAATCTACTTCTGTCTGCATCAGCCATTAGGATGGGTCATCAGCAGGCTCGGACTGGCCCACAGAAGAACAGGAGAATCCTCCGGTGGGCCCCCCCCCCCCATGCACGAATGGACTCTCCAATCCACCTATATAAGAAATAGTTGGCAAAATACATTTGTTTCACTATGCACAGAAAAGGGCATCATCTCAGCCTTCATTTAACAAACTACTCTGTTTTTTATTATATAGAAACATAGGCAATTTGTGAATGAAGGTAATGTGATATTTGCACGTAGCTGAACAGTGGGCCACTAGAGTCAATGTTACTGGTGGGCCCTTGGCACCCCAGTCCGGCACTGGTCATCATTGTGAGATCAGTGGGGGTCCGACACTCAATACCCCCACCGATCAGCTGACACCTGCTCTGGCAATGCCTGGATGTAAACAGTGTACGGAGGAGAACAAGGCTGCTCTGTACATTGTTTAGTAGCTCCAGCCGAGTACTACAGTTTATCTGTAGTGAATATGTATGTTCACCTGTATCGTTCTAGGCAGCGGATGCTAAACAATGTACAGAGCAACAGCATTTCGATCCGTACATTATTTACATCTCGGCACTGCTGATCAGTGGGATATTTGGTGTTGGACTCCCATCGATCCCATACTGATGACCTATCCTTACAGCCTTCTCTAACTAGTGTAAGACTTCACACATTTCTAGCACCGCACTTGTAGCACCCCGAGGGCTCGGCTGCTACAGGAGTGTTGCACCTCAAACCAGAGGTGTGATATTCCACTCCCGGGTAAGGATGGAGTGTGGACCAGGACTCGGTAGGCTGCATGCACCACTCACACCCCATTTCCGAGGGACAGCTCAACGGTGCTCCCACTAGACAGAAGTGCAGGCACGACAGCATCTGTTCCTGGCTGGAGTGGGGCGGGGGGTGGAATACCCAGTGGTGTAGGAGCAGATAGGGGTGGGTCTCTGGGCATAGGTAGGAGCCCATTGGTTGCTAGTCACCTGGGCTCGGGTGTCAGAAGGAGGTATATAAGGTGGGCACCATCTTAGAACAGTAGTCAGTGCAGTGCAGAGAAGAAGCTAAGAGTGAGAGGAGAAGACAGGAAGCAGAACCCCTGCATGGGCTCTGCTCCGCAGGCAGGCCTTGTCAGGAGGCTGGAGCCTGAGAGAGAGAGAAAGGAGAATGAACAGAAAGGACAGTAAGAAAGGAAGCAAGGAACAGGAACACAGAGAAAGGCCCAGAGACACGAGGACAGAAGGAACCCCATATGCCCAGGAGATACAGGGTGAAGGGTTGGCAGAGCAGGGTACCGGAACCCAAATTGGTGGAGGCGACTAATCCTCAGCCAAAACCGGAGGTTGTGACCACATCTTGGTGCGACCCCTCACTACATCCACCAGGAAAGCATACCACATAGGGTCAGGGAAACCGGGAGAGGTTTCGCCAAGAGAAGGCCCGAGGAAGCTGGACAAAGGTGGGTCACTGGTGGGGACGGCCAGAGAAAGGAAGAGAAGGGAGTTCTGTGCCACGCTCTGCAATTGCCTGGGAGTTGGTCGAGCCCCTTGCCTGGTGGACGCAGCACGGCTTGGGCAGTCACCGCCGGTACCGAGGTGACTAGGACCAGTAAAGAACTGTGAGTAAAGCATTGGAAACTGCAACCACACGTCTCTGTGTTTCATCACCGCACCAGCACCATTAGTACTGGGACGCTCACACCATCACTCCCCTCATCATCCACATTAGCTGCCCTGAGGCAATACTTCTCCCGTGCGGAGTCATCCCATACTCAGCTGCGCAAACAACATCAGCCTCAGGGGTCTGCAGCGCGGCCATACCCCTCCCGTTGGGGGTTATACTATCACGCTGCACAATTCTACACCGGCCTCAGCGGTCTGCCCTGCAGCGGCAGCTCCATAGCTGCAAATCAACGGGTGGCGTAGTCGACACTCAAATAACATCTATCAAGACTGCCACACACTGAGTCTGACCCCCTGGGCACGGACCGGGTCCCCGCCACTCGGAGACTACAACCCTCATCTGATCCGGTTCCGGGTAAGCCCCCGTGCGCGAGACGCTGCGCGACACAGCAGGCCCAGGGGCGCGTTAACTTTGGCGTAGTCGGCAGGATTTCGTGCCCGCAACCACCGGGTACTGCGTGCCTGAAAAGCAAAGACTGTTCAAACTTACCAGTGGTGAGGTTTCCCGCCATCCGGCGCCATCTTCTGCCTTCTTCCCGCCATCCGCGAAGTTTTCCCGCCATCCGGAAGGAGCCCAGCAGACGCCGACGTCACCGGAGCGCGACGGAAGGTCCTCAACCCTGACGATCTACTGCGGAGCCGCGGCCTACGGAACAGGATCATCGCAAGGTAGGCCACGGTCCACTAGGGGGGAGGAAGATGTCGGATACGGAGGAGAGCTTCACTGCCTCAACCCCCGCCAGCGCCACCGCTGCTGCAGTTATGCCCTTCACCATGCCCTATATCCCAGGAGCAGCTTGGCTACCCCAGTACTCAGGGGAGTCACATACCCTGCATGACTTTAGAGAAAAGCTGGATAGCCTCTTCCAGGTGTACCCCCTCACAGAAGAGCAAAAAGTGAGCATCCTGGTGGCCCAACTAACCGGGGCAGCTAAAAGGGAAGTAAAATCCTGGCCACCTGGGAGGAAGACTGTCGCAGGGATACTAACCCGGCTGAAGGATACCTTTGATACCCGCACCTCAGCCGAGATTAAGCTTAGATTCTACGGGTGCAAGCAGCGAGCGCATGAGAGTATAAAGGACTATGCACTAAACCTACAAGAGGCCCTGAGGGCCATTAAGCAGACCGACCCTGATGGAATGGGAAACGAGGACAGGCTGTTGACTGAACAATTTACAGAGGGACTGTATTGTAATGCCCACCGAACCCAGTTGCGGGCGATGGCCTTACAGGATCCCCATCTGGGCTTTGCACAGTTCAAGGACAGAGCCATCCGAGAACCGGCACCGGGTGGCGTTATGACCCACAGGCGCCCAGCTATTACTTACCACCAGGAGGCGGCGCCCTTGTCGGCAGGGCCTGTGGGAGCTGATGCGCAGGCTTTGGACAATGACCCGGCTCCAGACCTACACCATCAGGTCCAAGAGCTAGCTAAGAGCGTTGCTGCGCTAACCCGAACTGTGCAGTCTTTACAGGTTTCCACCCCAGGGAAGATCCAGCTGGCATCCGGACCGGAGGACATCCCGTGGCGTCGACCAAGGAGGACCCCACCGGCCAGAGGAAGACCCAGTGACCGATACAGTGAGGACGGACGACCCATCTGCCGCCGCTGCAATCAACCCGGACATATGGCAAGGTACTGTTCTTTAAACGGGCACAACCTGGGGTAGAGGGCCAACCCCCAGGAAAAAGATCACCAGGCCCATCGAACTGGCGCGACAGATATGTGAGAGGACGTCCAGTCTTGCCGGTGGTACTGGATGGCATTCCCATGAGTGCCCTACTGGACACCGGGTCACAGGTCACCACCATCCCGTACGTGCTCTTTAAGCAGTACTGGAATGACTCGGATATTACCCGCTACCCTGACGACGACTTGAGTATCATCGCCAGCAATGGCCAGCCCGTGCCACAGATCGGATTTAAAGAGGTGACCATCAAAATCGGTAGAGTCGAACTGGCAGCACAGGGACTGATCATTGTAGATATTGACAAACATGAGAGTCACCCAAAAATAACTCTAGGAACTAATGTAATTGAAAATTGTCTTGCAGAGGTGATTTTCCTTTTACAGCAAGAACGCCAGCTCCGGCGAGCAGCGGGTGCTCCAGAAAGAGATCCGGGCACTGATGCGACGGCAACAGGTGGAACTCTCCGGCGGTGAGATTGGTAGCGTAAGAATGTGTGACCCTTTTCCTATTGCCATGCCCCCAAAAAGTGAAATGATTTGGTGCCGGGCAGCTATTGGTCTGAGAGGTAGGGATTACCAGGCAACGGTAGAACCAGTTTACTCGGACAGTAGGCCCACCATTTTGACAGCACGGGGGCTGGTTGATGTACGCCATGGGAGGGTGCCCGTTCGCATAATAAATATCGGGGAGAGGGAAGTGTATCTGCCCCGGTATGCCACGCTAGCTAAATTATATACCATTAACCAAAATTCTATACAATCTGTGGAACCCTTGCCTCCATCTCACCCGGAGGAAGGTAACGGCTCTAAGAAAAACATGGAGGACTGGTGTCAGCAACTACATCTGGGTACTGACTCCACTCCCGCACACCAGAAACAAGGAGTCTATCAGGTGGTTCAAGAGTACGAGAGAGTGTTCAGTAAACACCCGTTAGACTTCGGGCGAGTCAAGGGGGTAGAACACCACATCCCCACGGGAGACCATCCTCCTATAAAAGAGAGGTATCGACCCGTACCCCCTGCCCACTACCAACACGCCAAGGGGATGCTTAGAGACATGAAGGAGGCTGCGGTGATCAGGGATAGCTGTAGCCCCTGGGCAGCTCCACTAGTCTTAGTCAGAAAAAAAGACAACACCATGAGGATGTGTGTAGATTACCGGAAAATCAACCGTATCACACACAAGGATGCGTACCCCTTACCAAGGATAGAGGAGTCATTGGCTGCTTTAAGATCTGCTAACTTCTTCTCTACCTTGGATCTCACTAGCGGGTACTGGCAGGTTCCTGTAGCAGAGGCGGACCGGGAGAAGACCGCATTCACCACCCCGATGGGACTTAGCGAGTTCACCTGCATGCCGTTCGGACTCTGCAACGCACCAGGAACCTTCCAACGACTAATGGAGTGTTGTCTGGGCCACAGAAACTTCGAGACGGTCTTGTTGTACCTGGACGATGTCATCGTATATTCCAAGACGTATGAGGACCACCTGAAACACCTGGCAGAAGTGTTCGAAGCTCTGGCGAGTTACGGCCTAAAGGTGAAACCCTCCAAGTGTCACCTCCTGAAACCAAAGGTGCAGTACCTGGGACACGTGGTGAGCGCTGACGGAGTGGCTCCCGACCCTGATAAGATCACCGCAATTAAGGAATGGCCAAGCCCCTCCAGCGTAAAAGAAGTGCGGCAGTTCCTCGGGTTGGTAGGCTACTACCGAAGGTTTATTCCCGGTTTCACCAAAAAGGCAGCACCTATGCAGGACCTCCTGATAGGCCAGTCCCGGAAGGCCAAGAACCAGAAGCCGCCCTTCAAATGGGAGGAGCTGGAAGAAGAGTCCTTCCGCCAGCTGAAGATGGCCCTCACGGGGGACGAAATCCTGGCGTACCCGGATTATAGCCAGCCCTTTATCCTCTACACCGACGCCAGTAACATCGGGCTAGGAGCCGTACTGTCCCAGATCCAGCAGGGGAAGGAACGAGTAATCGCCTACGCCAGCCGAAAACTGCGACCCACCGAAAGGAACCCCGAGAATTACAGCTCATTTAAGCTAGAGTTCCTGGCCGTAGTATGGGCAGTCACCGAGCGCTTTAAGCATTACCTCGCTTCTTCCCGGTTCACCGTGTACACGGATAACAACCCGTTGACACACCTGGACACGGCAAGACTCGGTGCCCTGGAGCAGAGGTGGATGGCCCGTCTGTCCAACTACGAGTTCACAATCAAATACCGGGCCGGACGCTCCAATACCAACGCGGATGCCCTGTCCAGGATGCCCAACCTGCCGGACGAAGGAGAAGATCCGGAGGGACTGGAAGAAGTTGAACTCCCTGCGTTCCACCGTCATGGGACTATCCAGTATTCCCACCGGGTAAGGAGTAAGCAGGCTGCTACGTTGAACCCCTTACCTCACTACAACTGGGCGGAAACGCAAGACAGCGACCCTGCCGTCCGACTGGTGAAGGAGATGCTGACTCGCCCGGAGGCTTGCCTTGAACCAGACGCTCCGGAGGAAGCCAAACAACTATGGGCAGAGAAGAGTCGACTGTTCCTTTACAAGGGGAAGTTGTGCCGCAGAATGGTTAACTCCCGGACGCATGAACTACTCTGGCAAGTAGTGGTGCCACGAAGAGACGCAGCCATGGTGATGGAGGCATACCACGACGGGGCTGGACACTTCGGGTGGAAGAAGCTGGAGTTCCTGCTGCGCGAGCGATTCCACTGGCTAGGCTTGAGGGGAACCATTGAGAAGTGGTGCAGAGACTGTGGCCCGTGCAACCTGAGAAGGAAGGACCGTGCCAGCCAGAAGACTCCCCTGCAGTCCATCGTCACCCGGCAACCGTTGGAACTGGTAGCCTTGGATCATGTAAAACTGACCCCAAGCAGAAGTGGCTACGTCTACGCGTTAACCATCGTGGATCATTACTCCCGGTTCTTGGTTGTCGTCCCCGTCAAGGACTTAACGGCTCAAACAGCAGCTAGAGCCTTCCAGCAGCACTTTTGCCGTCCACACGGGTACCCGGACCAAGTGCTGACGGACCAGGGACCTGCCTTTGAAGCGGAGGTCTTCCAGGAATTCTGCAATCTGTATGGCTGCCAGAAGATAAGGATGACACCCTACCATCCGCAAACTAATGGACTTTGTGAGAAAATGAACCAGGTGGTAATGGATCTTTTAAAAACGTTGCCCCTGGAAGAACGCAGTCTGTGGCCTGAGAAGTTGCCCGATCTGGTGGACCTATACAACCACATCCCGGTAGGTTCCACCAACTGTACCCCGGCTTACCTAATGAGGGCAAGACCTGGTAAGTTACCTGTTGACCTGGAAATGGGAGTCCTGACACCCGAGGACACTTCACCAGAAACAGACTGGGACACGGAGAGGCAGCAGCAGTACCGGAGAGTACAGGAGAGCGTGGAGCGAAGTCTCTGTCAGGCTAGGGAAAGACAAGAGAAAACTTACAACCAGTATGCTCCCGCTGTTCCCCTGGTACCCTTGAAGAGGAAGAGACGGCTCCACAAGTTGGACGACCAGTGGGAAAAGGACCCGTACACCGTACTTCCCTCAAGCCACGAGAACCCGAAGGTTTGTACCATCAGTAAAGACGGAGGGGAAACCACAGCTATTGTATCCCGGGACCACCTGAAGAAGTGTCCCGAACAACTGAGGAACCCTGAAGAGGAACAAGAAGACCATCGACCCGTAGAGAAAAGGGAAGATATGGTTAGTACTGTGCTCGGGGACTTCCCTCGGTCTTGGACTCAAGTCAATGGTGCAGTTGTGGTACCCGTACTCACCTTCCTCCAACCAGCATCCCAAGCACCTACGGAGCAACAGGTAGAGCTGGAAGAACAGCCGGTCCAGGAGGCAGAAGACCCCACACCCGCAGACCAGGAGGATCAACCCTCTGCTTGCAGTGAGCCTGCCATATCCCTAGTGAGCCAAAGAGCCGGTAGACAGCTGCCCAGTTTACCCTTGACAGCTCCTACACCCTGTAGTTCAGGGCTAGGCAGTCAGCTCCGTAGGTCCACTAGGGCCACTAGAGGCCAGTTACCCGCACGGTGGAGGATTTGAAGTGTATAAATTGTTTTATTTATGTTTACCTGTGTATTGTTGCTTGTGTATAATTTTGTGTTTCTAGTTATTTGTAGGAGTCCTTGGTGGATTTACCGGGAATCCTTGTACATAGTTGGAGCGTAACCCAGGACGGACTAAAGACTGTTAAGGACTCGGGGTAGGACAAACCCCTACCTGGTTACGTCTCCCTGTTTTGGTGAAAATGGACACCTTGCTTTTCTTCAAAGACTGCACCCAGTTACGGACATGCCGTAACCATCTTTATATGTTTTTCTTATTGTATTATTATTGTTTTTATCTTGTTATGTTTTTTCTAAAATATGTTTAGTCCCGGAGTACTAAATTTCACTAGGGGGGAATGTGACACCCCAGGGGTCTGGTTGCCACAGTGATAGAGATGTTATGTCTGAGAGCAGGTGGGAGGTCCTTTGGTCAGGGATCCTGTGCATGCCACACCTCCTGCCCAGTCTTGGGAGGGGAAGAACTTCCCCTATATAAACCCGGGGCTGAAGCAGGGTTAGGAGTCAAGGAGAGTAGAGACAAGAGACAGTCATAGGAAGAAACAGCTGGAGCTCAGTGGGAGCAATACTACTACGAGTCAGGGGCTGGCAGCTGCAGAGCTCGCCCTGACTGAGAAGCTTTCTTACCGGACCCGGCGTCCGAGGCTGTGGGGACTAACTCTTACCCAGCAGCAGAAGCCGACCGGCAGGGGATTTCAGGTCCTCAGGCCCAGAAACCCGAAGGCACGGTCACACGTGTGGGACCAGCACCGCCATCGTGGAGCGGAAGCCAATAGAAGGCCCCGAGTCACCGGCCATACGGGTGAGCACCACACGGTACACTCAGGGACGTGGGCTACTTATATCCGCTTCTAGCAAGGTAGCCAGAAGAGTACAGTCAGTTTGGGAGGCCTACAACTCCGCCTGGCCAGGGGAGATCCCATCTGCTCAAGGACTGACCAGGCCCCGTTCGCTATCAAGTACTCCGGGAGGGTCTATCGTTGTTACCAGTAAAGACCCTGAATTACACCGCACCGTCTCTGAGTGGTTCCTGCTACCCCCATCTTCCACGTCGGCTGCCCTGAGGCCATACCCCTCCCGTTGGGGGTTATACTATTACGCTGCACAATTCTACACCGGCCTCAGCGGTCTGCCCTGCAGCGGCAGCTCCATAGCTGCAAATCAACGGGTGGTGTAGTCGACACTCAAATAACATCTATCAAGACTGACACACACTGAGTCTGACCCCCTGGGCACGGACCGGGTCCCCGCCACTCGGAGACTACAACCCTCATCTGATCCGGTTCCGGGTAAGCCCCCGTGCGCGAGACGCTGCGCGACACAGCAGGCCCAGGGGCGCGTTACTTCCACTCCTCTGTCTCTTCTCCTTCCTTCCTTCTCCTTCTCCTCTTCTCCTCTCTGGCCCCGGCCTTTTCTCTAGGCCTGCCTCGTGGAGCTGAGCTCAGGCTGAGCCTCGGCTCCCTGTCAGCTCTGACTGAACTGCTACTCTGCTCTGCTCTGCTCTGACTTAAGATGGCTCGCACCTTTTATCTGCTTCTCTGTGTCTGAGCTCAGGTGACCTGCACCCAATGAGCTCCTTCCTGTGCTCCAGAAACCGTCCCCTTCTGCTCCTACACCACTGGGTTCTCTCCCCCCTCCCCACTCCAGCCAGGGACATGGTCAGTTGTGCCCGCATCTGGGAGCACCGTCGAGCTGTCCCCCAGAAATGGGGTGTGTGCTGTATGCAGCTAACTGAGCCCTGGTCCACACTCCATCCTTACCTGGGAGTGGAATATCACACCTCTGGTTGAGGTGCAATACCCCTGTAGCAACCGAACCCTCGGGGCGCTACATAAGCACACATACCAGAGCTGCAAGAGAAGTGCTGTGACAGGAAAAGAAATATATCTTCTCCTTTGCTGGTTGAGCACGAAATACTGAGGCTGGAGAAAAAAATCATTTGTGCTCAGTCAGCCAAGGAGAAGATACATTTCCTCCCCTGTCACACTCTTTTACTGGACTCAGAGAGGTGTGTGCTTATGATACAGCTCCACTTGAGACACAGATCTTCGGAGCTGTGTAGCTTCAGACTGCAGGATGTCCTGACACGTGACTAGGAATGGGCTGCCGTGTGACTTATGTGATGGGGGCCATTTTATTACATTCTTGGATGACCCCTTTAGGAGACCAAATTAATCTGGAAAAAAGTATTATTTTATAGTAAAGCCCACATATAGTAAGATACAAATTTCATCCTTGATTTATTGCTGCATTGAAGGTAATGTGCATACTTAACAATTATTTGACTACTCTGTCTAAAAGAGCATGTTATTTCTGTGAGGAAGGAGAGTTAGGTAGCTTTCAGATTCTTCTGGGGTGCCTAATTTGGGGAACACAAAGGATTTAAAAGCTATAATCCCAATTTAGCTACTTGTATAAAGACTACTGCGCTGGGAACCTAAGAATGCCCATGGTGGGCTTGCACATATAGCAATTGCAACAAATATAGGAAAGCCGCAAGGTAAACTATAGAGACTGTACTGACTGCAGCCACAAGGTAAACTATAGAGACTATATGAAGGACACGCTAACCTCTGTACAAACATTCAGCTGCAAAGGATTTCCACAGCATGGATTGAATGCTATCTACGTCTCTATCCCCTGCACTTGTGTTTCATTTAGTAGGTTATTTTTAAAGACAGTATCTACAGTATTGTTTATCCATACTATACATTTTATTTACATTATTTAAATTATTCAAGCTGTATTATTACCCATTTCAGTATTTATCTCCCATTTTCCATCATTCATCATTTGCTACACATTTATTTGGCTATTTATTAAGTTATCTATTTATTTATTTATTCATATATTCATTCATTTAGCATATCTAGTTATCTAGTCATTTGGTGCCACCATCGTGCCCCGTATCCAGGCCCTCTCTTCTACGTGGCACCAGCCTCATATCACATAGGGATTAGCACCAAAACACGGTCCTGGGGCTGGAACTGTCTTAGTCTCGCCGACCGGTTATATACCCTAGCTTGGGCTTCCTGCGCCTGGAGGAGATGTTCACGATGGGCATCACCTTTGACATTCTCTCCTGTAACTGGGCGACATATTCGATGATACTCCTTGGCGATGTCTAGGAGACCTCTTGGATGCCGCCCATACAGGAGCTCTAACGGAGAGAAGCCAGTGGAGTCTTGAGGAACTTCTCTGATGGAAAAAAGTAGAAATGGGAGCAGGTAGTCCCAGTCTCGCCCATCCTTTTCAACAACCTTCCTGAGCATCGCCTTTACGGTCTTTTTGAAGCGTTCCATTAGGCCGTCCATCTACGGATGATAAACCGAGGTCGGAATCTGAGCTATTTGAAGGACTCAGTAAAGCTCCTTCATCACCTTACTCATGAAGGGGGTTCCTTGGTCTGTTAGAATCTCTTTTGGCAGACCTGTTCAAGCAAAAATATGGACCAGCTCTCGGGCTATACATTTACTGGACGAGTTCCTTAGGGGTACCGCTTCGGTGTACCGGGTCGCATAGTCCATGACCACCAGGATATATTGGTGGCCCCGAGCTGATTTAACTAAGGGACCCAAGAGGTCCATGGCAATCCTCTCAAAGGGAACCTCTATCACAGGTATTGGAACTAAGGGGCTACAAAAGTGGGAAGAGGGAGCGCTTATTTGGAAGGTCGGGCAGGACCTACAATAGTTCTGAATTTCTCGGTAACACCCTGGCCAATAAAACCTTCTCAGTATCCTCTCCTGAGTTTTCTCGACCCCCAGGTGTCCCCCCAGAACATGTGAATGGGCCATATCTAGAACCCTCCATCTGTATGACCCCAGCACTAACAGCTGTTCCACTATCTCACCGCCCCTTAGTTTGGCCATCCGATATAGCAACTCCCCCTGCACTGCAAAGTGGGGGAACCTGGTGTCGGCCTCCGGCTCTTGGGCAACCCCATTACATACAGTAATCTGGTTAAACGCCCTCTTTAAGGTCAGGTCTCGAATTTGAGCAGTCCCAAAGTTCTCTCTGGACATATCTAACTCAGGGAGGTCGGCCTCCTTGGTCACCGTCTCGCCCTCGTCGCCTGTAAGGACGCACAGTGGGAACTCATCAACCTGAGACTTTGTTAGGGGTTCTTCTCCAGGGACCTGGCTTTTGCTCACACTACTTAGTCCAGTTCCCTTCGCCCACAAGTCCCAAAATAAAGAAAAGTCACGGCCCAGTATGACGGGATGTATCAGTTCCTTAACTACCCTGACTTCGTGGGATTGGGCACCACAGTCTGTTCCCACTGTCACTGTGGCCACGGGATAGTCCTTGGCATCGCCATGGATGCACCGAACGCCCACAGCTTTGGAAGGGATCAACTGGTGGGGAAGGGTAGCTCTGATTAAGGTCACCAGACTCCCAGAGTCTAACAGTCCAAGCACTTTAACTTCATTAATGGATACGGCACACACCTGCGGCCCCTCGCCGGGTCGACAGTCCACACTGCTGGCTGGGTAAGCATAATAGGAGACCCGTCTGCCTAGGCTGCAGTCCATGGGCTCAGGGGACATATGACACCTGGCGGCTACGTGTCCAGGGTTGTAACACCACCAACAGACTATATCCTTAACCCCAGTCCTTGTGGCATCTTCAGTGGGAGTGGGACGCCCCCCAGTGGTGGCTCTAGACCCCTTCCGTGGTGAACCCACCCTCTTTTGGGTATCCCAGTACGGAGAAGTGACTATATCCGGTTTCCCGAGGGATTTCTCAACCACCTGGTACCTCTCTACCAGGCCGATGAAGTCATCTGCGTTCTGGGGATCGCGCTGGGCAACCCAGGTCTGTACTGGTTTGGGAAGGGAATGCACGAATCTGTCAATCACCACCTGCTCAACCATCTGGGCCGGAGTGGAGGACTCTGGCTGCAACCACTTCTGAACGAGATGCAGTAGGTCAAACATCTGTGAGCAAGGGGGTTTATTGCTGGCATACGCCCAGTGATGGACTCGTTGGGCTCTCACCGCCATATTCACTTCCAGGCGTGCTAAGATCTCTGTCTTTAGTTTGACATATTCCTTGGCATCCTGCAGTGCCAAGTCATAATATGCATTTTGGGGTTCACCAGGCAAATATGGCGCCAGAACCTCTGCCCACTGTTCTGGTGGAAGTCTCTCCCGATCAGCCACCCGCTCAAAGACAGTCAAAAATGCTTCTACATCATCTCCGGGGGTCATTTTCTGCATGGCCCGTCTTACTGCCTTCCTGACGTGGGAATCATCAGTTAGCCCTGGAGGTAAGGTGGTCGCCCTGCCTTGGATGGTGTCCGCCAGAAGCTGTATCTGCTGTTGCGCCTCCTGCTGGTTCTGCTGCTGTGCCTTTTGCTGCAACTGGATCTGTTGAAGGAACAGTTTGGTCGTCTCCTGGTGCTGCTGCTGGCTCTGCAAGTGCTGTTGGTGCACCTGTTGTTGACACTGCACCAGGTGCTTAATGAGCTCCTCCATGTTGCCCGCCTTCTCTGGCTGGGTGGAGGCCTGCACCCAGGACATCCACCATTCCTTATAACAAGCACACGTGCTTGTGGGATCTTGCCCGCATTCTCCACCAACTGTGGCAAGACGACTCCCTCAGCTCTCCGGAGGCAGACATAGGACACACAGTTTGGGTAAGCATCCTGCGGGTTTATTGTGCAGCATGAACTCCAGCAGCGTCCCAATAAAATAAACAGTCCCTCTTGGGGTTAACGAGGAAACAAAAGATGAAAATATAACAGAGTCCTCTTAGCCAGCAAGGCCTTTGCCGGCTGCAGATAGTCCTGTGAAGTGTCCACAACCCCAGTCCTCCGATGTTGCTCTCTGGTGTCAGCCACACACACAGCCTGGAGACCTCAATCTTCAGACCACACACTCCACCCAGGAAACAAACTGACTGAACACGTATACCCTGTTCAGCCACACCCTGAGGGGAGGTATGGGGAATGACTTCCCTCCCATCTCTATTCATTCCAATAAAACCACACCCCTTTAAAGAGGTAACCCCCAGCATATAATATGCTGGCAGAAAATCTATTGGTTTCAATTCACACAGGCCAGCAACCTGCGTGACACATACCTCCCCTCGCATATAATACCAGTGACTCTGTCACAATATAAAATCCCAATTTGTCTAATCACTCAAAGGACAAGTTGGGTGGTAGCTGAACTGTCCTGATAAATATGAAATGAAAACATTCATATGAGATATACATTCAAAATAAAAGCTTAAATTGGAATACATCTTTAGAGGGGATCTCTGGGAATAAAAAAAAAATAACTAAAGGCAATGTCATTCTAAAAAAAATCCTAAATGCCTTAAATTATCAAATTGCTTTTTGCTGTCCACCCTATGTTTTTTATCTAATACTGGAAATACCAGGGGTGCGGTGGTAAGAAGAGACTGCTAACACTGCTGCCTTCTATGTCTATGTGATCTAATACTGAAATATGAGGGATGCTGAGGTAAGAAGAGACTGCTCACCCTAATGTCTATCTGATCTAATACTAGAGGTAGCAGGGTGCTGAGGTAAGAAGAGGCTGCTCACATTGCTGTCCACCCAGACTATGTGATCTAATACTAGAGATACGAGGGATGCGGAGATAAGAGGTCACTCACACTGCTCCTCACCCTGTCTATCTGATCTAATACTAGAGTTACTAGGGTAAATAGAGGCAGCTCACACTACGGTCCACCCTGTCTATGTGATCTAATCAGGGGCGGAACTACCGCCCGTGCAGCCGGTTCATTGAACGGGGGCCCCGAGGGAGAGGGGGCCCCTTCAGCCTCCAGCAGGGCCGCCATCAGGGCATGACTGCCCTGACTCCAGTATGGGGCCCAGCCGGTAGGGGCCCCCCTCTTGTGCGTCTCTCTCCTCATGGGGCCCCCGGCCCCATGCTAAGCGCCGGGGCCGGAACATCTCAGCGCTGCGCTGCTGCGGCAGCGCTTTCATGATTCCCCTGACTTCCGGTCATGTGACGGCACCGTCACATGACCGGAAGTCAGGAGAACCTGGTGTCATCGATTTGGACGAGCGCCAGGATTCTGCAGGGATCGCATGGGGGTAAGTATAACAAGTTTTTTTTTTTTTTTAAATACAATTTACTAGGAGTGGGGGGAATGGGAGGTGCACATGTGGGGGAGGGGGATGAGAGAGGTGCACATGTGGGGGAGGGGGATGAGAGGTGTGCACATGTGGGGGAGGGGGATGAGAGAGGTGCACATGTGGGGGAGGGGGATGAGAGAGGTGCACATGTGGGGGAGGGGGATGAGAGAGGTGCACATGTGGGGGAGGGGGATGAGAGATGTGCACATGTGGGGGAGGGGGATGAGAGGTGTGCACATGTGGGGGAGGGGGATGAGAGAGGTGCACATGTGGGGGAGGGGGATGAGAGAGGTGCACATGTGGGGGAGGGGGATGAGAGAGGTGCACATGTGGGGGAGGGGGATGAGAGAGGTGCACATGTGGGGGAGGGGGATGAGAGAGGTGCACATGTGGGGGAGGGGGATGAGAGAGGTGCACATGTGGGGGAGGGGGATGAGAGGTGTGCACATGTGGGGGAGGGGGATGAGAGAGGTGCACATGTGGGGGAGGGGGATGAGAGAGGTGCACATGTGGGGGAGGGGGATGAGAGATGTGCACATGGGGGGGATGAGAGAGGGGCACATGTGGGGGAGGGGAATGAGAGAGGTGCACATGTGGGGGAGGGGGATGAGAGAGGTGCACATGTGGGGGAGGGGGATGAGAGAGGTGCACATGGGGAGGGGAATGAGAGAGGTGCACATGTGGGGGAGGGGAATGAGAGAGGTGCACATGTGGGGGAGGGGGATGAGAGAGGTGCACATGTGGGGGAGGGGGATGAGAGAGGTGCACATGTGGGGGAGGGGGATGAGAGAGGTGCACATGTGGGGGAGGGGGAATGAGAGAGGTGCACATGTGGGGGAGGGGGATGAGAGAGGTGCACATGTGGGGGAGGGGGAATGAGAGAGGTGCACATGTGGGGGAGGGGGATGAGAGGTGCACATGTGGGGGAGGGGGATGAGAGAGGTGCACATGTGGGGGAGGGGGATGAGAGAGGTGCACATGTGGGGGAGGGGGATGAGAGAGGTGCACATGTGGGGGAGGGGGATGAGAGAGGTGCACATGTGGGGGAGGGGGATGAGAGAGGTGCACATGTGGGGGAGGGGGATGAGAGAGGGGCACATGTGGGGGAGGGGGATGAGAGATGTGCACATGGGGGGGTGAGAGCTGCACATGGGGGAATTGGGAGAAAATGAGCTGCACATGGGGGAATTGGGAGTAGGGGGATAATGAGCTGCACATAATGAATGTGGGGTGGGGGACAGTAAATGATAAATGATGATGGGGTGGGGAGAGCAGGACATGATATAATGAATTGGGGCAGGGGGTGCATGTAAATAATGAATGCGGGGAGCAGGAAGTATAGAGTAGGGGGCGTTGCGGATGCAGGAGTGTAACTGGTAACAAATTGGCGGAAAGAGTAGAGGTTCTAATTAAATTATATATTAAGTGCCTATTTACAGTTAATGGGGGCACCGTGGTGGATTACAATTTATATTTGGAATGGTAGGTTGTATAATAACTAACCATATATTGATGGTGGATACACGTCTGTATTCAGCTGCGTAATGTAGAAGTTGGGGAATGTGCTCTAGATAACTGTGTTATTTTATGCAGAGACGAGTCCTGGCTGGAAGACGTAATGGCGGTCTGTGCTGGATGAAGGAGAAAAGCGTAGCTGAAGGACTTCACCTAGAGACGTCACCAGTGAGTCAGTGTATTACATGTACACTTACACTATATACTATGTACCGGGCTCCTGTGTATAATGTCACTGGTGATCACTGTATTACCTGTACACTGACACTATATACAGAGCTCCTGTGTATAATGTCACTGGTGATCACTAGATTACCTGGACACTTACATTATACATACCATGTATAGAGCTCCCGTGTATAATGACACTTATGGTAATATTAGTAATGTGGTGGTAATATTAGTAATGTGGTGGTAATATGTGGTCTGGTCATGGTGTGGCAGTTTTTCCCCCTTCTGTGTGGTATTATTCGGTCACTATGTTGTGGTAATATGTGGTCTGGTCATGGTGTGGCAGTATTCCCTGTATGTGGTATTATTGGTCATTTTTAAAAAAAAATGTATATGACACATTCCCTTAAAGAAAACTAAATAAAAATATATCTAAAAAGAGTATTGGATATTTTAAGAAAATTTTAATAGGTTAGAGTAGGGCCCGGCCAGAAGAGTCTACCTTATCGTGGTGGCGGCTTTAAAAATCTTTTGGCCAAAACAAAAGCTGTTGGCTATGCATGTGGCGCCATCACATGGCCGAACGTCAGAAGAGCCTGGTGGCAGCGACGTGGACGAGCGCCAGGATTCTGCAGGGATCGCATGGGGGTAAGTATAACAAGTTTTATTTGTTTTAAATACAAGTAGTTAACTAGGAGTGGGGGGGATGAGAGATGCACATGGGGGGGGATGAGAGATGCACATGGGGGGGGTTGAGAGATGCACATGGGGGGGATGAGAGATGCACATGGGGGGGATGAGAGATGCACGAGGGGGATGAGAGCTGCACATGGGGGGGGATGAGAGCTGCACATGGGGGGGATGAGAGCTGCACATGGGGGGGATGAGAGCTGCACATGGGGGGGATGAGAGCTGCACATGGGGGGGGGTTATGTTTAGATAACTTTGTTGCCTTATGAAGCGCAGGGGGGGGGGGCCCAAAAAATTTCTTGCACAGGGGCCCACTACAGTCTGTGTCCGCCCCTGGATCTAATACTGGAGATTCCTGGGATGCTGAGGTAAAAAGAGGATGCTCACACTGCATTCCACCCTTTCTATCTGATCTATATACCGGAGATATCAGGAGTGCTGAGGTAAGAAAAGGCTGCTTACCCTACTGTCCACCCTGTCTATCTGATCTAATATTAGAGCTACCAGGTGTGCTGAGGTAAGACGAGGCTGCCCACACTGTTGTCCACCCTTTCTATCTGATCTAATACTGGAGATACCAGGGTTTTGTAGATAAGAAGCCACTCACATTGCTGTCCCAGTCCACCTTATCTTTCTGAATGACAATACATTGTATAGGTATATCCAGGTCACAGCAGTGGAGTTTCCTTCTACTTTTGTGCTCAGGTACCTGTCCTAACATCCTAGGACAAGTTTCTGTCAGTGTAACAAGGCAGCGGCCATTTGAATGCTATAGCCATTACCTCACTAGGCAAAACAATTTTAATTTGCTAATTAAAAGTATTTAGGATTTTATTTATAATGACATTTACTTTATTTTGTTCTTCAATTGCAAGTGAACCTCTTTAATTTATTTAGAGGTGTTGCTATGCCAATACAAGGCAGAGGATGTATTATCCTATTAAAGTGTTTTCATTGAATTCAATGGGCCGTCCATGTAATGCATGTATGTGCTTGGTTTTTTGAAGAGGCTTTCCACTCTGGTTTATAGACTGAGGGCAAATATGTAGGTTATATGGATGATTCCATAATTCTAAGAAACTGGATATAAATCATTCAAATTTTTTATTTCAAATATACAGAACGATGCAGCGATGTCTAATATTAGAGTAAAGGGTGGTGCCCAACCACAGTACAGCAGATGGCTGTGAGTAACTGGGGACCAGTTCTATGCAATCTTCTCAGCTCTTATGTGGTTTCCCAAGTTTAAAAAGGATGACATGAAAGATATAATATGGCAGGGCATACAAAGGAACCACAGAGTCACTTACTTTGTACACAATTCAACAATGTGCACTAATGTTTTAAGATTTTTGTAAAGGGGACCATTTTAATTATTAACAAATATGCACCTTGGTGGAGATCACTATGGTTCAGGTCCTGGAACAGCTGATTTTGCATGGAGGAAAGCCTCAGCCAGTAGGGAATTAATGGTTCCCATTAAATACTTAAATGGCCAAAAACTACCAGGATAGGAGTCACTCCTATAGAACAAATCACCCTTAATATGGAATATAGATAGGGATTGTCTTAATAGGAAAACCCCTTTTATGTCCAGCTGTCGCATAAAGGGGCTCTAGCCACTTAACATAAAATGACACTGTCTACTCTGATGAGCCATTAAATATTCCTGTAGTTTTGAATGGCTAAACATGGTAACACAAACCCCACTAAAAGCCTCAAATGAATAAATAATGACACCAACAATATTATATGGCTAAATAAGGCTGCATTGTTTATTAACAACTTCACCCCTGAACCTGCTTTCACCTTCCTGACCAGGCGAAATTTACAATTTTGACCAGTGTCAATTTATAAGGTAATAACTCTGCAATACTTCAATGTATCCAAGTGATGTTGAGACTGTTTTTTTTCGTGACATATTGTATTTAATGTTAGTGGCAAATTTTGGTCAATATAATTTCGTTTAGTCATGAAAATATCAAAAATTTGACAAAAAATGTGAAAATTTTGCAATTTTCAAACTTTTAATTTTTATGCCCTTAAACCAGATAGTTATACAACCCAAAATAAATAATAAATAAGATAACATTTCCCACATGTCTACTTTACATCAGCATCATTTTTGAAACATAATTTTTTTTTGTTAGGAAGTTAGAAGGATGAAAAGTTTATCAGCAATTTCTAAATTTTCCAACAAATTTTACAAAACCAATTTTTTAAAGGACCACATCCTATTTGAAGTGACTTTGAGGGGCCTATGTGACAGAAAAAGTGACACTATTTTAAAAACTGCACCCCTTATGATCCAAACCACATTCAATAAATTTATTAACCCTTCCGGTGCTTCACAGGAATTAAAGCAATGTGGAAAGAAAAAAATGAACATTTTAATTTTTCACACAAAAATCTTGCTTTTGCCCCAAATTTTTCATTTTCACTAGGGTACCAGGAGAAAATGGAACCCAAAATTTTGTTGTGCAATTTCTCCTGAGTACACCAATACACCATATATGGTGGAAAACTTCTGTTTGGATGTAAGGAAGGGCTTAAAATGGAAGGAGAACCATTGACATTTGGAGTGCAAAATTGGCTGGAATAGATACCGGAAGCCATATCTCGCTTGCAGAGCCCCTGATGTGCCTAAACAGTGGAAACCCCCCAAAAGTGACCCCATTTTTGGAAACTACACATCTCTACTCTAGGAATTTATTTAGAGATGTGTTCTGCACCTTGAACCCATAGATGCTTCATAGAATTTTATAACGCTGAGCTGTGAACATAAAAAAATACACATTTTTATGTTTTCCCACAAAAATGTTTTTGCCCCAATTTTTTCATTTTCACAATTGTAGCAGGAGTAAATGGACCAAGCAATTTGTTATGTAATTTCTCCCATATGTGGTGGAAAACTACTGTTTGGGCGCACAGCAGGGCTTGGAAAGGAAGGAGCACCATTTAACTTTTGGAGTGCGAAATTGGCTGGAATAGACAGTGGACGCCATGTCGCGTTTGGAGAGCTCCTGATGTGCCTAAACAGTGGAAACCCCGCACAAGTGACCCCATTTTCAAAACTGTACCCCTTGAGGAACTTATCTAGATGTGTGGTGAGCACCTTGAAGCCACAGGTGCTTCACAGAATTTTATAACATTGAGCCGTGAAAATCAAAAAATTCATTTTTCCCACAAAAATGTTGCTTCAGCCCCAAATTTTTCATTTTCACAAGTGTAACAGGAGATAATTGACCCTACAATTTGTTGCTCAATTTCTCCTGAGTACACCGATGCCTCATACATTGTGGATAACTACTTTTGGGCACACGGTAGGGCTTGGTAGGGAAGGAGTGCCAATTTAATTCTGGAGCGCAATTTTGGCAGGAATAGATTGCGGATGCCATGTCATATTTGAAGAGCCCCTATTATGCCAAAACAGCAGAAACCCCAAAAGTTCCACCATTTTGGAATCTACACCTCTTGAGGAATTCATCTAGGGGAGTAGTGAGCATTTTTAACCCTCAGGTGATTCACATAACTGTATAACATTGGGCTGCGTAAATGGAAAATTATCATTTTTTTCACTAAAATGTTGCTTTGGCCCCAAGTATTTAATTTTCAAAGGGATAATAGGAGAAAATTAATTGTAAAATTTGTTATACAATTTCTCCTGAGTACGCCAATACCCCATATGTGGTCAAAAACTACTTTTGAAGCACAGTGCAAAGCTCAGAAGGGAAGAAGCACCATATCGGAGTTCAGATTTTGCTGGAATGGTTTGAGGGTGCCATGTCACATTGGCAGAGCCCCTGAGGTGCCAGAACAGCAGAACCCTCTGTGAAGACACAGGGTCTTCCGTGAGCGGAATATTACTCAGACTACACAAGGTGAGGGTAAAACAGTGTGGCAATACTTTATTGAACCACCAAATGGACAATAAACATATAGAACAGTCCCAGCAAATACCCAAGATGGTACAAAATTACACAGTCTCACCCTTCCACTGGCCCGCCTGGGATAGAACATCTGCGACTTTGGGACTTCCAGGGCCAACTACCTCAACCAGTGGCCCCCCGCTTTTGGTGGGCCCCCACAGAGAGAAGGTAGCGGCAAGCTTTGGAAGCTGACAGTCCATCGAGGTCCAAGGCCTGGAGACCAAAGGGTCCCACGCTGGCCTCTCCGAGTTTCCATGGGGCCAGATGACCGACTGGTCTCAATCTGGCTTCTCCGAATGTCTCCATGGGTTCCAGGCGACCAGAGGGTCCCACCTGGCAACCCCAAACAACATATCCATGGGTCCAGGTGACTTCAGCGTCCAAACTTGGTCTCCCCAAATGTATCCATAGACTCTCTGATGGTCAGTGGAGCACATCCGTATCTTTCCAGTCAGGACAGTATACCCTTAGGCTGGAATCATATAGAATCCAAATCTGTGTCTCTTTGAATAAAGCCATTCTACCAAGCTGACAGTCTGAAGAGAGTCTGATGTTTGATTCTCCTTTTAAAGTCTCTTTCAATTCTGCCTGCTACAGAGGCATATATTTAAATAATTCACATTTGTTCTTTCAAGTACACATCCACAGGGCAAGAGGTTAAGGATGGTATTATTCCACAGGGCCCAGGTCTCATTGTTTGAGTATTTAATCAATTTACATAGTTGGTATAGCAGGGGGCTCTTGTAAATAAACATCCAGCTGGTTTTAGTACAATATGCAATTAGCATAGTAATACACATCATTGTTTCACCCAAAGTCACTGTCCTTAACCAGCCAAAGAAACACACATACATGCACAAGTCAACACAAACACCATAGTGTATTTCTCTTGGCTTAAGAAATATAGACGTCTGGCTGATTAAGAAAAGAAGCTGTTTCGACATGTGACCCCATTTACAAACTACATGTCATGGGTGTGTCAGGTGTGACAGACACTTGTTCTGGATCCAACTGTAGAAGGTCATTGCGCTTGGCTCTGCAGGCACCTTCTTGATCTTTTTATCTCTGTAGTGTAGTGATATCCTTCTCCCTCTAGGACCGAGCAGTGATCTCCACCTTCTGCTGCTAATTGACACACCCTTGCTGGATGTTTAAATACCTTCAGTCTCTTCAGAGAGTCACAGGAGAAAGCTCTATTTTATCTCTGTCCAGAGTTGAAGTACTAGTAGTCAGCTAGTGTCTTTTTGGAGTTCCCTTGGAGAATAGTTGGCGTAATCTCTCTTGTGTCTTCTCAAGCTAAGTGTTTTCCCTTGTCTGTTACCTGTTTGTCTTTAAGTTGCAGTGGGGGCTGACTAGTGCTCACCCCGTCCCCTCCCTATCTAGGGTCTATTGCTAGGGGCAGTCAAGGATTAGGTTTCCTGCTCGGCGATAGGTGCGGAACCTATTTAGGGACGTTAGGGGAGTCAGGGTGTTGTCAGATCTGCCTAGGGGTTTCCACCCCCCCTTTCCCTAGTGTTTGGGCTTCCTCCTCCTCTTCCCATTGTTGTGCACTTAGTCTTTCCCTAACCTTGCGTGACACTACACCCCTCAATGAATTCATCTAGGAGTGCAGTCAGCATGTTGACGCCACACGTGCCTCACAGAATTTTATACCATTGGGCGGTGAAGAAAGATTATAGTTTTACCACTAAAATATTGTTTTAGCCCCAAGTTTTTAATTTTTTTATAAGGGATAATAGCAAAAATGGTGCGTCAGTACCCTGCATGTAATCAGGAAATATTTTTCAGGCCACAGTGGAAAGCTCAGAAGGGAATAAGAGCCATATTATAGTGCAGATTTTACTGTTATGGTTTGCGGGTGCCATGACCCACTGGAAGAGCCCCTGAGGTGTCAGAACAGCAGAACTCCCCATAAGTGACCCCATTTTACAAATTACACCTCTAAAGGAATTCATGTAAGGGTGCAGTGATCATATTGACACCATTGGGCAGTGAAGAAATGAAGAAAAATAATTATATTTTTACCACAAAAATGTTGTTATAGTCCCAGATATTACATTTTCACACGGTGAATTGGGTAAAAGTAGCACCAACATTTGTCACATATTTTCTGCTGAATGTTACAATACCCCATATATGACGGTACAGTACTGCTTAGGCGAGATTCAGGAGGGAAGGAGCGCTATTTGACTCTTGGTGAGCAAATTATCGTAAAATAGTTTGCAGACTCCATATACAGAGCCCCTAAGTGTCAGAAGAGCAGAATCAATCCCCCCTCAAGTGACCCTATTTTGGAAATTACACCCCCCTGGGAATTCATCTATAGGTGGAGTGACGATTTTACCTCCATTGGTGTTCTCCAGAAACAAGCAGCAGTGAATGTTGTTGGGTGAAAGTTGCAAATCTGCCATTGTAGTGCCCAGTGCGTTGTAGTGCCTGTACATTGTGCCCAGCTCGTGCTTCTGGAGGCGCGCACCCCGGAAATGACAAAATGTGGGTGCTAAATGTGGTTTAGGTACACTGTGGACCCCAGAAGGGAGGGGGGCATTTGGATTTGGGAGCGCACAATTTGCTGTATTTCTTTTGGGGGCGAGGAGCCATAGCGCTTTTTCAGAGCCTTTATGCTAACTTGGAAACCCCCTATATTTCAATTGACAAATGATGGACCTGAGAGGGGACCTGCTTTTTTTGTGAATTGAGTTGATGCTTTTATTGGTAACATTTTACATAACATTTGGGATCACATTTATCCTGTGCTCTACGCTGAGCATTTACATCGGGGTTTCCATCTAAATCTACGAATTACGTGATTCAGTTGAAACCCCTGAGAAATACATTCACTATAATGAGGCAGCAAAGTTAATCTGGACTCAGACTGACCTCTGTTCAGCGATGTCCTTCTTTTCAGAAGTGCACAAAACTGACCGACTGCATTTTTATGCACGCTTAAAAAGAAGGACACAGCTGGATCACAGGCCAGACGTTGTCCACAGTGTCACCTTCTGCCTTATTATAGGGAATCTTCTGCCGGGGGTCTCAACTGAATCGGGTATTACACAAAAACCCCAGTGTAAGCGCTCAGCGTAGAACGCAGGATAAATGTGATCCAAGCCATAATGCGATCTTTGGGAGGCAGAATGAACAAATGAACAACACGTCAAGAATTGCTTTTATTTATTTTTTACACCGTTCCTCGTGCAGTATAAGTGACCCGATGGCTTTATTCTTCGGGTCGGTACGATTACAGTGATACCAGATTTATATTTTTGTTTGTTTGGCTATGATCACACACTAAAAAATGCTATTTTTTCTGCGAAAAAAGCTTTTGCATCACCATATTTTGAGAGCTATCATTTTTTTATATTTCTGCTGACAGAGTCATGTGAGGGCTGTTTTTTTTGTGGGAGGAGTTGACATTTTTTGATCGTTTTCTATTATGATTTTTGGGAGGCAGGATGACCAAAAACCAGCAATTCAGAAAAATTTTTGGGGTGTTTTTTTTATGCTATTCAGCATATGGTAAAAGTGAAAAGACAGCTTTGTTCTTCAGGTCAGTAAGATTATAGCTATGCCACATTTATATATATTTTTTTATGTTTTGCCGCTTTTACACAATAAAAACTATTTTTATAGAAAAAATAATTGTTTTTGCATCTCTGTATTCTGAGAGCTATAGCTTTTTTATTCCTCTGCTGACAAAGCTGTGTGGTGGCTTGCTTTTTGCGGGACAAGATGACATTTTCAGTGATACCATTTTTTTTTACATTCGACTTTTTGATCATGTTTTATTCCACTTTATTTTTGGCAGCATGATGAAAAATCAGGTTTTTTTTACTGTGTTCACTGAAAGGGTTAAAAAGTGTGATAGTTTTATAGATTGGGTCGTCCTGGATGTAGAAACGCCAAATATGTCTTTTTTTTTACATAAACATACGTATTTATTGGTATAATTTTTTGTTCTTTATTTTGTGATTTTTTTAAAAAAAAAAATTTTAACAGTTTTTTAACTTTTTTAAAACGTTTGTACTCATTCCCTCTAAGGGAGTTTAATTATTATTACTCTGATCACTGGTTTAATGCATTGCAAAGGTGATCGCCATGTCATAAGTTTACATCACTTTACATCCCCTTCCCAACTGTCAAAGATCACGTGCAGATCCACCCACTGTTACCTTTCTGTCATGGGAATGCAACTCGCTGCTTCCAATCGTCAAGACAATTACACAACTGTCTGACGAGTGAAGGACGAGACCGCGGTTGCTTCCACTATTAGGCCAGTTATTGGAGAAATCCCAGTGAGAGTATTGGAATATACACCTCCGATTACACACAAAATGGTTCAGACCTTACAGAAGGGAAGTACTTTGATTGGAAACATGTACAGTACCCACAGTGAACTATGACTTCCACGGACTGACAATGATCCAAACACAGATTCTGCTTTTTATCAGCTCTAAGTTACGCCCACACACCACCCCTTGATGACCTCACAAGGGGCTGCTTGTGAATGTGCTGGGTATGTTAGAATTTTATGAGATCCCTAACTTGCAAGATATCTTCACCTCTGAAGGTTTCCAGCGGTAGATATTGACATAATATTTTTTACCATGATTTTAACGCTACATAGAGACCAAATATGACAGGTATAGCATAATTTATCAAAGCGTTATTCAATTGGAGGGATTCTAGTGGCCGGACCGTGATGTGCGTGAATGCATCGCATCTGTCCCTTCAATATGACGTAGGAAATCTATATAAATAAATATTGTGTCGATTCATACCTCAATATTCCTATCTAGACATCGAAAACACCCTCAGAAAAAACTCTTTTAACCCAGGATGCTGCTACTTTGGAACAAAAGAGGTCCAGCACTTCTCTGTTTATACGTAAACACATGTCCTTTTGGTATCTGGACCCCAGAAAAGATTTTTGCTTTTTAATTACCTAACCACAGCAGGGATCCTGAGCTTCAAAAGAGTTAGAGCGTTATCTCTCTCCCTATTTGCCCTGTTTTAACTGCTTTTTCTCTCTCTAGCTATAGCTAGTTTCTTCTTCCCCATATGACCAAAGTGTCAGCTCTTTGTCCCTTATGTTCTATGTGGAGAGGGGGTGTAATTTCCCCTCCCTGGAGAAGTCTTATGTATTTTAATCTCTCTCTTTCACACCGACCATGACATAAACTTATGTCAAATCTCGTGAAGAAGTTAAAGGTAACCATAAATGATAAAATCAATTTCAACTTTAATAATGATAATAAAATAAATTCAATTTAATTCAGCAAAACATAAAACTTTACCATATCCACTGTAATTTAAAGCAAGGCGACTAAACCCTTCCAAACAACATTGCAACAACAATTAAACTTAAAGGGGATGGAGGGTGGAGAAAAGTCCTCTTTTGTGATATTCAGGCACCATAGTCTTAGTTACACTGCTCTTTTAAGGGGGATTCTTCTCACCTAAAGTCCGCAGGGACCAATAAAAAAAAGAGAAAACATCCAGAATCTTCCAGAAGCCTGAACTCAACAGACAGGCACCATTAACAGGGTTGTTTACTACTTGAACAACCCCTTCAGAATCCCTATGTCCCTCCCCCCAGTAAAATAATATATACTCATCTCTGGTGCTTACGCTGTTCTAGCCGTGTTAGCACTGGCTCTCTCGGGGCTCAAGTGACATTGTTATGTCACACAATCCTTGTGGCCAGTCAGCGCTGACTTTACTCTCCTCTTTTTTGGACAAATCAAGACATCTGGAGGAAGTGAGAGCTGAGGACCCTCCTCAATTATGCCTGTAGGAGGGGAGAATGAAGCCAGTGCTGATTGGCTGCAGGGATGGTGTGACACAACAATGTCATGTGAGCCCCGGGAGAGCCAGTGCTGACACTACTGGAATGCCGCCGGCACCAAAGGTTAGTACAAGTTTTATTATTTTACTGGGGGCAAACATAGGGATTCAGAAGGGGTTGTCCGAGTAGTGGACAACCCCTTTAAAGGATTGAGGGGGAGGAGGAAAATAAATAACAATAAGCATGTGTAAAGAGATGGACATACTGCCCACGTTCCCCCTTGAAGACACATGTATTGCTGTATTGTGTAATGTGTATTGTGACATGTGTTATTAGGGATAGAGTGTATTTCGTCCAACAGTAGGGAGAGTTAGGGTTAATGTTTGGGACTAGCCCAGAGTGGGAGGGGTTAAGGTGAAGGGACAAAGACAGTTTCCTGTCAGGAAGGCAGAACCCAGCGTGTGAAAGAAGCAGACCTAAGGTCTGACTGGTCAGCAGGGCCGCATGACATGGGTGCCCCTGACATAAGTGGAGACCGAAGCAGTGAATAGAGAGATCTGGATTAGAGAAAGGAAACGTGACAGAAGGAGAGAGTGGTGCACTGGAGACGGGTCTTGGGAGGGGACACCTAGTAGTACGGCCCTTAGTTCGCCAGACAGAGTGATAATGGGCCAGGACGGAACAGGGAACGTAAGATGAAGAGAGTACCCCGGTGGTAGTTCCAAGGCGTCAGCAATCAAAAAAGTTAAGTAACGGTCATAATGGTAAACTATTTCCCCTAAGGCAGGGATGTCAAATTCAAATACACAGAGGGCCAAAATAAAAACTTGGACAAAGTCACGGGCCATCCTTGATATTTATTTTAAAAAATGTCTACAATTGAGGAAGTTTTCCCTTATCATTGAATATAAAGATGAACCTTTTTATATGGAACCTTTTCATTAATACATATTAAAATAACATAAACAAATAATCACAAATGGGACATACTGGAATAATATAATATGTTATATAAGATCAGTGAAAAGCATATGGCCCAATGGCCTAATTTAAATATGTAATAAAAAAGGATCAAAAACTTTGAATAATACAGATAATAAAGTATGATGCCGACAAAAGTGCCCCTAAACGCAGTATGATACCCTCACAGTGAATTCCTCCACAGTACCCTCCACAAGAATGGTATGATAAACCTCCTATACTCCACCAGAAAAGTATGACAGAATAATGGGCCCCACATAGTCATCCATACAGAACAATAGCTCCATATTTTCCTACATACAGTATAATAGGCCCCACATTAAAAAAAAAAAAATCACCTCTCCCCGGTCCTCTGCTGCTCCCTTCTCGGCAGTGAGCACTCTGAAGCTCTATACTGTTCGACGCAGCGGGCGCGAAATAGTGACATCATCGCTCGCGTTGCACTGAAACATCAGATGAGGAGGGAGAGTGATTGTGGAGGGAGGGTCAGCTATATATACTCAATGCACAATGGAGTTACCAACTGGTAATTTGCTATAGGTATATTTGACAACTTCCCATTCAATTGGAGGAGCTGTACTTACCGGATTCACGCTGGACATAGAAGTATTCTGATGCACAGTGAAATACCAGCCCTTGAGAAAAAATACAATATCACAGGGTAATGATATTAAGTCAGCAGCAGGGTTCATTTATTATATGGTGGATTCGGTTATAAAGGTCAGAGTTCAGGAAGAATTCAATCACATTCTCCTTAAAGAGCCAGGTGCTGCACATTTGGTTTATTAAGTCCATTTTGTTATTACTTCATTATAAATGTTTAGTAAATGACACAGAACCGAGAGCTGGAGATATCAGAGCATTAAACCTAAATATGGTACAACATTATATAAGAGGCACTGATATCATTCACACCTATGCAACTATAGGCTTCTGAATAGACGTAATATGAAGCAGTACTCATTGGGGCTGGATTATGATATGCTTTTTAGTTACTGCATATTACCATTATGTAACGTGGTGCGGGGCGGTAGCCGTGGGCGAGGTACTCGTCTATAGCGCCCCGGCACGATACAGGAAGGTGACTGAGTGTGTGGACTTGTTCTATGGGTGCGCTACGCCCTTGCAGGCCACATGTAACCAATGACATTGGTTGGCCAGGACCAGATGTTTGACAATTCAGTAATGGAGACCACCAGTCAAACATAAACTTTTTACTCAATGATAACTTGGGGGGATTATATACACTAGGTAGCGGCTACACAACTTGATGAACGTTTTCTTTACAATATGGAGCATTTTCCACACACAGTTTACTTACTTATCCTCTATCTTCATCGTTCCTTTCTATTTCACCACAGGCCAGCTCAGTACTACAGTCCCGTTTGTAAGAGTCCTATTCTCAACTCGCGGTTTCGCGTCTTCTATCCCCTCTATTGAACTATATTGCCAGTATGGCCGGTACTTATCTTCTCTGCCTCTGACGTTCCGGAACTCTTGCATCGGAGCATTCTCTTCGTCTCACATACTGTGTCCAGTTTAGGCCCGTTACCTCTATGAGTTATAAACTCTGGGCCGTACTGCTTGGACCATCCAGGACCCATCTCTGATTGATCATCCTGTTCTTTCGGTCACTTCTCTCTCTTACTCTGCACTAGGATCTCGTTATCCTCTGGCTCAAGTCATGTGGCACTGCTCACATTAGACCTTAGGTCTTCTTTGTATGCACTCTGGGCCCTTTCTGACATTCTGACAGGAAACTACCTCTGTCCCTTCAGCTTAGACCCTCCCACTCTGGGCTAGTCCAACCATTAACTCTTACTTTCCCTACTGTCAAACAGCACACCTCATTAACGCATAGCACAATTCACATTACACAACAATACACATGTTCTTCAAGGAGGAAAGTGGGCAATATGTCCATCTCCTTACAACTACATCAAAAGGGCTTCACGCTCTACCTGCCTTCCATGTGTAGCATGGGGTCTGTCACTCTCTACGTGCTCTTCATTTGTAGTGAGAGGTCTGTCACTCTCTATCTGCCCTCCGTGTGTAGTGAAGGGTGTGTCACTCTCTACCTGTCCTCCATTTGTAATGTCGGGTCTGTCACTCTCTACCTATCCTCCATGTGTAGTGTGAGGTTTGTCACTCTCTACCTACCCTCCATGTGTAGTGTGGGGTCTGTCACGCTCTATCTACCCTCCATGTGTAGTATGGGGTCTGTCACTCTCTACCTGTCCTCCATGTGTAGTGTGGATTCTGTCACTCTCTACCTACCCACCATATGTAGTGTGGGGTCTGTCACTCTCTACTTATCCTCCATGCGCAGTGTGGGTTCTGTCACTCTCTACCTGTCCTCAATGTGTAGTGTGGGGTCTGTCACTTTCTACCTGTCCTCCATGTATAGTGTGGGGTCTGTCACTCTCTACCTGTCCTCCATTTGTAATGTGGGGTCTGTCACTCTCTACCTATCCTCCATGTGTACTGTGAGGTGTGTCACTCTCTACCTACGCTCCATGTGTAGTGTGGGGTCTGTCACTCTCTATCTATCCTCCATGTGTAGTGTGGGGTCTGTCACTCTCTACCTGTCCTCCATGTGTAGTGTGGGGTCTGTCACTCTCTACCTGTCCTCCATGTGCAGTGTGGAGTCTGTCACTCTCTACCTACGCACCATGTGTAGTGTGGGGTCTGTCACTCTCTAGCTATCCTTCATGTGCAGTGTGGGGTCTGTCACTCTCAACCTGTCCTCCATGTGTAGTGTGGGGTCTGTCACTCTCTACCTGCCCTCCATGTGTAGTGCAGGGTCTGTCACTCTCTACCTGTCCTCCATGTGTAGTGAAGGGTCTATCTCTCTCTACCTGCCCTCCATGTGCAGTGTGGGGTCTGTCACTCTCTAACTGCCCTCCATGTGTAGTGCAGGGTCTGTCACTCTCTACCTGTCCTCCATGTGTAGTGTGGAGTCTGTCACTCTCTACCTGTCCTCCATGTGAAGTGAAGGGTCTATCTCTCTCTACCTGCCCTCCATGTGCAGTGTGGGGTCTGTCACTCTCTACCTGCCCTCCATGTGTAGTGCAGGGTCTGTCACTCTCTACCTGTCCTCCATGTGTAGTGTGGAGTCTGCCACTCTCTACCTGTCCTCCATGTGAAGTGAAGGGTCTATCTCTCTCTACTTGCCCTCCATGTGTTGTGTGGAGTCTGTCACTCTCTACCTGCCCTCCATGTGTAGTGTGGAGTCTGTCACTGTCTATCTGTCCTATCTTTGTGTGGTGTGGGGTCTCTCACCCTTTACCTGTCCTCCATGTGGGGTCTGTCACTCTCTACCTGCCCTCCATGTGTAGTGTGGGGTCTGTCATTCTCTACCTATCCTTCATGTGTAGTGTGGGGTCTGTCACTCTCTACCTGTCCTCCATGTGTAGTGCGGGGTCTGACACTCTCTGCCTGTCTTCCATGTGTAGTGCGGGGTCTGTCACTCTCTACCTGTCCTCCATGTGTAGTGTGGGGTCTGTCACTCTCTGCCTGTCCTCCATGTGTAGTGCGGGGTCTGACACTCTCTGCCTGTCTTCCATGTGTAGTGCGGAGTCTGTCACTCTCTACCTGGCCTCCATGTGTAGTGCGGGGTCTGTCACTCTCTGCCTGTCCTCCATGTGTAGTGTGGGGTCTGTCACTCTCTACCTGTCCTCCATGTGTAGTGCGGGGTCTGTCACTCTCTAGATGTCCTCCATGTGTAGTGCGAGGTCTGTCACTCTCTACCTGTCCTCCATGTGTAGTGTGGGGTCTGTCACTCTCTACCTGTCCTCCATATGTAGTGCGGGGTCTGACACTCTCTGCCTGTCTTCCATGTGTAGTGCGGGGTCTGTCACTCTCTGCCTACCCACCATGTGTAGTGTGGGGTCTGTCACTCTCTACCTGTCCTCCATGTGTATTGTGGGGTCTGTCACTCTCTACCTGTCCTCCATGTGTAGTGTGGGGTCTGTCACTCTCTACCTGTCTTCCATGTGTAGTGCGGAGTCTGACACTCTCTACCTGTCCTCCATGTGTAGTTTGGGGTCTGTCACTCTCTGCCTACCCACCATGTGTAGTGTGGGGTCTGTCACTCTCTACCTGTCCCCCATGTGTAGTGCGGCGTCTGTCACTGTCTACCTGTCCTCCATGTGTAGTGTGGGGTCTGTCACTCTCTACCTGTCCTCCATGTGTAGTGTGGGGTCTGTCACTCTCTACCTGTCCCCCATGTGTAGTGCGGCGTCTGTCACTGTCTACCTGTCCTCCATGTGTAGTGTGGGGTCTGTCACTCTCTACCTGTCCTCCATGTGTAGTGTGGGGTCTGTCACTGTCTACCTGTCCTCCATGTGTAGTGTGGGGTCTGTCACTCTCTACCTGTCCTCCATGTGTAGTGTGGGGTCTGTCACTGTCTACCTGTCCTCCATGTGTAGTGTGGGGTCTGTCACTCTCTACTTGTCCTCCATGTGTAATGTGAGGTCTGTAACTCTCTATATATCCCACCATGTGTAGTTCGAGATCTATCATTCTTTATCAGCCCTCCCACCAGTAAATTAAACATACAGTTCTGCAGCAATGAAAATTCTTCACTGTAATGTGAGCGCCCTGCCCTAAATTTTTATTATTGTTTATTTATGTATTTATTGTTAACTGTAGGACCCCAGAAACAGGGTGATATTTATTTCTAACAATGTGACCATATGGAAGAGGCTGAAAACAGGATGACTCCCAGTAAAACTGAGTGAGTTGACGTGTCTGCTTACTGCCTGCTAGTAGTAAGTATTAGCATCATACTAATGGCTCTAGGTGTATGTAGGTGTCCAGAAGCTCTTACTCACATCCAGGGGTCCATCCGCATTTTGAATAAGTCATGAGCACATAACCAACCGCTGCAAATCTGTACATCAGGAGATACTTGGTACAAAGTATCTTCATGTATAGTGTATGAAGGGCTATATGCACCTGAGATTTATAAAGAGCATGGAAACATTATCAGCCACTGCTAAGAAGAGGTGAAGAAAGATATCAAGAAGGGAAACGTCTCATTAATTTGACAGATTTATGCAGAGAGCAACATAATCCTTCCTGGACTAAAAAAAACATCAGACTTCAGCTAGACCATACATGTCAGACTCCGGCCCGTGGGCCAAATCTGGTCCACAGGGTGGTTATATTTGGCCCACGACACCAGAATCTCCACCCCTACGTGGGGCCATTATTCTGTATGGAGGACTATGTGAGGCCCATTATACTACAGTACAGACCAAATGTTTGAACACACCTTCTCATTTAAAGATTTTTCTGAATTGAAGGTAGTATTCAAGAGGTAGTATTGACTACCTCTTGAAGCTCATCAAGAGAATGCCAAGAGTGTGCAAAGCAGTCATCAAAGCAAAAGGTGGCTACTTTGAAGAACCTAGAATATAAGACATATTTTCAGTTGTTTCACACTTTTTTGTTAAGTATATAATTCCACATGTGTTAATTCATAGTTTTGATGCCTTCAGTGTGAATGTACAATTTTCATAGTCATGAAAATACAGAAAAATCTTTAAATGAGGTGTGTCCAAACTTTTGGTCTGTACTGTACATGGAGGACTATGTGGGGCCTATTATTTTGTATGGAGCACTATTGGGGTCCCATTATTCTGTATGGAGGACTATGTGGGGCCCATTATTCTGTATGGAGGACTATGTGGGGCCCATTATTCTGAATGGAGGACTATGTGGGGCACATTATACTGTATACTGGTTGTCCTGCGACTTTGTCCAAGTTTTTCATTTTGGTCCTCTGTGTGTGTAAGTTTGACATCCCTGATCTACATGTATAAAAGAATGGCAAAATGTTTAGCTCCTGGCAGTCAAGAAGGCTGTCTGAGTCCTTTGGTTCATGTTTATGTTACACAATGATCTACATAAAGGAAAGGGGGGCTTATACCAAAAATAAAATAGAGGCCAATACCCATAAAATTCTAAGTCAGGAGCACCTTATTATTGTTTTCCCATTCATCATCTACTGAGGAACAGAAGAGTGGCTTGGCCCTTTGGCTGATAGTTACCTTCTGTCTGTGTGTGATGCCTAATCTGCCATTGTTTTTCTTTTGTGCATGTGCCTCTCCATTCCAGAGATATGGCCCCCTCTTCATTAAATGTATATCAATTCTTGTTAATCAAGGGGGCGGGATCCTCATGATCCTTGTCTGGGTCTCTTCTTAAGCTCTACACCCCCTTGGCCATCATGACTAGATTTACAAACAAGAAAGAGGTTGCCATATCTTAGGAATGGGGAAGTGTATGTAGTGTGATCGATTGGCTCACTCTTTTGCTCATAGAGGTAGACACAGGAACGCTGTCTCTTTAAATTTTCCACTTGTTTATTGAGGTACAGCATAAACCAATGGCCTTTCTGCCCTAATGGGAAAACAAAACAAAAACAAATGGCACAGTCTGTGTTGCTGCAGGGATCCGCCCGCTCAGTAAACAAACATAAAAAAAGGTTCAACTTTCCTTATCCTCAAACACAACTCTGGAATTTCTATCTGCAGGCACACCCAATACTGAATGAGCCAGAAGGCTGTGTATTTATCATCTGGTCTCTATTCTGGGGTGGAGAATATGGTGAACGGCCTCTGACCCACTCTTCAGCTGTTCACTAAACCTAGCCTTTAAATATGGCTGATTAACCCCTTTCAGCACTTAGTGTGCTGGAGCATTTTTGCTAGGTTCATATCACTGAAGCTAATAACATCAGTGATACATATCTCCCCTCCAGTACTTTGTCAGTGACTTTGTCACATATCCCCCCCCCTCTGCCCAAAGCCGAGAGTTTTGGCACCTTCTGCCACCAGACAGGGAAGTCTAGACAGGGCATCTGCGTTACCCTGCAGAACAGGCTTGTGCTCCACTTGAAAGTTGAAGTCCTGGAGCCCTAGAATCCATCTAGTCACCCGGGCATTCTTCCCCTTCCTTTCCCTCATCCATCTCAGGGTGCATGTGCATGATCTGACACTAGCCTGAACTTCCGGCCTAACAGGTAGTACCTCAGGGTGTCAATTGCCAATTTGATGGCCAAGCATTCTTTTTCTGTAATGGTATAGCTTTTCTTACAGGAGGAGAGTTTCCTACTTAAATACAGGACAGGATGTTCCTCCTCGTTAACTTCCTGGAACAACACAGCACCCTGCCCGACCTCTGAGGCATCTGTCTGTACCACGAATTCCCTCCTGAAGTCAAGTGTGATCAAGACCGGTTGCTTACACAGGGCGAATGCCATCTCTGCTTCAGGAGACCATTTGGCCATCAACGTCTTCGTGCCCTTAAGAAGGTCAGTCAGGGGTACGGCTATCATGGCGAAATTCGGGATAAACCGTAGACAGTATCCCACAATTCCCAGAAATGCCCAAACCTGTTTCTTGGAGACCGGTTGTGGCCAATTTTGGATTGCCTTCACCTTATTCACTTGTGTCTTTATTTCGCTTCTTCTGATGATGTAGCTCAAGTATTTTGCCTTCCCTTTCCCAATGGCACACGTCTTTGGGTTTATGGTAAACCCTGCCTTCCTCAGTGCATCCAGTACGGCCTGGACCTTTTGCAGATGACTTCCCCAATCTGGGCTCAATATCACAATATCATCAAGCTGCGGTATACTTTTTGTGAGGGGCTAGGATCTGGTCCTTGGCCCTCTGGAAGGTAGCTGCAAACGGCATTCTGGTGTACTGGAAGGAACCGTCAGGTGTAGAAAAGGCCGTCTTCTCCTTGGCACTTTGAGAGAGGAAGATTTGCCAGTACCTTTCATTAGGACAAGGGTGGTGATGTATCTGGCTGACCGTAGCTTCTCTATGAGTTCATCGACGCGGGGCATCGGATACATGTCAAATTTAGACACCTCATTTAGTTTCCTGTAGTCGTTGCAGAAACACCACTCTCCATCAGGCTTCGGCATGAAGACAATAGGGCAGGATCAGCCTCTCTTTGACTCCTTAATGACGCCCAGGCTCAACATTCTCCTCACCTCCTTCGAAATCAGCTTGCAGCAGGTTTTGGGGATTCTACATGGCTTTTGGTTCACCCGCACATGTGGTTCTGTCAGAATTTCATTTTCAACGACCTGCCTATGTCCTGTCCCGGTTTCGTTGAAGCAGTTCTTGGCACTGTTGTCCGGTGACAGCGTCTCTGCCATTGTGACATCCTCGACTTTGGCCTCAGGATTGGCCCCTAGGCACGTAGCTTCCACCGGTTCCCTGTCTTGACATGGTTTAAGCAGTTTGATGTGATACACTTGGTACGGCTTTCTTCTCCCTGGCTGGTGGATCTTGCATGTGACGTCACTTAGTTTTTCGAACATCCTGTATGGCCCCTGCCACTTGGCCAGAAATTTACTTTCAACCGTGGGGATCAATGCCAACACTCGGTTTCCAGGGCTAAAAAGCTTCGCCAACCGATTGTAGACCCTTGCCTAGGCCTTTTGTGCTTGAAGGAGACTCCCTTTCATGGTCGGCAACACCCTCGCGATCCTGTCCTGCTTCTGGGCCACATGCTTATTGATATTTTGTTAGGATTTAACCTCTGCTTCCCAGGTCGCCTTCGCAATATCCAAAATTCCCCGAGGATACCGTCCGTATAACAACTCGAATGGTGAGAATCACGTAGAGGCCTGTGGGACTTCCTTAATAGAGAACAGCAGGTATGGTAGTAGGCAATCCCACTCTCGGCCATCATAGAATCATAGAATGGTAGAGTTGGAAGGGACCTCCTGGGTCATCTGGTCCAACCCCCTGCTCAAAGCAGGATTCACTAGATCATCTCAGACAGATGTCTGTCCAGCCTCTGTTTGAAGACGTCCATTGAAGGGGAACTCACCACCTCTCGTGGCAGCCTGTTCCACTCATTAATCACCCTAACTGTCAAAAAGTTTTTTCTAATATCTAATCTGTGTCTCCTCCCATTTAGTTTCATCCCATTGCTTCTAGTCTTTCCTTGTGCAAATGAGAATAAAGATGATCCTTCTACAATGTGACAGCCCTTGACATATTTGTAGACAGCTATTAAGTCTCCTCTCAGTCTTCTTTTTTGCAAGCTAAACATTCCCAAATCCTGCAACCGTTCCTCATAGGACATGGTTTGCAGACCAGTCACCATTCTGGTCGCTCTTCTCTGAACTTGCTCCAGTTTGTCTATGTCTTTTTTAAAATATGGTGCCCAAAACTGTACACAGTTTTCCTGATGAGGTTTGACCAAAGAGGAGTAAAGACCGATAATGACTTCACGTGATCTAGACTGTATGCTTCTGTTAATACATCCCAGAATTGTATTTGCCTTTTTTGCTGCTGCATCACACTGTTGACTCATGTTCAGTCTATGATCTATTAGTATACCTAAGTCTTTTTCACATGTACTGTTGCTTAGCTCTATTCCTCCCATTCTGTATATGCTTTTTTCATTTTTATTGCCCAGATGTAGTACTTTGCATTTTTCCCTGTTAAAAACCATTCTGTTGGTTGCTGCCCACTGCTCCAGTTTATTTAGGTCTTTTTGAATCCTCTCTCTCTCTTCTCTAGTATTAGCTATCCCTCCTAGCTTTGTGTCATCAGCAAATTTAATCAGTTTACCCTCAATTCCTTCATCTAAATCATTGATAAAGATGTTGAACAATACAGGTCCCAGGACGGAGCCCTGTGGTACCCCACTTGAGACATTCATCCAGCTGGATGTGAAGCCATTTACAACCACCCTTTGAGTCCGATCACTAAGCCAGTTATGAATCCACCTAACAGTTGCCTGGTCCATTGCATACTTGGTCATTTTTTCAATAAGGATGGTGTGAGATACTTTGTCAAATGCTTTGCTGAAGTCAAGATATACTATATCTACAGCATTTCCCTGATCCACCCAGTCAGTGATTCTGTCATAGAAGGAAATTAAGTTAGTCTGACATGACTTGTTAGTTACAAACCCATGCTGACTCTGGTTAATCACTTCATTCTTATCCATGTACTTACATACATGTTGTTTAATAATTTGTTCAAAGATCTTTCCTGGTATAGAAGTCAGACTCACCGGCCTATAGTTCCCTGGGTCCACCTTCTTCCCCTTTTTGAAGATAGGAACAACATTTGCTCTTCTCCAGTCTTCTGGGACTTCTCCTGTTCTCCAAGAATTTTCAAAGATTATGGAGAGTGGTTCTAAAATTTCTTCTACGATCTCCTTCAGTACTCTGGGGTGTAATTCATCTGGACCTGGAGACTTGAACTCATTTATGTTAGCTAAATATTCCCTCACAATCTTTCTGTTTACAGATAACTTGGATTCCTCTATTCCTTTAAAAGGACAGTGAAGATCAGTTGATGTTACATTTTCTTTCTGAGAGAAAACAGATGCAAAATACGAATTAAAAAGTTCGGCCTTCTCAACATCCTCTCTTACCATTTCTCCATTTTCATCCTGTAAAAATCCTATAGCATCTTTGACTTTTCTTTTACTTTTGACATACCCCCAAAATCCTTTTTTATTGCTTTTGACATCTCTTGCAAGCCTTAATTCATTGTCAGCTTTAGCTAACCTGACACGTGCCCTGCAGGATCTGCTGACTGCATTATAATCTTCTTTAGATATGCCTCCCTCTTTCCATTTAATAAACATTTCTTTCTTTCTTTTTAGCATGTGTTTAAGTTCTGTGTTCATCCATCCTGGTTTCCTTAAATGCTTCCCATTCCTCCTACTTTTCGGGATTGTTAACGATTGTGCTTTGAGAATCTCATTTTTAAAAATTTCCCATCCTTCCTGGACATTTTTGTCCTTAAGGACATCCAGCCATTGGATCCCTCCTATTCTCTTTCTGAGTCTCTTAAAATCTGCCTTTCTAAAATCTAACCTTGAAGTTTGAGTCTTCACATGTCTTCCTCCTCTAGTTATCCAAAATTCTATAATAGCATGATCGCTGCCTCCTAGGGTCCCAGCCACCTTTACCTCCTCAACCATTTCCTCCCTGTTTATAAGGATTAGATCCAAAGTAGCAGATCCCCTTGTTTTCTCCCCTACCTTTTGGAAGATAAAGTTGTCAGCAAGAGAGGATAAGAATTTGCTTGACCTGTTAGTTTTACTTGAGAGAGATTCCCAACAAATGTCTGGATAGTTGAAATCTCCCATGAGCACTACGTCATATTTTTTGGAGAACTTGGTCATTTGATACATAAAGAGTTCATCCATATCTTCAGCTTGCCCAGGTGGCCTGTAGGAAATGCCTACAATGGTGTCCTTTCCGTTGTTCTCTCCTTGTATTCTTACCCAAACAGTTTCCACAGAACTCCCAGTCTCTGAAGCTTCAATCTCTGTGCAGATATACGCTTTTCTAACATACAATGCAACACCTCCTCCTCGTTTATCAAGTCTGTTTCTTGCAAATAAGTTGTATCCTTTTAGCCTTTTATTCCAATCATGTGTATCGTTCCACCAAGTTTCAGTGATTCCAATGACATCATATTCCTTTTCCTGCATTAGTAGTTCCAATTCTCCTTGTTTGTTGCCCATGCTTTGTGCATTTGTATAAAAACATTTTAGTTTGTGATTGGTTTCTCTTCCTCCCATATTTTTATTATTTAGATTTTTTTGTCTTTGTTCTTCTTTTCCACTTCCAGTAGCAGAGATCTCAATAGTATTTGTCAGCTGTATGGCTTTTTCTGGCCTTTTGCTTCCCTTCCCACATTGTTCAAGTTTAAAGCTCTTCTGATGAGTGTAGCAAGGCGACTTCCAAATACATGTTTTCCAGTCTTCGTAAGGTGCACCCCATCTCTAGCAAGTAGAGATGAGCGTTGTTCTACTCGAACTGTTCGCCAATCTCAAATTCGAGCTGTTTTGGGCGGTGTTCGAGCCGTTCGGCGAACACGAACAATTTGAGAAAAATTCGGCTGTTCGAGGTTATGTTCGATAACTGTTCGTGCACCAAAATCATAACTGGATTTTTTCTCAGTAATGATGAAAATTAATGTTAATACGCAGTTTGAGTGTACAGCGGGGTGGGGGGAGGGGCAGGGGATGGATCTCTGCAGGAACAATGAAGATCTCCATTTTTTTTTTCTCTTTCCCGCATTTACAGTGGGGAGGTGCAATCTGTCAGCCTATCAGCAGCGCACACACGGAGCGAAGTGCTTTTTTTCACACAAGCAAGGGCATGTGTCATTGGCAGTGTATGTCACATGTCCTTGCCCTATAAGACCAAGCCATTTTCCCCGTCGCCACCATTTTCTCACTGCTGCAGCTGCGTGTTAGACGGCACCGCTGTTGCTGTGTGCGCTATACCTTGTTAATTTCAAGCCAATTTTCGCACAAATCTACAGATAGCTTGGGAGTAGGGAATAGTTGTGATTGCAGTCCTTTTAAGGACTAGGTTACAGCATTTCCTACGACTTTTATCAGGCAGGTCTGTGCTCTTAAATAGATAGATTGTGGGAGTAAAGACTAATTGTAATTGCAGTCCTTTTCAGGACTAGGTTACATCAGTTCCTATCAGTTTTTGCCAGGCAGGTCTGTGCCAGTGCTGTGCAAGTTTTTTTCACAGCATTTGGCTGAATCTAGCAAAGCTAATCCTTTTTGGCCTATTGCAGAGTGTGTTAGTCAGTGGAGTAGCCTATCTGTGTTGCAAGATATACCACCTGTGTATAGAATACCAATTTTTTTACTGCACCTAGTGAAGTAAAATCTTTTGGGCATAGCATCATTCTATTAGTCCATCTATACTGACCTCCATCAGGTTGCAAATTGAATATAATTTTTTTCTGCATCTAGCTCTGAAAAAATATTGGGCTTCTAGCTGTGTGTGGGACTTGTTCTATTAATCCATCTATACAGACCTCCATCAGGTTGCAAACTGAATATATTTTTTTCTGCATCTACCTCTGAAAAAATATTGGGCTTCTAGCTGTGTGTGGGACTTGTTGTATTAGTCCATCTATACTGACCTCCATCAGGTTGCAAACTGAATATATTTTTTTCTGCATCTACCTCTGAAAAAATATGTGGCCTTCTAGCAGTGTGTGGGACTTTCTCTATTAGTCCATCTATACTGACCTCCATCAGGTTGCAAACTGAATATAATTTTTTTCTGCATCTAGCTCTGAAAAAATATTTGGCCTTCTAGCAGTGTGTGGGACTTTCTCTATTAGTCCATCTATACTAACCTCCATCAGGTTGCAAATTCAAAATAATTTTTTGTCTGCATCTAGCTCTGAAAAAATATTGGGCTTCTAGCTGTGTGTGGGACTTGTTGTATTAGTCCATCTATACTGACCTCCATCAGGTTGCAAATTAAAAATAATTTTTATCTGCATCTACAGTACCTCTGAAAAAATATTTGGGCTTCTAGCTGTGTGTGGGACTTGTTCTATTAGTCCATCTATACTGACCTCCATCAGGTTGCAAATTGAATATAATTTTTATCTGCATCTAGCTCTGAAAAAATATTTGGCCTTCTAGCAGTGTGTGGGACTTTCTCTATTAGTCCATCTATACTGACCTCCATCAGGTTGCAAATTAAAAATAATTTTTATCTGCATCTACCTCTGAAAAAATATTGGGCTTCTAGCTGTGTGTGGGACTTGTTGTATTAGTCCATCTATACTGACCTCCATCAGGTTGCAAACCGAATATATTTTTTTCTGCATCTACCTCTGAAAAAATATTGGGCTTCTAGCTGTGTGTGGGACTTGTTGTATTAGTCCATCTATACTGACCTCCATCAGGTTGAAAACTGAATATATTTTTTTCTGCATCTACCTCTGAAAAAATATTGGGCTTCTAGCTGTGTGTGGGACTTGTTCTATTAATCCATCTATACAGACCTCCATCAGGTTGCAAACTGAATATATTTTTTTCTGCATCTACCTCTGAAAAAATATGTGGCCTTCTAGCAGTGTGTGGGACTTTCTCTATTAGTCCATCTATACTGACCTCCATCAGGTTGCAAATTCAAAATAATTTTTTGTCTGCATCTAGCTCTGAAAAAATATTGGGCTTCTAGCTGTGTGTGGGACTTGTTGTATTAGTCCATCTATACTGACCTCCATCAGGTTGCAAACTGAATATATTTTTTTCTGCATCTACCTCTGAAAAAATATTGGGCTTCTAGCTGTGTGTGGGACTTGTTCTATTAATCCATCTATACAGACCTCCATCAGGTTGCAAACTGAATATATTTTTTTCTGCATCTACCTCTGAAAAAATATTGGGCTTCTAGCTGTGTGTGGGACTTGTTATATTAATCCATCCATACAGACCTCCATCAGGTTGCAAACTGAATATATTTTTTTCTGCATCTACCTCTGAAAAAATATTGGGCTTCTAGCTGTGTGTGGGACTTGTTGTATTAGTCCATCTATACTGACCTCCATCAGGTTACAAACTGAATATATTTTTTTCTGCATCTACCTCTGAAAAAATATTGGGCCTTCTAGCAGTGTGTGGGACTTTCTCTATTAGTCAATCTATACTGACCTCCATCAGGTTGCAAATTCAAAATAATTTTTTGTCTGCATCTAGCTCTGAAAAAATATTGGGCTTCTAGCTGTGTGTGGGACTTGTTGTATTAGTCCATCTATACTGACCTCCATCAGGTTGCAAATTAAAAATAATTTTTATCTGCATCTACAGTACCTCTGAAAAAATATTGGGCTTCTAGCTGTGTGTGGGACTTGTTGTATTAGTCCATCTATACTGACCTCCATCAGGTTGCAAATTGAATATAATTTTTATCTGCATCTAGCTCTGAAAAAATATTTGGCCTTCTAGCAGTGTGTGGGACTTTCTCTATTAGTCCATCTATACTGACCTCCATCAGGTTGCAAATTAAAAATAATTTTTATCTGCATCTACCTCTGAAAAAATATTTGGGCTTCTAGCAGTGTGTGGGACTCATTGTATTAGGCCATCTATACCAAGCTCCACCAGCTTTGAAATTAATAATAATTTTTAGCTGCATCTAGCCCTGAAAATAATTTTTCCCAATAGTGGTAGCAATAGAAATATGGGGCGCGCGCCTGGCTAACAAAAATATACGCTTCATAACACAAAACACCAGCCTAGCGCACTGCATTAATAAGATGGCATCATCGTCTCTCCCAGTGCTAGGCCTACTACGCAGGCTAGTATTCCTGTGCCTAAAACACAATGTATGGGTCCGCGCTAGCCACTATGCTGAGGGGTATAAAGCTGCTGCTAACGCTTTATAACAATTCAATTGGCAGATTTTCACAGAGCTCTTCCACAACGCCCACCCATCGGGCAACAGTTGCCCACCCTCCCTATGGGATCTAGTGGCGAATAGTTGATGCCATTAATCAGAGCGTCAGTTGCCCCGTCAACGTGGAAAGCATACGGTAAGGCATGGGAAGAGTGGACACGACTAGTAGCAGGCAGACGGGTTGACCAATGTGAACAAGCCAGATCACAAGTCACCATAGAATTTCTCCACCAGCTAATGATGAGGGGCATATCAGGGGCGTCAGCGCAGCGGTGTCTGACCGGAGTAGCATTTCACTTCCAACTACTGAATTGGGGAGATGTGACAAAGATTCATCATCAGACAATCCATAAAAGGGTGGAAAAGGGGTCAGCCAAGTCAGGAATGTAGACGTCCCGTCCCGTGTCACTAAAACTGATTTCTCACATCTTATCCCTAACACCATTAACATGACACTCACAATTTGAAGCAACACTAATGTCTACTGCATTTGTGATCGCCTTCTTCGGGGCGCTATGTATAAGCGAATTAGTCCCTCAATCCAAAATTACCACCAGTGGACGCTTATTACACCAGGAAGTAGTCATAGCCAATAATGCAATACGTGTACGCATACACCAATCGAAAACGGTTCCAGCGGGCAGGGGTACTTGGGTACTTCTACAACCCACAAACGGTACACTGAGTCGGGTAACAATAGTAAAAACATATCTAACCATCAGATCACAAAGTAATTTCTTCGTATCACACATTGATGGAACGCCATTATCAAGATACCTGTTCCAAGCTATATTTAATAAATGCATAACATCGGCAGGGAACCACCCCAAAGATTACGGGACACACTCATTCCGCATAGGTGCGGCCACGGAAGCAGCAAGAGCAGGACTGTCAGAAACGGAAGTTCAGAGGATAGGGAGATGGCGATCCACGTGTTTGGCGAGATACATAAGACCGGACTTGTTATCCTAACGTGGTTTGTTTCTTTTACAGGTGACGCTAAGCCAACAGTGTGAGTGATAGGCCACTCGTATATATATTGGGCACAAAAAAGGGCGAAAGTCCGCCCAGGCGGGAGGAAATTAGAGTTTCATAATACATATTTCAACTGGAGAGGTATTAGAGGCCTGCTATGGCCACAGGTACTAATGGAGGTAATCAAGGTAGGGAGAGAGGCAAGAGGTCCGGTCATCTTAGTTATACAGGCCGGGGGAAACAACCTAGGTCATCACAAGAGCGCATAACTAATGGCAATAATGAAACTAGACACTGAGCGCTTCAGAGAATTTTTCACAAAATTAGCTATAGTATGGTCAGAGATTGTGCCGATAGCGGTATGGCAAGGTGCGCGAGACATCACGGCCATCGAATGGACAAGGCGGGTAATAAATATTCGGATGGCAAAATTTAGAAGAGACAGAGGCGGTGTAGTGATACGACACCGACAACTGGAAGGAGATAAAGCAGGCCTCATACGGCCCGACGGTGTTCACTTAATAGATATTGGACTGGACATATTCCTGTCAGGACTCCAGGACGGAGTGGAACAAGCGTTAAGAGTGATGGGTGGGGGTCAGAGTCCTGCATACGAGTACGCTGGATCCTCCGTGGCCTGGAAATAGAAAGGACATGTTGGAGAGTTACACTTGTTGGCCAACTTGCCGGAGTGGGGACCCAGGGCATGCTGCAACAAGCTGAATTATTTTAGAAATAAAATGCCTTTCTAATGGAATGAGTATAAAGAGTTAATAAAGCTGTGACCGATCCTCACCCATCCAGTTGTAAGAGTTACATTATTGGGTTGTCCATGAAAGGGGGGCGGTAGGGGGGCTGAGCATCTGGGTTTGGTTGGGGGTCCCCACAGTCTGCCTAGGCTAGATTAATTTAAAAATTCTTATTAGATACACAGGCGGTGCAGCTTGCTTCGCAGCTGGGCTACTACGCCCAAAGTATTGCCTAGGCTAGATGCAGTTAAAAATTCTACGCTGACTAGCAGACACTGAAGATTTGGAGCAGACCTCTGAGTAAACAGCTCTTCAGACTCAACCATCTGTGTTACCCCAAGCCATAGTGTATGTAGTTTCTTACAGTTAAAAGGGGGGGGTGCGACCCAACCCACCTGGAATTGACGATGCCAACGTCACGTAAGACACAGCAAGGGGACTCCCAAAATTGTGGCACAGACACCACTTAACCCTAGAACGCATACCTGTGGCCTTGCAGGCCCGCCCAGTTAATTGTTTTCTATTTTCTGCAAGATTGCTTTAGTTAGAATTTTGAAACTCTAGGTATTCTTCATGTATATAGTTGTTTGTCATTTGAGTTTGAGTTATTCCATGTTATTTGCACACGGGCCTAAAGGGCCCCAGGTATGTGAAAGTGTAGATTTTTATGGTCATGCGTTCTAGGGTTAAGTGGCATCAATTGCCCCACTGTTGCTTAAAACGGTTGGTGAGGTGATTTTACCAAATCCCCAAGCTTTTAGTCTCCCAAGGATGACACAGGGGTAGAAATGTCCTTGCGAATCCATGATTTGATCATCTTTATGAACGTGAGTCTGTCTACATTCTCAGTGGACAGCCGCGTGCGCTTATCTGTCAGCACACCACCAGCAGCGCTGAACACACGTTCAGAGAGAACGCTGGCTGCATGGCATGACAAGATCTCCAAGGCGTGAGTGGCGAGCTCCGGCGATTTTTCAAGATTGGAATACCAAAATGAGCAAGGGTCCAGTGACACAGTCATGGCTTCGATGTTCACTTGGAGATTCTCCTGTACCATCCTCTCTAGGCATTGACTATGTGTCAGACTTCTTGTCTCCTGTGGCCTTGCAAAGGATGGTCTAAAAAAGTGGTGAAACGATTCCACAAAATTGCTGTTACCAGCAGATACTGTGTTACTGTTACTGTTTGAGTGATGAAGACTCGACAGTCCCACCGTTGGCAAGTTAGAACTGTGAGATTCACTACGTGCACCACTGGTGTTTTGTGGAAAAGCACATGTAAGATTCTGCAACAGATACTCCTGCATTCGTCAATACCTTTTTATGGCAGGAATTATTTCGGCAAATATACTTTTGTACCGGGGATCTAAGAGTGTGGCAACCCAGTAGTCGGGATTACTTCGAATTCTGACAATCCGGGGGTCATGTTGCAGGTAGTGCAGCAAGAAGGCACTCATGTGTCTTGCGCATCCAGAAGGACCAAGTCCTTGTTGTGTTGGTAGCGAGGTAAGAATCATGCTTCCTTCCTCTGCCCTCTCCCTCCAACCTCGCACAACAGAAATGTGATCAAGGTCTCCCTCATCTGATGAGTCTTCCATGCCCATTGCCAGTTCGTCCTCCACTTCTTCCTCGGCTCCTGCACCTTCCTCAACAGTTTGGCTGCTACCATGCGCCCTGGTTAATCCCTCTCCCCCACCCTCCCATGCCTGCCGCCTTGGTGCTGCCAACCGTCTGGACCTTGGAGATGTTATCCCTTCCGCATACGACTCCTCCTCTACTTCCTCCACCTCCTCTTGTCCCACCACCTGACTCCGAATTCTGTTTAACATGTGCTCCAGCATGTAAATCACCGTAATAGTCATGCTGATAATGGCATCGTCAGCACTAAACATCTTCGTCGCCATTTCAAGACTGTGCAGAAGTGTGCATAGGTCCCTGATCTGAGACCACTCCTCCAGCGTGATTTGCCCCACCTCTGGATCTCGTTGGCCCAGGCTATACGTCAGAACGTATTGCACCAGGGCTTGTCGGTGCTGCCACAGTCGCTGCAACATGTGCAGAGTTTAATTCCACCGTGTCGGCACATCGCATTTCAGCCGGTGAACTGGCAGGCCCAACGACTTCTGTAGAGATGTAAGTCGTTGAACTGCGGGATGCGAACGGCGGAAGTGAGCACACAGCGACCGTGCACTCTGCAGAAGGCCATCTAGTCCGGGATAGTGGGCTAAAAATTGCTGGACAACCAGGTTCAACACGTGAGCCATACAAGGCACGTGTGTGACATTGCCCCGGCGAAGTGCCGCACCCAGGTTTGCAGCATTGTCGCACATGGCCTTCCCTGGTTGCAGGTCCAGTGGAGACAACCTTTCATGAAACTGGGTCTCCAGAGCTGACCAAAACTCCTCAGCTGTGTGACTCACATTTCCCAGACATTTCAAAGTAAACACTGATGCGTTGAGCCCTGCTGCCAGCATAGTAAGGAGGTGTGCAGGATTCCTTCTGCGCAGTTAGAAAGCAGGTGGCATTACCAGACAGGCTTTGGGTGCAGGTGGAGGACCGAGAGGAGGTTGAGGAGGCAGAAGCAGTGGAGGAAGTTCGAGATAAAGAGGATTAACACACAACTCGTGGGGACGGTAAGACTTGGACAGCAGCCCCTTGTCCTGCTGTCACCATAGTTACCCAGTGCCCAGTCAGCGACATGTAACGCCCCTGTCCATGCCTTCTCGTCCAAGTGTCTGTGGTGAAGTGCACCCTGTCACACACAGAGTTTCTCAAAGAAGCGGTGATGTTGTGTGCGACATGCTAGTGGAGCGCAGGCACACCTTTCTTTGAGAAGTAGTGCCGACTGGGCATCTGGTACTGGGGCACTGTGACGGACATAAGGTCTTGAAAATCCTCTGTGTCCTCCAGGTGGAAAGGCAGCATTTCTGTAGCCAACAGCTTGCAGATGGTGAAATTCAACCTCTTAGCTTTCTCATGGCTAGGAGGAAATGGTCTTTTACTTTTCCACATCTGAGGGACCGAGGGCTGGCTGTTGTGCTTAGACAGTGTTGAGTAGGGTGTCCCCGGCAACTGCCGGTCTGTGAGGAAGATGCAGGCGGACATGTTAGGTTGCCTTGATCCAAAGGTGGTGCTCTCGATGTCGGAGAGCGCTCAACACTAGCAGGTGTTTCCACTTCCCAATGAACTGACGACCTGCCAATCACACTGGCTGTTGCGGGTAAAGAGGTGGCAGGTCTGCGTCTAAAAACATGTGTGACTGCTGTCCTCCCAGTCACAGAGGATGAAGAGGCTGCGGATGCACAAGATGGGGCAGACGGTGGTTGGCCCAGCCGGCTAGGCCGCATTGTAGCACAGTGAGCTTCCCACTGCAACTTATGCTTCATATCCATGTGACGGTACATGCATGAAGTACTCAAACTATGTATTTTTTGGCCTCTACTTAGCTTTTGCTGACAAATATTACAGATAACACGAGTTGGGTCATCCTTATCGATCTGAATAAATGCCCAGGCTATGCAAGGCTTAGAGCCCATGTGACCTGAAGAGCCACTACGACTTGTGGTCAGAGGCAGAGTTGTGGTTGAGGATGCAGTTGTTGACGTGCTTCCAGTACTCCGTCTCTGTTCAGGAAGGCGCAACCTAACCTCGTCGTCAATAGCATCTGTGATGCCCCGCTGCGCTTGGTATCACAGATCCTACAAGAGTGCATTGATGGAATCCTCCACAAGAGGCCCCCATAAACATTCACACATCTCCACCTTCCACCTCAGACCAGCAGAGGGAGCCCGTTAGGGATATAAATAGGGAAGGTGGAGCTAGGCAGTTCAGTTCCTCTGAAGAGTTCCTGCAGTAGAGAAGCCTAAGAGAGGTCAGTCTGCAGTGGAGCTCAGTCTAGTCTAGAGAACGCAGTTAATAGTTCAGCAGTGGAGCACGAGGCTCCTGCTTGCTAGATTCAGGGAGCCCAGATAGAGCTTAAGGTGTGCCGGTGCCGTAAGATCAGTGAAGCGCGGCAAGCTGCCGTTAGTGTGTATAGCCTAGTGAGGGCCCGAGTAGGCCGAAGGCGAGTGGCGAGTTAGTACATAAGGGGCAGAGGAGCTTAACCAGCTCACCCCGAAGCATTTACCGGACACAGGATTCGAGCTTACCGGTATCTCTATGACCCAGTAAGGCATAACCGGAATCCCTGGAGAACTACAAGTCCCAGGATCGCTAAGGTGCTGATATGTAACAGAGCCAGGAAACGCTTAGGCCCTGCATACTGGGAGCGTGAACTCCAAGAGAAGGCCCTACCACAAGGTCAGCCAGCGCAGGACAGAGACAAAGTTAGGCCTAGCTCCAGGCAGGTCAGAAACTTACTACGCAGAGGCAAGAAACAGGAGGCCCTACACCCGCTCATTGGGGAGGATCCTGATATGCACCCTTCACCCTACAGTGCTCCGGGATGTGCCTGAATTTCCACCAGTAAAAGGTACTGAAGTGACTACCGTGTCCGTTCCCGTTCTTGCTCTGACCCAGCTGGGTCTCGCCTGTCCTGCATTCCCCCTGCATACGCTGCCCTGAGACCTAGCTCCACCTGTGGGGAGCTATACCATCGAGCTGCCTTATCACCGGCCTCAGTGGACTGCTGCAGCGCTGGTGCTTGTCACCAGATACCACAGGTGGCGTCATGAACTCTTATAAAATTAACAATTATCCACCCTTTTAAAGAGAGACCCCAGGGTACGGGCCAGGGAGCCGACCACCGCAACATCCCCAAGGCCAGGCAAATGCCCGGGTACCGAGTCATCCCCATCCCCAGGGCTAGTCACATCCTCCTCCACCTCCTCTGCTGACCTCATCGACTGTCTGACTGTGGGTTGACAGTAAGTGGGATCTCCAACCTCGTCATCATCACCCTGTGTGTTATCACACCCGTCGCCCTCAGAGCCAACCTCTTCCTGCCCTGACCGAAAAGTCAAGTTGTCGCTCCAATCAGGTATTTGAGTCTCATCATCGTCTTCATCATTGTCTCCACCAACAGGAGTTACAGTTTGGGAACAAGGGTCTACATTATGCTCAGAACCTTCTTCATCTGGTCCTGGATCCAACTTATAAAGATTCTGGGCATCGGATCAGATCATTTCCTCATCTGGATTAACAGAAGCTCTGGAGCAGACCTCCGTTTCCCAGGCTATAGTATGAGTAAACAGCTGGGCAGACTCAGCCATCTGTGTTACCCCATACTCAGACGGGCAGCTGGAGACTTGGGAGCTGTGAGGAAGCAAGTGCGATTGGGGTGACACCTCTGAGGACTGGAGTATTTGTGATGTTGAAATTGAGGTGATGGAGAGCCCACTTGAAGGAGCACTTGATATCCGTTGAAGCACCTGCTGTTTTTGTGCCTCATCTAGAATTTGTAGCGATGGGCGTGTCCGTAAGAATGGGATCGTATCACATTGTCCACGAAAAGAAGTCGACATCTTAGTTTGGCTGGAAGATGGTCTTTCTTCTGCAGATGTTACTCCCCCCCACACCGTGGGGGGCCTCGACCCACCGGCGGACAGGCACCAGTATTGGGATAGGGGGGCTGGCCGTCAGGGTCCACCGCGGCTCTGGCACAAACCCGGCGACACAGAGGTGGCACAGGCAGGAACGGACTGGCCGTGTCGGCTTCTCACTTTTTGGATTTTAGAAGGGCATGACATGCCTATATCTGTGTCTCCCCCTCCTTTTACTCCTCCACCTCTTTTCTTTTCGCATGACTGTATGTACTTGTCACTTTTCCATGTGTTAGTTGTGTCTTCTGAGCAGTTTGTCAGCTTTTGGACACCTTTGAAGGTGTTTTCTATGTGTTTCTATGTGTTTTTGTTTGCCTGCCATTGGTTTTAACGGTGTTCGAAGGTGTTCGATGAACAGTTCGACGAACAGTTCGGCGAACACACGGGTGTTCGACGAACCGAACCGAACTCGAACACTACGGGGGTGGCTCAACACTACTAGCAAGTAGTCCATCGTATAGGTAATTCATTCCGTGATCCAGAAATCCAAATCCTTGTTGACGGCACCATCGACGTAGCCAGTTGTTCACCTGTAGAATCTTATTCCACCTTATTGTTCCATGGCCATCCACTGGGAGGATGGATGAGAAGACCACCTGCGCTCCCAATTCTTTCACTTACTTGCCTAAGTCTTCAAAGTCACTGCAGATGGTTTCCAGGTCCTTTCTTGCGGTGTCATTTGTCCCCACATGTATTAGCAGGAATGGGTAGTGATCTGTAGGTCTGAAGAGTCTTGATATCCTGTCAGACACATCTTTAATTTTTGCTCCTGGAAGACAGCACATTTCTCTTGAGGTTATGTCTGGTCTGCAGATAGCGGCCTCTGTTCCTCTTAACAGGGAATCCCCCATGACCACCACTCTCCGTTTTTTCTTCACAACATTCTTCTTTCTCCATCCAGGAGGATTCTGAGGGCTTACAAGGTTATTCATTGCTGGCAAAGTCTTATTTTGCTGTATTTCTTCATGGTTCTCCTGCGTGAGAGCCTGGTACTGGTTCCTGAGCAGTATGGGTGCTGACTGCCTCTCGATCCTCCTGCTTCTGTGGGTCATATGCTTCCATTCCTCTGTTTCGTCAGGTGCAGTTCGAATTTCTTTTCTTTCTGAATCATGAAGAGATAATTCTGCTCTGTCTAAGAACTCTTCACCTTCCTTAATGATTTTCAAGGTAGTTAACCTCTCTTCTAGATTTCGCAACTTTTCCTCCAACAGGGACACAAGCTTGCATTTCTGGCATGTGAAGTTTGGCTTTTCCACTGGCAAGTCTGTGAACATGTAGCAGGATATGCAGCTCACCAAATGGCTCCTGGACTCTTCCATGTTCTTATTGTTAATGTTCTGAAAACAGTGAAAAAAGCTTAAAAAAAAAGCTTCAAAATGTTTACCGATGTCCTCTTTTCAGCTCCAACAGCCAAAATCCAGTGTTCTTTGAGCTCGCGGAGACTCTTCACTTACCCCAAAATGCAGTGGGAATATGCAAATGATCTCCTCAGGACTCCTCCCCTGGTTTACCGATGTCCTCTTTTCAGCTCCAACAGCCAAAATCCAGTGTTCTTTGAGCTCGCGGAGACTCTTCACTTACCCCAAAATGCAGTGGGAATATGCAAATTATCTCCTCAGGACTCCTCCTTTTCCACGACCTTCTTAAGCATTGATTTCAAGGTCTTATTGAACCTCTCCACCAGGCCGTCCATCTGCGGATGGTACACCGACGTCCTGAGTTGTGTAATCTGGAGAGCCTTACATAACTCTCTCATTACTTTGAACATGAATTGCGTTCCTTGGTCCATCAGGATCTCCTTTGGCAGGACCATCCGGGAGAAAATATAAACTCTCTGTGGCTATGCTCCTGGCGGAGGAGTTTCCTAGTGGTACCGCCTCCTGGTACCGTGTTGCATAGTCCATGACAACCAGGATATATTGGTGCCCTCTGGCTGACTTAACTAGGGGCCCAACAAGGTCCATGGCACTCCAGTCAAATGGGACCTCCATAATGGGTAACGGCACTAGGGGATTACGGAAGTGGGAGACGGGAGCAGTTAGTTGACAGGTAGGACAGGATCGGCAATAATTAACAATCTTTTGGAGACACCCAGGCCAGTAGAACCTTTGAAGTACCCACTCCCTATGCCCAGATACCCACGCAAGACATGAGAATGGGCCAGGTCTAGTACCCTACGCCTGTAGGGTCCCAGTACTAACAGCTGCTCTAATACTTCCCCTCTCAGTTTATTGACCCAATATATCAGATCCTCATTTACTGCGAAATATGGAAACCTGGTGTCAGCCCCCAGCTCTTGGGCAACCACATTTATCACAAACACATTGCCCCACGGCTCTTTTAAGGTAAGGTCCTCCATTTGAGCAGTCCCAAAATTCCCCCCAGAAACCCTCAACTCAGGAATCTCAGCCTCATGGGTCACTGTCTCATCCTTGTCGCCAGCAAGGACACACAGGGGGGAACTCGTGTACCTCCGACTACAATGGGGTTTCTTCACTGTTGAACCGTCTCCTATCTGAGTAACTTGGCGCCCCCGCCTTTCGCCACAACTCCCAGAAGAAGCTAAAGCCCCCCCCTATTATTACTGGGTGTAGCAGGTCTTTAACTACTCCAACCTCATGGGACTCAGTGCCACAGTTCATTTTTTATAGACACTCAGTCCCAATCCTGGTATGCATGGCCCCCTCAGACCCAATCCTGATATACATGGCCCCTCATCACTGCACACATGAAAAAAATAATTCTACTCACCTTCCTTCCTCCCCTTTGCTCTGCTCCAGCGCTGCATCCTGTCTGCCAGCAGCTCATGTCAGCATCTGAGCAGCGCATGACATCACTGCCATGCGCTCTCAGACGCCGAGGTGAGCTGCTGGGATATTCACTCCTCTCCATGCCAGGACTATGGGCGTGGAGAGGAGTGAATAGTCATTCTCCTTAATAGCGCACACAGCAGCGGCCGTGCTCAAGCTGTGGCTCAGCGATCCTCTGTGCGCTACTAAAGAGAATGAATATGCACTCTTCTCCACGCTCATAGTCCTGGCATGGAGATGAGTGAATATTCATTCTCTCTAATAGCGGGCACACAGGATCGCGGAGCCACAGCAGGAAGCCAGCGGCCTGCGATTCACAGTGTGCGCTATTAAGGAGAATGAATATTCACTCCTCTCCACTCCCATGGACGTAGAGAAGAGTGAATATTCATTTTCTTTAGCAGCGGACACACGAGGTAGCTGCAGCTGCTGGCTACTACCTGTGCCCGCTGCTCCACCGCCGCAACCCATCCCAGCACCCTCCACAGCCTGGAGAACATCTGAGCTGTGATGGGACATGGGACTGAGCCCTCAAAGAGGGACAGTCCCGTGGAAAACGGGACGGTTGGGAGCTATGCCATACACTGGTGTGGTTCTAGCCTTAGGCCACGGCCCCACTGTCAGTATTTGGTCAGTATTCAGTCAGTATTTTTTCTCAGGAGTGGGAGTCAAAACCAGGAGTGGGTGATAAATGCAGAATTGGTGGGTTGTTTCTATTATACCTTTTCTCTGATTGTTCCTCACCTGGTTTTGGCTCCCACTCCTGAGAAAAAATACTGACCAAATACTGATAGTGGGGCTGTGGACTAAGTCTCATTCTCTTGAACAGGCATTTTAAAATGTATGGTGCTGTGTCTGGTAAACAATGAGGAGGCTGGAGCGATGCGGCCCATTAATCAGCTTACAACAGCAGTGCTGTGCATAAATCATACCTGTAAAGTCCTGACATGTTGGCAGCATTGGGGGTAAATGTATTATACGGCCAGCACTCACCAGCTCCCTCATTTTGCTCCCAGGCATTTTGAAGCTATTCCATAGACTGTGCCAATCATTGGTCATAGCAGACACATGCACGCGGTACTGCATACAACTTGCATGAATATGCTGCCATAGGCTAGAAGAGCTCATCTTGGCTTGGCCTGCACTTGCTTGTTGGCTTCATTATGATAGTAGAAAGTATCTACGGTATATTAGGAAAAAGTAATAAAGGTACCCTAAAATGCCTTACAATAGGGGGCGCTATAGTCATTCTATAGCTAAATAAACCAATCTACACAGCAACTGACTCTTATCTCATACCAGGAGAATGCCAAAATGCCTGCAGCTTGTTATTTTATGGAAGCAGGAAATGTGTCAGGCTTGGTTTCAGGAACGTGTAGAAACATTTTCTCAACATCAGACTAATAAATTACAAAAAATATAGAGAGATAATGGGAAAGATTTATTAAGACTGTGGTACTTTACTGGCGTATTTATTGACATTGACTTTCATTGTAACTTATGCAACTTTCTGGCATAATATTTATTTTGCTCACTAAACCATACCTATTTTTAGAAATGTGCCGTGAATGATGTAAAAAACGTCCAAAACAGCTTCAAATGATAGTGTAAAAATGGCGTGTGCCATAATCTGCGACTTTGTTTATGGTAGATCTTAGAAGCAATAATAATTCAACCTCAATATCACCATGGTATGTATCCTCGTTATACGCTGTATTTGGAAATGCTAAGGACCCCGCTATCTAAAGGCATGACTTGAAGTACCTAGACTCAGTTCAAAAACTGGAACCTGTTGCAGATTTCAGCTTTCAGCAGAATCACTCAGAAACTGCAGGAGAATAAACTGTTTATAGGAAAGAATTCACACAAACTAGTGAGGTCATACAGTATAAAGAGGAATTAAACACGTCAACAAGGAATGGACATTAACTCAGCGCATTCTGCTGTCTACTCAAGATAGACCTACAGCATAAACCTGCAGCTGTTGAATACTTCAACATGGCCTCTCCATACCTACCATGTGTCATTTGTACAAAGGGACCAGAACCTTGGGCAACATTTGCACAAATAGGTTTAACCCTAGATTTTATCAGCTTCGACTTTCCATCTTGCATTCTCAAGGATTTTCCATGATAAAGGTGGTATCTGCCCCCTGATGAAGCTACATAGAGAAACGTACATCAGGATCAGGAAGGGCTCATCCATTACATGCTTATGAGGGAGACATCTATGCCATAGTATGCAGCATAATCATACATCCTGAGGAAGGAGTCGGTGGACTCTGAAACGCGTAGACAATAAACCTACATTTTTATCCATACTAATGGTTTGTCGTGACTCCAGAGAGCGCAGAAACAACTTCCTTTCCCAGCATCTATTTCTGACATATCCATAGGAAGCTGCAGCATTTGGAGTCCAGGCTTTATAGGTGTTGTGTCCCACACAACCCTACTAGGTGAGCAGTTTTTAATACTTTTATGTAACATTTATTACATAAATGCGCTCCTGCATTTTTCCATAGTATGCAGCATATTATATGTACTATTCCGTTTGCACTTTGCAGTCACTTTTTGCATATTTATTATTGCATATTTTTTATCAACCCAAATAACTTTTTATGAATTACTATTTTATGCACTAAGCACTTTTTTTGCCTACATACTGTATCTACCTCTATTAACTAAATACCCTTTATTATTTATTATTATTTTTGCACTGTGCGATTTATCCATTTATTTCCAGTTATTTGGGTATTTTGCTTGTCTTTGGTTTTTCTCTGTCTAGTGGCCTTATGTGAACATGCATTTACATTTTGCATGCACATCAATTTACGTTTCAGTTCAGACTCTCAGGTTTTTTCTTTGTAGTTTAGTGTGCTTTAGTACATATAAGGGTGTGGCTGCCCTTTGTCTGAGCTGAAAGGTTCATTCTACCTCTCAGGTCTATACTTCTACTAGGGGTTCAGTCTCTCTGCCCTTATCCAAATGTATGTCACTTGACAAATGGTAAGGTTTTATTATTAGAGTTAGGACTGTCCCATAAGGGTTACCGTGACGTGGTGGGATGGCTTTTACATTATATTGATCAGAATTATGTTAACTAAATACCCTTTATTATTTATTATTATTTTTGCACTGTACGATTTATCCATTTATTTCCAGTTATTTGGGTATTTTGCTTGTCTTTGGTTTTTCTATATCTACCTCTATTAGTAGTGACACTGTGATATTGCAGAATGAAATTTATACATTAGGAACATTTATCTAACATTAACAAATTCTTATCCAATAAAAAATAACCTTTAGTGATACCATTAAAGGGAAGGTTCCTAGAAATTCCCAAAAAGAACAACAATAGTAGTATTCACAGTTTGAGGATTCCTCTTATGCCATATACGAATGCAGGATTAAAGGGGGTCAAAGGAGGGGAAACAGGGAGGAGAAAATGAACCTCAGTGCTTTCCCTAGATATTACATCCTATCAATTACTGACCCTAAATAGGTTCTGCACCCATAGCCGAGCAGGAAACCTGGCCCTAGCTGACCCTAAGGCTAGGCCCTAGGTAAGGAGCGGGAGGGGAGAGCACTAAATCAGCCCCACTGCAAACTAAAGTGCACACAGGGGAAACAAACAGGGGAATACACAAAGCTCCAAGATGACACCGGAGAAAGCACAGCAACAATCCACGAAGGAACTCCAAGGTAATTCTAGTCGACTACTAGAATCCCAGGCCTGAATAGGTATAACATGCTATCACCAGCAACTCTCTGAGGACCGGAGTGTATTTAAAGACACAGCAAGGAAGTGCTGATTAACAGCAGAAAGTCCTAAAGGGAAAGATATAATCCCCAAGCAACGTGAAGATCACCGCTGGGTCCTAAAGAGAGAGGAATCATAAAAAGATCAGGGAGATGTTTGTAAGGCCAAACACAGCGACCTTCTACAGCTGAAAACCGTATGACTGTCGTGTAAACCCTGACACACCCGTGACAGTACCCCCCTTCTACGAGTGGTCTCTGGACACTCAGGACCAGGTTTATCTGGATGAGAGGCATGGAATGAACGAACCAACCTAGGGGCATTCACCTCCAATGCTGAAAACCACATCCTTTCCTCCGGACCGTAACCCCTCCAGTGTACAGTGCACCAAGTACTGAAGGGAACGACGCTGAAGACGAGAATCCACAATCTTCGATATTTGGAAGTCTAAATTGCCATCAACCATGATTGGGGGCGACAGCAAGGGGGAGGACTCAAGAGGTACCACATACTTCTTGATCAGAGACCTGTTAAACACATTGTGGATCCTAAGAGCCTGAGGTAACTCCAGATGAAACGCTGCTGGGTTAATGACGGCGGTTATTTTATAGGGACCAATAAATCTAGGTCTCCAGATTTTGATTTATGTGGTCAGTCTGTCCATTCGACTGAGGAAGGAAGGCAGAAGAAAAAGATAACTGCACCCCAAGTTGAGTACAAAAAGCTTTCCAGAATGTAAAACCAAACTGGGACCCCGATTTGACACCACATTGGAAGGAACCCCGTGAAGCTTCACAATCTCATTAATGAATACCTGAGTCAGAGTCTTGGCATTCAGAAATGTCGGTAATGCGATGGAATGTATCATCTTACTGAACCTATGCACAACCACCAAAACCACAGTCTTGCCTGCAGATACCGGTAGGTCAGTAATAAAATCCATGGACAAGTGTGTCCATGGTCTACTAGGAATAGGCAGCGGCAGAAGAGAACCAAACGGATGAGTTTACGATACTTTAGAAAGCGCGCAAATACTGAAAGCAGACAAATGGTCAACCACATCCTGACGCAACCCTGGCCACCAAAAACTATGGGAAAGGAGGTCCACATTTGCCTTACTACCTGGATGACCAGCAAGCACAGAGTTGTGATGTTCCCTAATTACTTTACGGCACAGATTAGATGGCACAAACAACCTCCCCAAAGGACAGGAGACAAGGGTGTCCCCCTGAGACTCCAACACTTCCCCTTCCAAGGCAGGGCACAAGGCTGAAATGACCACACCCTTCTGCAAAAAAGGGCAGGGTTCTCATGGTCACTACCCCCAGAGAAGCTTTGGGACAACACATCATTCATGATGTTTTTAACCCCTGGACGAAAAGTGACAACAAAATTGAACCTAGTAAAAACAAAGACCATGTAGCCTGCCTAGGATTGACATGCTTAGCAGACTGGAGATATGACAGATGCTGATACAGTTGATAGTAATGATGGAGGAGAGATCATCACAACGCTCTCTCTCCCATTGTGTCACCCTGGCCTGGATGCCACAAATATAATAAAGCTGTGTCTGAGAGCAAGGGGGAGGTTCTCTAGTCAGGGGAACATTAGCATGCAATACCTCCTGTCCCAGGCCAGTAGGGGGAGCAGGCTGCCCCTATAAAAGCTGGAACTGGGGGCAGGGTTAGAGAGAACTGGACGACCTGTCTCTGGATTGAGAGGTGTTCCAGAGCAGGGAGAGACAGTTGTGTTGCAGCCTAAGAGGACGTGTGGCAGTAGGAGAGCCACGAGCCAGGGACAAGAGGTGAAATAAGCCTGTCCTGGCAGACTAAGAGACTAATCTACCAGACTTTGGTGTCTGAGGCTGGGAGGATTTCACGTCCCACAGCAGAAACCAGTCCACAGGGGACTGTATGTTCCTTGGCCTAAGAAGCCCGGAGGCTCCGCCACAGCAGAAGGGACCAGCAAAGCCGTACCAGGCCAGGAGTAAAAAGGGACCCACGTTGCAAGCCATACGGGCGAGAGGACACGGCGAGCTCGGGAACGTGGGCTGTTACCTTGTAGGGACAAGGAGGGACATAGCCAGAAGGAGCACAGAGAGCACGGTAGGCCTACACCCTCACCCTGACCAGGGCCAGCCTCCCACTTGTTCTCAGACGTCCAGGCCCCCCCCCTAGCGGGGCCTGTTTCTGGGTCATATTACCTGTTCTAATAAAGACCCTGCACTGTTTAAGAGGCCTTCGTTTCCTGGCTATCGCGGTCGGAATCACCCTCTCCATCCTCCATTATATATTCTGCCCTGGGGCCATACTCTTCCCGTGGGGAGTCGAACAATTCAGTGCTGCACATTTATATCAGCCCCAGCGGTCTGCACTGCAGCGGTGGTTAACCCTGACCGCAATCCACGGGTGGCGTAGTCGGACATTACCAACAGCACATAGCAGACTACCACTGGTCTGACCACCCTGAGCCACGGACCGGGTTGCCACTACTACCCCCATCATCTCCCTATTGCCCGGCTCCGAGTGCCCCACGGCCCAGGGGGCGAGTCACCATCATTCCCCCTCTGCCACAGCGTCATGACGTCATCGATCCACGCTGTGCAGGGCTGTGGAGCTACTGCGATGCACTGCTGGTACCAAAGCTGTGGGGGATCGAGGAGGAGAGGTAAGTATTATATTTATTTTTTAACTCACTAAGGCCACAATACTGGAGGACTGGGGGCTACATTATATTCTATATGGGGCTGCATTATACCCTAAATGGGGGCTTCATTATACCTGTGTTATACCCTAAATGGCTGCATTATACCCTAAATGTCTGCATTATGCCCTATATGGCTGCATTATACCCTAAATGGCTGCATTATGCCCTATATGGCTGCATTATACCCTAAATGGGGGCTTCATTATACAGGTGCATCTCACTAAATTTGAATATCATCAAAAAGTTTATTTATTTCAGTTCTTCAATATAAAAAGTGAAACTCATATATTATTTAGAGTCATTACAAACAGAGTGATCTATTTGAAGTGTTTATTTCAGTTAATGTTGATGATTATGGCTTACAGCCAAAGAAAACACAAAAGTCATTATCTCATTAAATTAAAATAATTAACAAAAAACACCTGCAAAGGCTTCCTAAATATTTAAAATGGTCCCTTAGTTTGTTTCAGTAGGCTCTACAATCATGGGGAATATGAGGAGTGCATTATACTCTATGGAGGACGGTGGGCCGTGCATTATACTATATGGAGGAATATGGGGAAGGCATTATACTCTATGGAAGAATATGGGGAGTGCATTATACTCTATGGAGAAATATGGGGAGTGCATTATACTATATGGAGGAATATGGGGAATATGGAACAAAAATCATTGTTCTCAGCAACACATTGTTGAAAACTGCAGATCTGCTGCTGATAACATGATACTGTATGGTGACAGATTGATCTATTAGTGTTTGTTCTGTGCCCATCATTCTTCCTCAGCCGGTATAAAGAAGCCGGAAAACAAGCGCCCAACGACTTTAATATTGTTGATCACGGTCGTTTAACGGCCTGAATTCAACATATAAATACAACCGAAATGTTTCTTTGTGTGATGGTGCAATATGTGAGCACTTGCGGCCCCACTTTAAACTTTTGCCTAGGGCGCCTCTTTGTCTAAAACCGGCCCTACATGTCAGTGAGGGGTTTCACTATTACCGAATAATTTTAGATACATTTCCGGTAAAAATTAGTAAACCCCAGAAAGCGCTGCAACTCCTTCAAGTTCTCAGGATGATCCCAATCAACTATAGCACGGATCTTCCCCGGACGGTGACAACAGATACCCCAAAAATGGCACCTCATGGACAGCGAAAATATATTTCTCCAGTTTGGCATAAAGTTTGTTATCTCTTAAAATCCGTAGTACCTGTTTAACATGACCTTATGTGTCTCTAAATCAGGTGAATAAATCAAATATCATATAAGTAGATCACCTCAAATCTGCCCACTAAATGGTGGAAAATATCGTTTACGAAATGCTGGCGTTGGTGAGACCAAAAGGCATAACTAGACTGTCGAAATGCCCCTGAGGGGCATTTTTCATTCATCCACCTCTCTGATTCGAACCAGATTGTAGGCTCCCCTTAAAGCCAACTTGGTGAACACTTTAGCTCTCACAGTCTGGTTGAATAAATCTGGAATCAGAGGAAGAGGATATGGTCTTGGACGGTAATTTGATTCAATTCCTGGAAATCTAAACAGGGACGGAGACCCCCATCTTTCTTCTTAACGAAGAAGAACCCTGCTGCCACGGGCGAAGAGGAGGGTCTGATATGTCCCTTCTCCAGACTCTCAGCAATGAAATCCTTCAAGGCTTGTCTCTCAGGACCAGAACGATTATACAGTCTGGACTTGGGTAGTTTAGCTCCGGGAATCAGGTTAATGGGACAGTCATACGCACGGTGAGGAGGCAAATATGTCCTCAAAACAAGACAGAAAAGCAGGTAAGGTCTCCGTAGAGACCGCAGAAAGAGTGCTTAAGCAGTTTTCATGACAGTAATCTCCCCATTCCACAATTTCCCTGGATTGCCAATCCACTACTGGAGTGGGAAGGCCCTTCAGGACATAACAAAGCACAGCAACAATCCATGAAGGAACGCCAAGGTAATTCTAGTCGACTACTAGAATCCCAGGCCTGAATAGGTATAACACGGTATCACCAGCAACTCTCTGAGGACCTGAGTGTATTTAAGGACACAGCAAGGAAGTGCTGATTAACAGCAGAAAGTGGAGTAAACCTCAGGGTCCTAAAGGGAAAGGTATAATCCCCAAGCAAGGTGAGGATTACTGCTGGGTCCTAAAGAGAGAGGAATCATAAAAGGATCAGGGAGATGTTTGTGAAGTCAAATACAGCAACCTTTTACAGCAGGACACCGTATGACTGTCTGTCAACCCTGACACACATGGCGTAGTTGCGAACTGCTATATTGTTACTTTTGCGCCACAGCCCCCGGGAGGGGCTTACAGTGACAGGAAAATATCCATATTGTTCCTTAGCTGACCCTGTCACTACAAATGTGGGTCCCATTATTATCAGAATTATAGAACTTGAGATATTCCATATTTCGTATCGGTGCCGGACGTCCTGGGAACTTGTGGCTTGGTTATTTGCGAGTGTGTTTGAAGTTTAAACAAGCTATTTCCTCTTTCCTTCAATCTCCGCCCATCTGCTGGAGGTGTCTATTTTGCAGGTCTTTGTTTAATTCTCCCCTGCCTCTGCCAGGGAGAAAGACCCTCGCATTTTAATTAGGTTATAGCTTTACAAGTCACTTCTGCTGTATGTGATAATTTGCAGAGAGATCGCTCTTTAGATTGTCAGCTCTTCTCTTCTAACAAATGGTGGATAAGGGAGGGGTGAAGAGGGGTTTGGGAGAAATAGTTCATATTTTCTTAATATCTCCCTGACAGCTACCAATCCACCGCGACCTCAAAGCTTTTCCCCATTCCTATTCATGGTTTTTCAGGAGGCTTCTGGAGGTAGCTTATAACAAATGGCTGCTTGGAGTCATGATGTCTAATGGTCAGCATGTCTGTCTCTTGTATATAGTGTCTATAAATAAGTTCCCAAGGCTGCATTAGAGGTAACGGAGTAAAGGGATCAGATAAAGTCAGTCTGTATAGGACAGAGAGATATATTAAAATGAATTAACATGGTAACTTGAGTGGAGACCAGTTTCTCAACACTCTGCACTTGGGCCCCTGTATTTCTGGCATCGACAAAATGACCGCCATTGGCCAATCAGATACAATTCCCGGCATGCGCATAGCATAAGGGTTGAAAAATGACCACCAAAGACAATCAAATAGCGGCCCCGGCGCAAGCGCCATCGTTGTAGCCGATACGGTCAATCAGAGAGCGCATTTGCACAGAACTCCGCCATACGTAAAGTGGCTGCCAAATAGCCAGTCGAATGGTGGCCCCGACATATGTGGGTCTTTATGATGGCCATCACGTTTAACTAGATTACGATCCCCGCATATGAGAGTCTCAGCGCAGGGTAAGTGCATGCTCGGGGCCATATACTAGCGCCATATTATGTTACAGTGCATCCCTATGCAGATCAGTTGGCTTATTGAAAGGAGGGGTATGTCCCTTATTATGCACATGAGTACATCAGTCTATATATATATACAGTATATATATACACTAGCTATTGAACCCGTTCTACAACTGGGTGGCGAGCATTTTTATTGGTATATGGTCTCCCATGCTGGTATGTGCTGCCCCCTTCCTGGTATTTATGCTCCCCCCCTCCTGGTATTTGTGCTGCCCCCTCCTGGTATTTGTGCTGCTCCCATCCTGGTATTTGAGCTGCCCCTCCTGGTATTTGTGCTCCCCAATCCTGTTCCCCCATCCTGTTATATGCTGCCCCCATCCTATCCTTTTATGCATGGCATCCCTCATCCTTATCCTGGTATGCATGGCACCCATCATCCCTATCCTGGTATGCATGGCACCCCTCATTCATATCCTGGTATGCATGACACTCCTCATCCCCATCCTGGTATGCATGGCACCCCTCATTCCCATCCTGGTATGCATGGCACCCTTCACCCCCAATCCTGGTATGCATGGCACCCCCAATCCTGGTATGCATGGCACCCCCCACCCCCAATCCTGGTGTGCATGGCACCCCTCACCCCCAATCCTGGTGTGCATGGCTCCCCTCACCCCCAATCAATGTATGCATGGCACCCCTCACCCCCAATCCTGGTATGCGTGGCACCCCTCACCCCCAATCCAATCCTGGTATGCATGGCACCCCTCATACCAAATCCTGGTATGCATGGCACCCCTCATCCCAATCCTGGCATGCATGATGCCCCTCATCCCTCATCCTGGTATACATGGCTCCCTCGTACCCAATCCTGGTATGAATGGTCCCCTCGCCCCCATCCTGGCATGCATGGCACTCCTCATCCCTATCCTGGTATGCGTGGCACCCCATCCCTCATCCCTATCCTGGTATGTATGTTACCCCTCATCCTGGTATGGATGGTACCTCTCATCCCTATCCTGGTATGCATGGTACCTCTCATCCCTATCCTGGTATACATGGTACCCCTCATTCCTATCCTGGTATGCATGGCCCCTCATCCAAATCCTGGTATGCATGGCCCCCCCACATCCCTATCCTGGTAAGCATGGCACCCCTCATCCCCAAACCTGGAATGCATGGCACCCCTCATCCCCAATCCTGATATGCATGGCACCCCTCACCCCCAATCCTGGTATGCATGGCACCCCTCATCCCCAATCCTAAAGAAGAACTCCAAGATCACTGTGGCTGAGCTCCAGAGATGCAGTAGGGAGGTGGGAGAAAGTTCCACAAAGTCAACTGTCACTGCAGCCCTCCACCAGTTGGGCCTTTATGGCAGAGTGGCCCGATGGAAGGCTCTCCTTAGTGCAAGACATACGAAAGCACGCATAGAGTTTGCTCAAAAACACATGAAGGACTCAAAGACTATGAGAAATTAGATTCTCTGGTCTGATGAGACGAAGATAGAACTTTTTGGTGATAATTCTAAGTGGGATGTGTGGAGAAAACCAGGCACTGCTCATCACCTGCCCAATACAATCCCAATAGTGAAACATGGTAGTGGCAGCATCATGCTATGGGGGTGTTTTTCAGCTGCAGGGACAAGACGACTGGTTGCAATTGAAGGAAACATGAATGCGGCCAAGTACAGAGATATCCTGGATGAAAACCTCTTCCAGAGTGCTCTGGACCTCAGACTAGGCCGAAGGTTCACCTTCCAAAAAGACAATGACCCTAAGCACACAGCTAAAATAACAAAGGAGTGGCTTCAGAACAACTCTGTGACCTTTCTTGACTGGCCCAGCCAGAGCCCTGACCTAAACCCAATTCAGCATCTCTGGAGAGACCTGAAAATGGCTGTCCACAAACATTCACCATCCAACCTGACGGAACTGGAGAGGATCTGCAAGGAAGAATGGCAGAGGATTCACAAACCCAGGTGTGAAAAACTTGTATCATTACCCAAGAAGACTCATCGCTGTACTAGCTCAAAAGGGTGCTTCTACTCAATACTGAGCAAAGGGTCTGAACACTTATGACCATGTGATATTTCAGTTTTTCTTTTTTAATAAATTTGCAAAAATTTCTACATTTCTGTTTTTTTACAGTCAAGATGGGGTGCAGAGTGTACTTTAATGAGAAAAAAAATGAACTTTTTAGAATTTTCCAAATGGCTGCAATGAAACAAAGAGTGAAAAATTTAGAGGGGTCTGAATACTTTCTGGACCCCGTAAAAATATGTATATGTATATAAATCAGACACTATTATTTGTTCGCATATATTACCACTAAATAGACCTCCAGAATTTTGTATCAAGAAGATACCACATAATGTAAGGGGAGGGAAAAGATGAAGGAGAAAATGCAAAGACTAAAGATAATCCTAAACACTGATTTCGGCTACCAGTATAATATACACAAACATACCTCAAATTATGGGCCAATAAAGAGCAGGCTATATATCAATAGTAGTAAGAAAAATATCCAAACATTGCAAAAATATCAATACTGTGATCCTCTATTACAGGGTTGCCCTACAAAGAAAAGCTTTTAGGGATACAAAGGATGAGAGAAAACACAATCTCTTAATCAAATAAAGCACCCAAAATTCACCTATAAACCCTTTGAGGTGCGTGAGTCAAGTCGAAATACCCATTGGCATTCTTTTTGTAAGATTCGTCTATACCAGTCACTCTTCATATCGTGTTGTCTCACTACTTCTAGGACTCGGAAGGAGACGTTTTTTAAATCTCCTTGATGAAATGCCTTCACGTGTCGGGCTAGTTGGGTGTCTCTTTTGTGCTTAATGTCCCAAAGATGTTTCCCAACTCGCCTCCTGAACTCTCGTTTCGTTTTGCCGACATAATCGTGAAGACAGGGGCAAGTGGCTAGGTAAACGACCTCTTCTGTTTTTCAGTTAGCAAAATCTCCTGAAATTTTTTTTTACTGTTGGATGTGTTGGAGAAAGACTACGAGGGTTTGATCCAGGGACAAAAATTACAGCCCCCGCATCGGAAAGTCCCGCAGATTCTGTGGTCAAGCCATGTCCCTACTGGTGTTGGTCTTTCATACAAACTGAGGACCAGTCGGTACCTAATAGATCTTTCCTTCCTGTAAGTAATTTTCGGAGTAGGGGGCACCATATTAACTACATAAGGGTCTGTCAACAAGATGCTCCAATGTATTTTGATGACTTGGATCACCCTGTTGGCCTGATTATCAAAAGTACCAATGATACGCATTAGTCCATCTTCAGAAACCCTCTCAGCTGGACTGAGCAGGTGATGTCTTTCCATTCCCAGAACATGGTTAAATGCTGTAGTTAGGACATGGTTAGGGTATCTTTTTATAGTGAAACAATTTTTGATGTCTTTAGCCTGTGTAAAAAAGTCCTACATGTTGGAACAATTTTGTCTCATCCTAAGATACTATCCCTTAGGTATTCCCCTTTTTAAAGCTTCAGGGTGATGACTATGCCAATTTAGTAAACTATTCCCAGCAGTTGGTTTACAATATGTACATGTAGATAATTTTCCCTCAGTGTCCTTCCTAATCAAAAAGGGTAGACAACACTCATCCATGTCAACTGTAAACCTCAGACCAATAGTATTTACGTTCAGTTATTTCACAAAGGTGTACAAATGTTCTCTAGATCCACACCATAAGATGAGAATATCGTCAATAAATCGGCCCCAGAAGCCAATCCTCTGGGCCCACCAATTTGTATCATCCTGGAAAACAATGGTTTATTCCCACGAGCCCAGGAGGAGGTTGGCACAAGATGGCACACAGGATGTACCGATAGCTATACTTGCCGTCAAAAAAATAATAATTGTGTGTCAGGAGAAATTGAAGAAGTTGAATGACAAACGAATGGTGTCTATCAAAGTGGGGGGTTCTTGAACTGACAAAATTGTTTAGTTGCCTTGATTCCAAATTGATGCGGGATGCTACTGTACAGGAACTCAACATCAATGGATGCCAGTAGGGTGTCCCTGTCCAGTACCATGTCCCCTAACTTAAGCATGTGTACAGTAATGTTCAAAATAATAGCAGTGCGTTCAAAAACATGAGTTAAGCACAAAATCTTTATACTAGTTTTTATTTCCATGCATTGGGAATCTTGCACACTGTTTTCTAATTCAAAACATGAAGAGAAATGTATATAATTTTTAACTACTTTACAGAAAATAAAAAATGAACATTGGGCTGTTCTAAAAAATAGCAGTGTCTGCATTTGTCTTTGCAAACTCACAATATGTACTCTTTTTTAGAGGATTGAGCATTCCTGTGAATCACTAACCTAATATTTAGTTGTATACCCACAGTTTTTTTTAGAACTGCTTCACATCTATGTTGCATAGAGTCAACCAACTTCTGGCACCTGTCAACTGTTGTTCCAGCCCAGGATGCTTTGACTGCATCCCACAATTATTCAGCATTTGTTGGCTTTGCCTCAGAAACTGCATTTTTTATGTCACCCCACAAGTGTTCTATTGGATTAAGGTCCGGGGATTTAGCTGGCCACTCCATAACCTCAATTTTGTTGGACTGGAACCAAGATCTTGCTTGTCTACTGGTGTGTTTAGGGTCACTGTCTTGTTTAAACACCCATTTCAAGGGCATATTCTTTTCAGCGTAAGGCAACATGACCTCTTCATGTCAAGACTTGATTAGTGTCTCTACCATTTGCCTGTGGTCACCGGCGGGTGCGGCACTCTCAGGATGAACTCCGGTTGAAATACTGATCCCGTGATTTACAACGTGGTAAGCTTTCTAACCTCCTTTCCCCTCCTCCCCATCACGATTACTGAACTATGTTACTGATGTCATTGCTCGTGAGACATAACCTATGAACCTACGTCATTACATAGCATAGCATTTCAGAGTGAAGCTATATTTTCCCTTAGATTTATAGTCTTAGCTTGCACCTGTACACACTAGTATGGATGTGCTGGTCAGTTTTTCTGTTTGTAGCAAACTCTTCATGACGTGCACTCCTACTCCCATCACCCTAAAGTGGTTTTAATTGGCTGGATCCTTCCTGCCCTATAAATTGTAGGCTTTTCAGCTCAGGAGAGGTGACGTATCAGGTTAGAGACCCAACAATAAGGCATGCATTGTTCATGGCTGTTGGGGTCTCATATATTGGCCAATTTTATGTGCTAAGTACCTTCTTTTTCTGTAATTTTTCTATAGCAATATTTCAGTTCCATTTTTCCAATATTCCATATGTACATAATGTAGCAGTTACCTATTTTCCATAGCAGTAATGCAGTTCCATTTTTTTCTAAATTTATTATTCTTAGCATTTCAGAGTGCAGCTATATTTTCCCTTAGCTTTATTGTCTTAGGGTGTACCTGTGCACACTAGTTTGGATGTGCTGGTCAGTTATTCTGTTTGTAGCTTTATTCCATAGGATATACTGATGACCTTATGTGCATAATAAGGGAAAAAACACTCCTTGTAATAAGCCAACTGATCTGCATAGGGATGTGCTGTGACATAACATAGCCCCAGTATATGGCCCTGCGCATGATTTGCATAGAGATACACTGTAACATAATATTGCCCTGCGCATGCACCTACCCTGACGCTGCATTTGGAATCCAGGGGATACTTTTGCCAGATATGCGGTGGAGATTCTGTGCATGTGCGGGGACCGCAATCTAGTTAACTGTGATGGTCATCATAAAGACGTGTGCCTATTGTGCAGGCGTCAGGGCTGCCATTCAATTGGCCATTCGGTGACTATTTTACCTGATATACAGCAAAGTTCTTTGCACATACGAGGGACTCGCTGTCTGATTGGCTATGTCGGCCATAACGATGGCAGACGCTCTCTAGTGCACTTCGCCAGGGCCACTATCCGATTGGTCTTTGGTGCCCATTTTGCCGCGCCTATACTATGCTGTGTGCGCCGGTACCTGTATCTGATTGGCCAATGTCGGCCATTTTGTCAGCGCCAGGAATACAGGGGCGCTAGTGCAGAGTATGGAGACATTGGTCTCCACTCAAATTACCATCTTAATTCATTTTAATGTATCTCTCTATGCCAGACCTGTGCAAACTGCGACTGAGACAGCCGAAGGGCTGAAACAGTGCCCACTGGGCCGCACTATGCCCTCCCCCGCCCGCCGTCCATCTGTCGCCTCCCGCTGTAACCGCTATCTGCATCCTCAGGATGCAGACAGCAGTGAATACATTGGTGGAGGACGGGGCCGTCGGCTCCATCTTCCACCAATCAGCATGTGAGATAGCAGGCATGATGAGGTCAATCATGATGAGGTCAATTCATTGCGCTGCTAAGACTCAGTGCACAGGAGCAGATTGCCGGTGGAACGGGATTGAGGTGAGTATGTGGTGTTTTTTTTTTCATGTGCGTGGGATATTTGTATGTATATAGGAGGCTATGTGGGGCTCACACTGTATATATGGAGGCTATGTGGGGCTCACATTGTATATATGAAGACTATGTGGGGCTCACACTGTATATATGGAGGTTAGGTGGTGTTCACACTGTGTATATGGAGGCTATGTGGGGGATCATACTATATATAGGAGGCTATGTGGGGGATTCATACTGTATATTGGAGGCTATGTGGGGTGCTAATGCTGTATATAGCGAGGGTATGTGAGGCACATGCTGTATATTAGTGGTTATGTGGGGCACATGCTGTATATAAGAGACTGTGTGGGGGCTCACACTGTTTGTAGAGAGGCTATGTGGGCCCCACGCTGTATATAGGAGCTTATGTAGGACTCACAATATATATAGGAGGCCATGTGGGGCTCATACTGTATAGAGAAGGCTATGTGGGGCTCACACTTTATATAGGAGGCTATGTGGGGCTCACACTGTATATAGGAGTCAGCTTATACTGTTATACTGCAGCTTATACTGTGTATAGGAGTCTATGTAGGGGCTCATACTGTACATAGGAGGCTATGTGGGGGCTCATACTATATATAGGAGGCTATATGAGGGTTCATACTGTATATAGGAGGCTATGTGGGGGCTTCTACTGTATATAGGAGGCTATGTGGGGGCTCCTACTATATATAGGAGGCTATGTGGGGGCTCCTACTGAATGTAGGAGGCTTTGTGGGGGATTATACTGTCTCCAAATACATGTTTTAAATGCTTTTATATGTTAATAAAGTTATTGCTTTGAATTATATGTAGTCTTTCTGTAGAAAACTGAAAAAACTGTATTCTGTTTTTATACCATTATGCTTTAGGCTTGCAGGGGTTAAAGTCTACTCCGCACCTTCCCTATGATGCAGTTGACAGACAGCAGAACAAATTCTTTTCTCTCACGGGAGATCAGGTTTCTGCTGCAGACTTTGATGCTTTATGATTTTCAGATATTCCCTCTTTGTGGTTTTCATTTGGCCATAGCTTCATCCTGTACTATGACCAAGGCGGCACGAAGAGAGGGCATCTCTCCATGATAGAGGAACTAACATGAGGCATTGAATGGTGCTGAAATACGAGAAACATATCTGCTGGTCAGCTCCTAACTAGTGTTGAGCCACCCCCGTAGTGTTCGAATTCGGTTCGGTTCGTCGAACACCCGTGTGTTCGCCGAACTGTTCGTCGAACTGTTCGTCGAACACCTTCGAACACCGTTAAAACCAATGGCAGGCAAACAAAAACACATAGAAACACATAGAAAACACCTTCAAAGGTGTCCAAAAGCTGACAAACTGCTCAGAAGACACAACTAACACATGAAAAAGTGACAAGTACATATAGTCATGCGAAAAGAAAAGAGGTGGAGGAGTAAAAGGAGGGGGAGACACAGATATAGGCATGTCATGCCCTTCTAAAATCCAAAAAGTGAGAAGCCGACACATTCAGTCCGCTCCTGCCCGTGCCACCTCCGTGTCGCCGGGTTTGTGCCAGAGCCGCGGTGAACCCTGACGGCCAGCCCCCCTCTCCCAATACTGGTGCCTGTCCGCTGGTGGGTCGAGCGAGCCCCCCTGTGGTGGAGGCAGCTCTAAGCTTTTTAATTTAAATTGTCTCTCTAATTTGAATGAATACACTTTAAATCCATTTACAAGGATCTATTGGAGGGCAAGTCTCATGCCAGCAGCCGCGTAATTCCAGCTCCAGTAGCGTCCACTAAAGCTGCTGCAGTTAAAAAGCTTTTATAAGGATCGAGCTCGGCTGTCCACCGCAAGGCATCCTACTGCCAGTCCCAGCCCTTATGCCTTGGGGTGCCTCCTGATGCTCTTCACTGAGTATCCCGTGGTCCCGAAGCATTTCCTTTGAAAAAATTAAGTGTCCAAACTACAGGTGGTGTAGCTTGCTTAACAGCTGGGATAATCCGCTGACTAGCAGACACTGCTACTAGGCACAAAGTATTTCCTGGGCTAGATGCAGTTAAAAATTTGTAATTAGATACTCTCGTTGGATGCTGAGAAAGCATTCCATAGAGTCTCCTGGCACGCCATATATGATTCTCTTAAAAAGCTTGGGGTAGGGGTCTAGGGGACCCTTTTATAGCCAAAATCATGGCCCTGTATCACAATACGTCACCTAGGCTGAAGATAAATGGAACTGTAGCACCCTGAGGGCTCGGTTGCTACAGAGGTATTGCACCTCACCCAGAGGTGTGATATCTCACTCTCAGGTAAGGATGGAGTGTGGATCAGGACCCGACACCTGCATGCATTACACCACATTGCCGTGGGGCAGGGCGACCAATATGCCTCTGAGATGGGCACGACAGTCCCTGTCCCTGGCTGGAGTGGGGGGAGGGAACACTGAGGAAGGGGAACCCTGTAGTGCAGGAGCAGGGAGGAAGCAGTTCCTGGGTGCATTGAGAAGGGAGTATAAAAGGTGGGCACCATCTTAGTTCAGTGCAGAGAAGTCTGAGCAGAAGTGGCAGGGAGCAGGGGCTCTGCATGAGCTCTGCTCCGGAGGCGGGCCTAGTAACAGAGGCCCAGGCCTGGAAGAGGGAGAAGGAAGGAAGAGGAGCGGAGAAGGCTCCAGGAACGAGGAATGAAGGGATCCCAGGGGTGCGGACGGGCGAGTCGCCACCGCACGCCCGAATCCACCTGCGTGGAGGGGTCAGGCCAAAGGGGGAGACCGGTCCCCGAAACTAGTGGAGGCAGGAAACGACCCTCTGCTAGAAACCGGAGGCTGTGACATTTTATGTGGCGCAGCCCCTCGCTACACCCGCTAGGAAGGCACCACATAGGGTCAGGGAAACTGGCGCCAAGTTTACCAAGAGGAGGCCCGAGGCAGCCGGACAGAAGGGTTGGTAAGAAAGGCCAGACAAAGGACACACAAAGGGGGTCCTGTGAAGCGCTCCAAAGTTATCTGGGAGTTGTCTGAGCCCCTCACCTGGTGAGCACAGTACGACGTGGGCAGCCGTTACCTGCAGACGTGGTCTGGATAATAAGAACTGTGAGTAAAGGCCCTGGACTGCATCACTGACTCCGTGTCGTTACTGCTGCTGCCCTGCACCATCACCCCCATCCTCCGCATACACTGCCCTGAGGCTATACTCCTCCCGTGGGGAGTTATGCTACGCTCTGCTGCACCCACAACACCAGCCTCAGCGGTCTGCCCTGCAGCGGCGGTTCACTCTGACCGCAATCCACGGGTGGCGTAGTCGGACATTTAAACATCAAAACCACATAAATAGTTCCGCCACTGGTTTGACCACCCTGAGCCATGGAACCGGGTCGCCGCCACGAAGACTACAACCACCAGCATCCACCAAAAAGGGTCCGGCTCCGGGTGTCCCAAGGCCCAGGGGGTGCATCAGAACATTTTCATCACCTTTCACAATCACCAATGGGACAAGGCAGGGATGTCCTCTGTCCCCTCTCTTATACATCCTAGTGACGGAGCACCTGCTCTCATCAATTCGCCATAACCCCAATATTAGGTGGATTGAGGTGGGAGGCACCGAGTACAAGTGCTCTCTATTTGCTGATGATGTCCTAGTATATATCACTCAATCACATATATCCATCCATGCTGTTATGGCTGAAATAGATCACTTTGTTACATGGTCAAATTTTAAAATCAATGCAGCGAAGTCTGAGGCCCTCGATGTCTCCCTCCCCAAATCCATATAGGATTCCATCCAGTCCAACTTTCCCTTTGCCTGGCCCTCACAGGGTATCAAATACTTAGGAATTCCTATTCATAGAGACCTCTCCCATCTATGTTATCTTAATTTTGGGCCCTTTATTGAACAACTCCATACAGACCACGGTTGGCAAGTTAGAACTGTAAGATTCACTACGTGAACCACTGGTGTTTTGTGGAAAAGCACATGTACACTGTGTTCCAAATTATTATGCAAAAAGTGTTTAGGAGTGATAAGGGAAGAATTTGTTTGTTTGTCAGTTAAACTCATTGATGGTGATGTGTGTCAGGGCTCTTTATATCACTGTAAGCAATTGCAGACACCTGTGCTAATTAGTTTGGCAGGTGTGTCCAATGAAAGGCAAGACTACTTAAGAAGGCTGTCTCACATTATTAAGCAGCCTACATTTTCTGCCAAAATGGGAAAGAAAAAGGATGTGTCGGCTGCTGAGAAGCAACAAATTGTGGAGTGTTTAGGTCAAGGCATGACTACAATCAACATTGTGCGATGATCAGGATGAAGTGTCTTGGCAATCAAGAAGTATGTAGCTGATTCACAGTACACACGTGTGCGTGCTGATAAGGGCAAATTGAGGACTCTTTCCTACAGGCAATTACGTCAGGTTAAAAGAGCAGCGGCAAAAAAGCCTTGTCATAGCAGCAGACAAGTTTTTGAAGCTGCTGGTGCCTCCAACGTCCCCCGAACAACAAGATGCAGGGTCCTTCAGAGGTTTGCAGCTGTGCATACGCCATCCTGTCGACCTCCTCTATCCACTTCACACAAGCAGAAACGGCTCCAGTGGGCTAAACATTACATGAAGACTGATTTCAAAACTGTTTTGTTCACGGATGAGTGCCGTGCAGCGCTCGATGGTCCAGATGGATGGAGTGGAGGATGGCTGGTTGATGGACACCCCACGCAAACACGGCTACAGCGCCAACAAGGAGGAGGTGGAGTAATGTTTTGGGCTGGAATCATGGGGAGAGAGATTGTCGGCCCCTTTAGGATCCCTGAAGGCGCTAAAGATGAACTCCATAATGTATGTGGATTTTCTCAAACAGCACTTCCTGCCATGGTTCAAGAAGAAGAACCGTGTATTTCACAGCAAGATCATTTTTTTGCATGATAATGCACCATCTCATGCTGCACATAAAACATCTGCATCTCTGGCTGATATGGGCATAAAAGGGGACAAACTTATGGTGTGACCCCCATGCTCCCCTGACCTCTACCCCATTCAGAACCTCTGGAGCATCATCAAAAGGAGTGTCTATGATGGCGGGAGGCAGTTCACATCTAAGCAACAGCTCTGGGAGGGTATTCTGTCCTCATGCAAAACAATTGAAGCAGAAACCATCCAAAACCTGACAAATTCAATGGACGAGAGAGTTCAGAAGCTCCTTTCGAACAAGGGGTCCTATGTGAAAATATAACATCACCTAGAATAAAGTTTTGAGTTGAAAACTGTTTGATTTCTGTTTCTAATAACCTGCTAATGCTTATAATTTCAAAAATGACAATTTTTTTGGTCTTTATTAAAATGAAAAGGTTGATCGAAAAGTTTGGGGGATCTAAGAGTGTGGCAACCCAGTAGTCATGATTACTTCGAATTCTGACAATATGAGGGTCATGTTGCAGGTAGTGCAGCAAGAAGGCACTTATGTGTCTTGCGCATCTCGGAGCCCCAAAATTATTTTCCGGGCTAGATGCAGCTAAAAAGTATTATTAATTTTAAATCTGGTGGAGCTTAGTATAGATGGCCTAATAGGATCAGTGCTGCACACTGCTACAAAGCCCAAATTATTTTCCAGCCAAGATACAGATAAACATGATTAGTAATTTTAAATCTGGTGGAGCTTATTATAGATGGCCTAATAGAATCAGTGCTGCACACTGCTACAAAGCCCAAATTATTTTCCAGCCAAGATACAGATAAACATGATTAGTAATTTGAAAGCTTAAAACGGTTGGTAGGGTGATTTTAACCAATCATCAAGCTTTTACTCTCCCCAGGATGACACAGGGGTAGAAAAGTCGTTTCGGATCCATGATTTGTTCATCTTTATGAACGTGAGTCTGTCTACATTATCAGTGGAGAGCCGCGTGCGCTTATCTGTCAGCACACCACCAGCAGCGCTGAACACACGTTCAGACAGAACGCTGGCTGCGGGGCATGACAAGATCTCCAAGGCGTAAGTGGCTAGCTCCGGCCATTTATCCAGATTGGAAGCCCAAAAAGAGCAAGGGTCCAGTGACACAGTCATGGCTTCAATGTTTACTTGGAGATACTCCTGTACCATCGTCTCTAGGCGTTGACTATGTGTCAGACTTCTTGTCTCCTGTGGCCTTGCAAAGGATGGGCTAAAAAAGTGGTGAAATGATTCCGCAAAATTGATGTTACCAGCAGATACTGTGGTTCTGTTACGGTTTGAGTGCTGAACACTTGACGGTCCCACGGTTGGCAAGTTGGAACTGTGAGATTCACTACGTGCACCACTGGTGTTTTGTGGAAAAGCACATGTAAGATTCTGCAACAGTCTCTGCTGATACTCCTGCATGCGTGCATCCCTTTCTATGGCAGGAATAATTTCTGCAAATTTACTTTTGTACCGGGGATCTAACAGTGTGGCAACCCAGTAGTCAGGATTATTTCTAATTCTCACAATTCGAGGGTCATGTTGCAGGTAGTGCAGCAAGAAGGCACTCATGTGTGTTGCGCATCCAGGAGCACCAAGTCCCTGTTGTGTTGGTGGCGAGGTAACAATCATGCTTCCTTCCTCTGTCCTCTCCCCCCAACCTCGCACAACAGAAATGTGATCAAGGTCTCCCTCATCTGATGAGTCTTCCATCAGTTCGTCCTCCACTTCTTCCTGGGCTCCTGCACCTTCCTCACTAGTTTGGCTGCTACCATGCGCCCTGGTAAAACCATCTCCCCCACCCTCACATGCCTGCCGCCTTGGTGCTGCCGACCGTCTGGACCTTGCAGATGTTAGCCCTTCCGCATACAACTCCTCCTCCTCTACTTCCTCCACCTCCTCTTGTGCCACCACCTGACTCCGAATTCTGTTTAACATGTGCTCCAGCATGTAAATCACCGGAATAGTCATGCTGATAATGGCATCGTCAGCACTAAACATCTTCGTCGCCATTTCAAAACTGTGCAGAAGGGTGCATAGGTCCCTGATCTGAGACCACTCCTCCAGCGTGATTTGCCCCACCTCTGGATCTCGTTGGCCCAGGCTATACGTCAGAACGTATTGCACCAGGGCTTGTCGGTGCTGCCACAGTCGCTGCAACATGTGCAGAGTTGAATTCCACCGGGTAGGCACATCGCATTTTAGCCGGTGAAGTGGCAGGCCCAACGACTTCTGTAGAGATGTAAGTCGCTGAGCTGCGGGATGCGAACGGCGGAAGTGAGCACACAGCGACCGTGCCCTCTGCAGAAGGCCATCTAGTCTGGGATAGTGGGCTAAAAATTGCTGGACAACCAGGTTCAACACGTGAGCCATACAAGGCACGTGTGTGACATTGCCCCGGCGAAGGGCCGCACCCAGGTTTGCAGCATTGTCGCACACGGCCTTCCCTGGTTTCAGGTCCAGTGGAGACAACCATTCATGAAATTGGTTCTCCAGAGCTGACCACAACTCCTCAGCTGTGTGACTCACATTTCCCAGACATTTCAAAGTAAAAACCGCCTGATGACGTTGAGCCCTACTGCCAGCATAGTAAGGAGGTGTGCAGGATCCCTTCTGCGCAGTTAGAAAGCTTGTGGCATGACCAGACAGGCTTTGGGTGCAGGTGGAAGACCGAGAGGAGGTTGAGGAGGCAGAAGCAGTGGAGGAACTTTGACATAAAGAGGATTGACGCACAACTCGTGGGGACGGCAAGACTTGGACAGCAGCCCCTTGTCCTGCTGTCACCATAGTTACCCAGTGCCCAGTCAGCGACATGTAACGCCCCTGTCCATGCCTACTCGTCCAAGTGTCTGTGGTGAAATGCACCCTGTCACACACAGAGTTTCTCAAAGAAGCGGTGATGTTGTGTGCGACATGCTGGTGGAGCGCAGGCACACCTTTCTTTGAGAAGTAGTGCCGACTGGGCATCTGGTACTGGGGCACTGCGACGGACATAAGGTCTCGAAAATCCTCTGTGTCCACCAGGCGGAAAGGCAGCATTTCTGTAGCCAAGAGCTTGCAGATGGTGAAATTCAACCTCTTAGCTTTCTCATGGCTAGGAGGAAATGGTCTTTTACTTGTCCACATCTGAGGGACCGAGGGCTGGCTATTGTGCTTAGACGGGGTTGATAAGGGTGTCCCCGGCAAACTGCCGGTCTGTGAGGAAGATGCAGGCGGACATGTTAGGTTGCCTTGATCCAAAGGTGGTGCTATCGATGTCGGACAGCGCTCAACACCAGCTGGTGTTACCACCTCCAAAGAAAATGATGACCTGCCAATCACGCTGGCTGTTGCGGGTAAAGAGGTGGCAGGTCTGCGCCCCAAAACAGGTGTGACTGCTGTCCCCCCAGTCACAGAGGATGAAGAGGCCGCGGATGCACAAGATATGGCAGACGGTGGTTGGCCCGGCTGGCTAGGCCGCATTGTAGCACACTGAGCTTCCCACTGCAACTTATGCTTCATGTCCATGTGCCGGTTCATGCATGAAGTACTCAAACTATGTATTTTTTGGCCTCTACTTAGCTTTTGCTGACAAATGTTACAGATAACACAAGTTGGGTCATCTTTATCGATCTGAAAAAATGCCCAGGCTATGCAAGGCTTAGCACCCATGTGACCTGAAGAGCCACCACGACTTGTGGTGAGAGGCAGAGTTGTGTTTGAGGATGCAGTTGTTGACGTGCTTCCAGTACTACGTCTCTGTCCAGGAAGGCGCAACCTGACCTCGTCGTCACTAGCATCTTCCTCCACCTCCTCTGCTGACCTCATCTCTTGGCTGACTGTGGGTTGACAGTAAGTGGGATCTCCAACCTCATCATCATCACCCTGTGCGTTATCACACCCGTCGTCCTCAGAGCCAACCTGTTCCTGCCCTGACAAAAAACTAAAGTTGTCGCTCCAATCAGGTATTTGAGTCTCATCATCGTCTTCCTCATTGTCTCCACCAACAGGAGTTACAGTTTGGGAATGAGGGTCTACATTATGGTCAGAACCTTCTGGGTCTGGTCCTGGATCCGACTCATAAAGATTCTGGGCTTCAGTGCAGATCATTTCCTCGTCTGGATTCACAGAAGCGCTGGAGTCGACCTCTGATTCCCAGGCTATAGTATGAGTAAACAGCTCTGCAGACTCAACCATCTGTTCTACCTCATACTCAGACGGGCAGCTGGAGATTTGGGAGCTGTGAGGAAGCAAGTGCGATTGGGGTGACACCTTTGAGGACTGGAGTATTTGTGATGTTGAAGTTGATGTGGAGGAGAGCCCACTTAAAGGAGCACTTGATATCCGTTAAAGCACCTGCTGTTTTTGTGCCTCATCTGGAATTTGTAGCGATTGGCGTGGCCGTAAGAAAGGGATCTTATCACATTGTCCGCTAAAAGAAGTAGACATTTTAGTTTGGCTGGAAGATGGTCTTTCTTCTGCAGATGTTACTGTTGCTTTAACACCTACCCCACGGACACAACCTTTTTTCCCCTTCCCAACACGCCTATTCCCCTTTCCACCAGCAGCAGGCCTTTTTCCACTCATTTTGGTGGTTAACTAATTCACAACTCTGGAGTTGTTTGCACAAAAAAACAATGGATGGGAACCGAGCAGAGCTGAGTGGCCAAACTGTGGTATTAGGCCAAAACTATTGGCTGGTTTAGATGCAGAAAAAAATTATATTCGATTTGCAACCTGATGGAGGTCAGTATAGATGGACTAATAGAACAAGTCCCACACACAGCTAGAAGCCCAAATATTTTTTCAGAGGTAGATGCAGAAAAAAAATATATTCAGTTTGCAACCTGATGGAGGTCAGTATAGATGGACTAATAGAGAAAGTCCCACACACTGCTAGAAGGCCAAATATTTTTTCAGAGCTAGATGCAGACAAAAAATTATTTTGAATTTGCAACCTGATGGAGGTCAGTATAGGTGGACTAATAGAACAAGTCCCACACACTGCTAGAAGGCCAAATATTTTTTCAGAGCTAGATGCAGAAAAAAATTATATTCAGTTTGCAACCTGATGGAGGTCAGTATAGATGGACTAATAGAACAAGTCCCACACACAGCTAGAAGCCCAAATATTTTTTCAGAGGTAGATGCAGAAAAAAATTATATTCAGTTTGCAACCTGATGGAGGTCTGTATAGATGGATTAATAGAACAAGTACCACACACAGCTAGAAGCCCAATATTTTTTCAGAGGTAGATGCAGAAAAAAAATTATTTTTAATTTGCAACCTGATGGAGGTCAGTATAGATGGACTAATAGAGAAAGTCCCACACACTGCTAGAAGGCCAAATATTTTTTCAGAGCTAGATGCAGAAAAAAATTATATTCAGTTTGCAACCTGATGGAGGTCTGTATAGATGGATTAATAGAGAAAGTCCCACACACAGCTAGAAGCCCAAATATTTTTTCAGAGGTAGATGCAGAAAAAAAATATATTCAGTTTGCAACCTGATGGAGGTCAGTATAGATGGACTAATAGAGAAAGTCCCACACACTGCTAGAAGGCCAAATATTTTTTCAGAGCTAGATGCAGAAAAAAATTATATTCAGTTTGCAACCTGATGGAGGTCAGTATAGATGGACTAATAGAACAAGTCCCACACACAGCTAGGAGGCCAAATATTTTTTCAGAGCTAGATGCAGACAAAAAATTATTTTTAATTTGCAACCTGATGGAGGTCAGTATAGATGGACTAATAGAGAAAGTCCCACACACTGCTAGAAGGCCAAATATTTTTTCAGAGCTAGATGCAGAAAAAAAAATTATATTCAATTTGCAACCTGATGGAGGTCAGTATAGATGGACTAATAGAATGATGCTATGCCCAAAAGATTTTACTTCACTAGGTGCAGTAAAAAATTGGTATTCTATACACAGGTGGTATATCTTGCAACACAGATAGGCTACTCCACTGACTAACACACTCTGCAATAGGCCAAAAAGGATTAGCTTTGCTAGATTCAGCCAAATGCTGTGAAAAAAACTTGCACAGCACTGGCACAGACCTGCCTGGCAAAAACTGATAGGAACTGATGTAACCTAGTCCTGAAAAGGACTCCAATTACAACTATTCCCTACTCCCAAGCTATCTGTAGATTTGTGCGAAAATTGGCTTGAAATTAACAAGGTATAGCGCACACAGCAACAGCGGTGCCGTCTAACACGCAGCTGCAGCAGTGAGAAAATGGTGGCGACGGGGAAAATGGCTTGGTCTTATAGGGCAAGGACATGTGACATACACTGCCAATCACACATGCCCTTGCTTGTGTGAAAAAAAGCACTTCGCTCCGTGTGTGCGCTGCTGATAGGCTGACAGATTGCACCTCCCCACTGCAAATGCGGGAAAGAGAAAAAAAAATGGAGATCTTCATTATTCCTGCAGAGATCCATCCCCTGCCCCTCCCCCCACCCCGCTGTACACTCAAACTGCGTATTAACATTAATTTTCATCATTACTGAGAAAAAATCCAGTTATGATTTTGGTGCACGAACAGTTATCGAACATAACCTCGAACAGCCAAATTTTTCTCAAATCGTTCGTGTTCGCCGAACGGCTCGAACACCGCCCAAAACAGCTCGAATTTGAGATTGGCGAACAGTTCGAGTAGAACAACGCTCATCTCTACTCCTAACCACAACAGTTGAGGATGAGAAGAGCAAGCAGGAGCCCCAATAGCGGAGTTATTCGTAACCTCCCATATCTAGACTGGACTGACTAAAAATAATAAGTCCGGTACTATGACAAGGACATGAAATATAAAGCCTATTTCTTAAAAAAATCCTCCTTAGCAGCTATAGGAGTTTATTTGATATAGCTGTTTAAGAATGTTGTGCATCACCTGTGTATTTTTGGTATTTTTGTGATCTTCTTCCTCCCCGATACTTCTTTGGCAAATGCAAAATTTCTGGGAGAAACTGCAGCTGCGTCCCCTGCCTCACTTATTTTTCTTCAGTGTTTCCTAATCCTGGAACTGTCTTGCATTTTGCAGAATTTTCCGATAAAAATGCATCTCAAAGGGTGAAAGTCTAAGTGGGTATTTCTGTAGGTTTATGGGTAGGTTTATGGATGATGCAGGGTTGTTTTTGGACATTAAAATGCACTGTAGGAGAAAGAAATCTACTTAAGTAAATAATATTAATTACACTTACAGATATGGCCTAACACAATGGAGTTAGCTTCTAAAGGGGTTTTTTGGTACCTCAACACCTGATCACCAAAATTTGATCCATGGGAGCCACAGTGAGTGCTATATCCCCCTTGATTTCCCAGTCACAGTGCCACATTTTATCAGTGCCTGGTATTGCAGACACAGAAAATAGGACTGAGCGACAGTACCAGGCACAGACACAGCTGTTCAGCACTGCCTCTTGGCAAATGAGGAAGGAAATATGGTGTTCACTGGAAAGCCATGGTCTCTTCTTTCAACTGATTGGCAGAGATGACGGGAATCTGATCCTTGATTTTTCCTATCCCAAGGATATTAATATTACATTCCAAGAAAAACTCTTGACATCATTTATACTTGGCATTAGGTGATCAGTCTGAAGTTTAAGAGACCAATTCACATAGATTATATGGCCAAAAGTATTAGGACACACGTCTTATCATTGAATTGTCCCCGATGTACAATATTCGGCCCTTTGCCATGCCGTCTGCTTTTACTAACTTTTGTGAAAGAACAGCTCTCACTGATGACAGCGTGGTCCTGTAATAGGACATCACCAGTGTAACAAGTCAGTTCATGATATTTCTTCCTCCTCAATTTTCCATAATCAACTGAGTGGTATTATTGAAAAGTGGAAGCATTTTGGAGCCACAAAGTGGGACCACGTAAAGTCACAGAAAGGAGTCATCAAGTGCTGAGGTGTCTGCTGACTCCATAACTGCAGAGTCCAAACCTCCTTTTGCCTTAACATCAGCACAAAACTGCATCGACAGTTTCATGGCATGAGTTTCTGTGGCTGAGCCTTACTTCACCAAGCACAGTGCTAAGCATCGGAAGGAGTGGGTTAAAGCGGCGACCAGGCAACTCTGGAGCAGTGGAAATGTGTTCTGCGAAGTGACAGTTCTATATCTGCTGTCTGATGGACGAATCTGGGTTTGTTGACTCCCAGGAGAACGTTATCTGCACTGTGTCAACTATAAAGTTTGGTGGAGGAGGGATAATTCTATGGGTGATATTTTCCATTGGTTGGCCTAGGCCCCTTAGTTTCAGTGAAGGGAAATCTTAATTCTTCAGCATGCCCAGACATTTTAGACAAAAGTCACTTCCAACTTTGTGAATACAATTTGGGAAAGGAGAAAAAAGTATTTATCCAGCTCACCCGAAAAGTAGTGCAAGGATGTGGAGCTTGAGTTGGCAACAATGCAAGATATGTTTTCAAGGAGTGTACCCAGCAACAATTCCGGGGTGAATTTCAATGAATTTAAAACAACCTTTTATTTGAAAAAAAATCTTTAAAAAAAATTATGATGGTTAAAAAAAAAATTCAGTTCATCAGGGCATGCACAAACTTACGTGTTTCAAACTGAATGTTATTCATCACTGTACCCTCGTTCACTTGGGTTGTTTTATATAGTGACTATACAGGATATGTGGACAACTGCTTATTAGCATAAAAAAACAACGCAATAAAACGCAAAAAAACACACAAAAAAACTGTTATTTTTTTAAAATGACTATTTAGATAATGTTTACAAACGGTAAATTAATTTGGGAAAGACCCTTTTATGTTCCCCATTCCTATGCCCCTATGAGTAAGCAAGGTCCATATATCCATGGCTGGGTGTGCTTTTCGTGTGGAAGAACATGACTGGACGCACAGAGCCCTGACATCAACCCCATCCAACACTTTTGGAATGTACTATGCAATGCTTTTCTAGATGAATAGGCAAAATTCCTTTAGACACACTCTAAAATCTTCTAGAAAAGCTTACCCAGAAGAGTGGAAGCTGTTATACCTGCAACAGAACGGCTAGTTCAATGTAAAAGGAGTATTCTAATCCTCTTTCTTCAGGAGTGCTCCTCACTAGTGTTGAGCGAGCACTAAAATGCTCGGATGCTCGAAGCTCGGGCCGAGCTCGCCGTGATACTCGGGTGCTCGACCCGAGCAACGAGCCCAATGTTAGTCTATGGGAGACCCGAACATTTTTGCGGCGGCACCCCCGGCAGTCTGTAGAAAGCTTAAAAAGTGCCCAAAACGATAGTGACAGTGCTCAATTGACATGGGGACAGCATGGGGATCGCCCCAGGAAGCATTTCTGACCCCCAGGTCACTGCTGTCAACAACGTGGTCAGAGGTATTAAGCCACTTTTACGGGCTCACAATAAAACGTTCAAAAACGAAACTGAAACGGTTTTCCTATGAAATATGTTAAGGAACTTCTTTTCCAGGGTAAAGACTTGTGTATAAGGTAAAATAAATCACCAACAACAAAAATACTCCTTCACACCTTGGGCTATGTTCACAAGTAGCATTTTTTATGCGTTTTTGCACTTTTGTATTGCTTTCAACCGTGACAAATGCATTCACCGGGAAATGTCATTTTAACATTTTACAACCTTATCTGGCCATGTGCTGTGTGACACATGCATACAGTGCTGAAAAGACATGCTGACAAGAACAGCATGGGGAAGACCCCTGGAAGCATCTCTGACACCCAGGTCACTGCCTAAAAGTGTGCCCATCAGAAGTGATCCTTGCTGCATCAGAAGATGCAGACTTGCAACTATCCCCGTGCAAGTCCTTGTCTATCTGGGATGGATATTAGTCCTCAGAAGGACTGTTTGTTTGATTTTGCAGGCTTTAGAGACCCTACACTACCTATTTTGCAGTATAAATCTCTCCCTGGCTCAGCAGCACTCTCCCTACACTGTCTGATCCGGAGCGACTGTGTCCAAGATGGCGGCGCCCGGTTTTAAATACTCGAGGTGACGCTGTGCGGCCAGCCAATGACTGTAATGCCCACAACCAACATGGCTGCAGCATTACAGTGACTGGCTGGCAATCCCTGCATGTTCATTGGTTCTGTAAAGAGCGCCAAACATGCAGGGCGGAGACCCGAGCTCCCACCCGAGTAACCCGAAAATGCTCGGTGCTCGCCGAACATCCAGTAGTGAGATGCTCAGGCGAGTACCGAGCAGTAGAAATTTTTTGCAAATTTTTGCAAATTTATTAAAAAAGAAAAACTGAAATATCACATGGTCATAAGTACTCAGACCCTTTGCTCAGTATTGAGTAGAAGCACCCTTTTGAGCTAGGACAGCCATGAGTCTTCTTGGGAATGATGCAACAAGTTTTTCACACCTGGATTTTGGGATCCTCTGCCATTTTTCCTTGCAGATCCTCTCCAGTTCCATCAGGTTGGATGATAAACGTTGGTGAATAGTCATTTTCAGGTCTCTCCATAAGTGCTCAATTGGGTTTAGATAAGGACTCTGGCTGGGCCAGTCAAGAATAGTCACAGAGTTGTTCTGAAGCCACTCCTTTGTTATTTTAGCTGTGTGCTTAGGGTCATTGTCTTGTTGGAAGGTGAATCTTCGGCCAAGTCTGAGGTCCAGAGCACTCTGGAAGAGGTTTTCATCCAGGATATCTCAGTACTTGGCCGCATTCATGTTTTCTTCAATTGCAACCAGTCGTCCTGTCCCTGCAGCTGAAAAACATCCCCATAGCATGATGCTGCCACCACCATGTTTCACTGTTGGGATTGTATTGGGCAGGTGATGAGTAGTGCCTGGTTTTCTCCACACATACCGCTTAGAATTATCACCAAAAAGTTCTATCTTGATCTCATCAGACCAGAGAATGTTATTTCTCATAGTCCGGGAGTCCTGCATGTGTTTTTATGCAAACTCTATGCGGGCTTTCATATGTCTTGCACTGAGGAGAGGCTTCCGTTGGGTCACTCTGTCATTAAGGCCCGACTGGTGGAGGGCTGCAGTGATAGTTGACTTTGTGGAACTTTCTCCCACCTCCCTACTGCATCTCTGGAGCTCAGCCACAGTGATCTTGGGGTTCTTCTTTACCTCTCTCACCAAGGCTCTTCTCCCACGATTGCTCAGTTTGGCTGGATGGCCAGGTTTAGGAAGACTTCTGGTGGTCCCAAAATTATTCCATTTAAGGATTATGGAGGCCACTGTGCTCTTAGGAACCTTGAGTAATATAGAAATTTTTTTGTAACCTTGGCCAGATCTGTACCTTGCCACAATTCTGTCTCTGAGCTCCTTGAGCAGTTCCTTTGAGCTCATGATTCTCATTTGGTCTGACATGCACTGTGAGCTGTGAGGTCTTATACAGACAGGTGTGTGCCTTTCCAAATCAAGTCCTATCAGTTTAATTAAACACAGCTGGATTCCAATGAAGTATTAGAACCATCTCAAGGAGGATCACAATGAAATAGACAGCATGTAACTTAAATATGAGTGTCTAAGCAAAGGGTCTGTATACTTATGGCCATGTGATATTTCAGTTTTTCTTTTTTAATAAATTTGCTAAAATTTCTACATTTCTGTTTTTTTTTCAGTCAAAATGGGGTGCAGAGTGTACATTAATGAGAAAAAAAAATAACTTTTTAGAATTTAACAAATGGTTGCAATGAAACAAAGAGTGAAAAATTTAAAGGGGTCTGAATACTTTCCGTACCCACTGTACAAGTGGCACGCACTCATTCCCGCTGAGACTCCAGAGTGGCCGGTAACATAGTCAATGAGCTGCACACAACAGAATTAAAAATCCCTCCATTCTTGAGAAAGGAGTAGATTTTTGATAAGAGGTAAATTGCATAGTTGCTTATTTTTTGCAATTTTAACCATTTAATAATTTTAGAGAACCCCTTTAATGCCTATGGGTTTAGAATAGGATTGTATAAAAGCCCATATAGATGTAGATGTCCCAATACACAGTGTATGAGCAGAAAGTATATATGACAGGACCAGTACTTCTTCCTTCCTACATATACATTAACCTCATTACAGTAACCTCATTTGTCACATAGACTTCTCTAAATGGAAACCAGAATCCACAGGGAAACAGAAGTAGAAGTGGTCAGGGTTTTCATGTTGTGGACAGCAGAGAGGAGCAGGTACAGAGCAGCCTCAATGCTGATATTATCCCCTGCACGCCATGGCCATTTTCTGTTTTCAATTTTTCTTCCCTTTCTTAAAAGAGCCATAACTTTTATTATTTTTCCGTCAATATAACCATATGAGAACTTGTTTTTTTGCGGGATGAGTTATACTTTTGAATGGCCACATCATGCACTGGAATACGGGAAAAGGAAATCCAAGTGCAATAAAATTGCAAAACCAGTGCAATTCCACAATTGTTTTTTGTTTTTTTTATTTACCACGTTCACTATATGGGAAAACTGACCAGGCAGTATGATTCCCCAGGTCAGTACAAGTACGCAGATAGTTCTGTTTTTTACTTAAGTGGTGGAAAAAAATTGCTGAAATTTGTATGAAAAAAAGTTTTTGCATTTGTCACCAATTTCAAAAACCCTTAGAGTTTTTTATTTTTCGGGGTCTGGGTCTGGGCGATAAACATTTTTACTGATACCATTTTGGGGTAGATACAATGTTTTAATCGCCTCTTATTGAATTTTATTGCAATGTTGCGGCGGTCAAAAAAAGTAATTCTGGTGTTTCAATTTTTTTTCTCGTTAACGCTGTTTACTGATCTGATTAATTTATTTTATATTTTGATAGATCGGACATTTCTGATTGCTGTGATACCAAATGTGTGTATTTTTTTAAATTGTTTTATTTTCAATGGGGCAAAAGGAGGGTGATTTGAACTTTTGTGTTTTTCTCCTATTTTTAAAAACTTTTTTTTTCTCACTTTTTACAGTATTTAAAGGGATTGTCCACTACTAGGACAACCCCTTCTTGATCTAAATGTTTGGTCTTGTTAAAACAAAAAACGTATCCGCACCTCCCGTCCCGGCGCCGTTCCAGCGGTGTCGGCACTCGCGGTCCCGGGGCTCTCATGTGGTTGTTGTGACAAGTGAGCCAGGCGCCCAATCAGCACTTTTGTCACTGTAGCCGCCTTCTGTCAAATTGAACATGAAGAGGAAGTCAGGGCTGCAGGTGATCTCTGACTTCCTCGTCACATTCAATTTGTGGGGGGGGGGGGCCAGTGACGCCAGCGCTGATTGGGAGCCGGTCTCACGTGTCACAAAAATCGCACGAGAGCCCCGGGACCGCGAGTGCCGACTTCGCTGGAACAGCAAGGTGAGTATAGATTTTTTCATTTTATCATGCCAGCCAAGTGAGTGATATGACAAGGAGTTGTGTAAATAGTGGACAACTTTTTAATGGTCCTTTTAGGAGACTTGAAGCTGCAATAGTCTCATCACTGCTATATATAGCAGAAATGATGATCCCCTATGAATGCCGGCCATGGCAGGTCTTCTGCAGGACCCCATGATTGACAACCTATCGGTGCACCCTAAACATGTGATATATTATTACTATTTACTTACTGCAGGGTATATGCTCATTTTGTTTTTTTAATTCTGGGGTTTTACCCCTGAACCGTATTCTGCAATTGAAGTCAGCTATGCTCGCTGCTTATAAGAGAAGCTTGTGTGTTTGCAGAACTGCAAACTGCTGTAGACATTTTTTGGAAATGTCATACATTTCTGAAGTGAATACACTCACAAGGCTGTAAATGATAATGGCAACTGCTTATTTAACCCATTAATTGCAAGAGGACATAAAATAGAAAACACATGCACTATGTACCTTCACTGTTCTGTTAAAAGTATTTTCTATATCGTGAAAAGTCATATCTATGCTGCCACCTGCTGGTAACAGATCAAATTACTTTCCGTTCTATTTTCTATCAAGCTGTAAATACTTTTTTTTTTGTTCATCTGCTGCTTAGATTCTGTGGAATCCGGGTGACGACTAACATCATGTTATAAATACCAGGGGCGGACACATTCACAAGAGGGTCCCTGGGGAAAAACAGTATATGGGCTCCTCTTTGTGTCAGTGAGAAAAGCTGTTTACTGCTTTGTAGTGGGCCCCCTTACCTCTTGGGCCCCTGTGTTCGGCTGCACATGTTGCACCAATGTTGTGTCCGCTCCTGATCCCACAGTCTTAGAATCCGTTTACATTAGTTGATCTGCGGCGCCTAAAGGGGTATTCCCATCTCCAAGATCCTATCCCAATATGTAGTAGGTGTAATAATAATAATAATATTAGCAAATACCTCCAATTAGAAATGTAGTATAGTTTTCCTGATTCCTTTGTCTCTTTCTACATATGCAGGCATTGCAGGACCTTAGGTATCCATGGTTCGAAACACTGGCTAACTAACTGTCACTATAGCAGTAGTTCGTAACCATGGATGCCTAAGGTCCTGCAATGACTGCACATAGTAACCATGGATACCTAAGGTCCTGCAATGACTGCACATCGTAACCATGGATACCTAAGGTCCTGCAATAACTGCACATGAGGAAAGAGACGGTGAATCAGAAAAACTAAATTACATTTCTAATTGTAGTTATTTGCTAATATTATTATCACAGCTACTACATATTTGGATAGGATCTTGGAGATGGGAGTACCACTTTAACTCGTTTACTGATTGTCGGACATTTAATAGCCTGTTTATAAGAGTTGACCGCGAATCAGATGAGTTCTGAACGATCTGTAATATATTGTTCAGTGAACACAGGCTGCATTTGTTCTCGGCAGCACATTCACACTGGACAATGTGCTGATGTAACGGGGCTCAGGGTGGTAGTCATTGGCGAGGGATGCCAGCTTTTCTTCACCCTGGCCCGCTACAGAGACATGGGAACATGCTTGTCCCTGGGTGTGTGTGGTGTGCTGTACTCTGTGGGAGTCTTTACTCACTGTCATTCTTGGTTCCTACAGATCCAGTTCTTCAGATACCTTTAGTGAGAGACGACACAGTTCTTAAAAACGACAGAGTCGCTTTACTTGAACGGCCTTGGAAACAGAGGCAGGTACAATACAGATTGTATATAGCTGAACTTGATTGTGGTTTAGTTACAGTCACAGTCCCCACACAGTGATCCTCCACTGTGTGTCTCAGCTCTAAGGGAAAACTACCTCTGGAACTTCACGTAGAGGAGCTCCTGCTTCACCCCACTGTTCCCCCTGACCGACTCTTTCAAGGACCACCTCGCTGATAAGGCTGCCCTAGTCTTGACACGTTCAATGATGCCTACCGGCTGAAAGGGGTCAGAGTTCACAGATTGACTTGTTGAGTCCAGATTGCTGTAATATCTCCGTTGATGCTAATCCTCAATGTTTCCCCCACACACCCGTTCATGTTTCTTCCTGTGCTCCAAGCTCGTCTGTCACTACTCACTGCCACTTACTAACTAACTTAAGATGGCTGATCCCAACTCCCAGTAATCTTTCAGTCTCTCACTGTCACTGGGGGCGGCCGAAACTGGTTAACTCCAGGTATCCCAACTGACATTCAGGAGACAGTAGTATGAATGTGCAAAAATATGCCATCTAATGGCCAAAACACCAATAACATCTTCTGTGTATTTACATGCAATACATATCTACTAAAACAGCTTTAGAGGGAAGTGAAGTGGTAATCTTAAAGGGGTATTCCCATCTCCAAGATTCTATCCCAATATGTAATTGTAAAAAACTTCTGAGGCACAATGCAAAAACCAAAGGGGAAAAACCACCTTATTATAGTGCAGATTTTGCTGGGATGCTTTGCGGGTGCCATGTTACATTGGCGGAGCCCATGAGGTGCCAGTAAAGCAGAAATCCCCCCCAAGTTACCCCATTTTGCAAACTGCACCCCAATTTGCATCTAGGCAGGCAGTGAGCATATTGACACCCCAGGTGTGTCACAAAATTTTATTGGTCGATGAAGAAAAATAATTAAATTTTTACTAGTAAAATGTTGTTTTAGCCCAAGATTTCCAATTTTAGCAAGGTAAATAAATAAAAATGGCCCCATAATTTGTTTCACAATTTCTCCTCAACGTGGCAATATCCCATAAGTGGCTGTACAGTACTGTATGGCTACATGGCAAGACTCGGGAGGGACGGAGCACTATTTGATTTTTTGGAGCACAGATTTTCCTAGAATACTTTGCAAGTGCCAGAACAGCAGAAATACCTTCAAGTGACCCATTTTGTAAATTAGACCATTATTATTATTTATTATTATAGCGCCATTTATTCCATGGCGCTTTACATGTGAAAATGGGGTATACATAGCAAAAACACTTACAATAATCTTGAACAAAACATGACGGCGACTGGTACAGGAGGAGCGAGGACCCTGTCTCACAGTCTACAAGGAATGGGTGAGGATACAGTAGGTGAGGGTAGGGCTGGTCGTGGAGCTTCAGGTTCCTTTTGAAGGATTCCATGGTTGGCGAGAGTCTGATGTGTTGGGGTAGAGAGTTCCAGAGTAGGGGGGATGCAATCTTGTATGCGATTGTGGGAGGAGGAGATAAGAGGGGAGTAGAGAAGGAGATCTTGTGAGGATCGGAGGTTGCATGCGGGTATGTACCGGGAGACTAGGTCAGAGAAATATGGAGGAGACAGGTTGTGAGCGGCTTTGTATGCCATGGTTAGGGTTTTGAACTGGAGTCTCTGAGCAATGGGGAGCCAGTGAAGAGATTGACAGAGAGGAGAGGCCGGGGAATAGCGGGGGGACAGGTGGATTAGTCGGGCAGCAGAGTTTAGGATAGATTGGAGGGGTGCGAGAGTGTTGGAAGGGAGGCGACAGAGCAGGAAGTTGCAGTAGTCAAGGCGGGAGATGATGAGGGCGTGCACTAGTGTTTTTGCAGATTCATGGTTGAGGAATTTGCGGATCCGGGAGATATTTTTAAGTTGGAGTCAACAGTAAGTGGAAAGGGCTTGGATATGTGGTTTCAAGGAGAGTTCAGAGTCCAAGGTTACCCCAAGGCAGTGAGCTTGAGTAACTGGGGAGAGTGAACAGCCATTGACGTTGATAGATAGGTCAGTTGGGGGGGTTTGAATGAGATGGCGGAAAGATGATGAATTCTGTTTTGTCCATGTTAAGTTTTAGAAATCTAGCAGAGGAGAAGGATGAAATAGCGGACAGACATTGTGGGATTTTGGTTAGTAGAGAGGAGATATTGGGTCCAGAGAGGTAGATCTGTGTGTCATCAGCATAGAGGTGATAATGGAAGCCATGAGACTCTATGAGCTGTCCCAAGCCTAAGTTGTAGATGGAGAAGAGTAGGGGTCCTAGAACTGAATCTTGGGGACCGACAGATAGGGGGTGAGATGAGGAGGTGGTGTGTGAGTGGGAGACACTGAATGTCCGGTCTGTTAGGTATGAGGAGATCCAGGATAGGGTCAAGTCTGTGATGCCGAGAGATGAGAGAGTTTGTAGTAAGAGGGAATGGTCCACTGTGTCGAAGGCAGATGACAGGTCTAGGAGGAGGAGGACAGAGTAGTGTTGCTTGGATTTGGTGGTTAGTAGGTCATTGGTGACTTTAGTCAGTGCAGTTTCAGTAGAATGGTGCGGTCGGAAACCAGATTGTAGGAGGTCAAAGAGGGAGCCGCAGGAGAGGTGGGAGGACAGTTCAGAATGGACGTGTTGTTCGAGTAGTTTTGAGGCATAGGGGAGAAGTGATATGGGGCTTTAGCTAGTCAGAGAGGATGGGTCAAGGGAGGGCATTTTGAGTATGGGTGTGATCGAGGCATGTTTGAAGCATGAGGAGAAGACGCCAGTTGTTAGTGACAGGTTGAAGAGGTGGGCTAGGGTTGGGATGAAGATAGTGGTAAGGTTTGGGATGAGGTGGGACGGGATTGGGTCAAGTTCACAGGTGGTGAGGTGTGATTTGGAGAATAAAGAGGAAAGTTGATCTTCCGCAATGGTGGAGAAGCTGGTTTTGGAGGAGGAGGGTTGAGTAGGTGTGGGGAGAGGCTGTGGGGACTTTAGGCAAAAGCTTTGTCTGATGGTGTCAATGTTCTGCTTGAAGAATGAGGCAAAGTCTTTGGCTGAAATAAGAGGAGAGGGAGGAGGCACTGGGGGACGGAGGAGAGAATTGAAGGTGTTGAATAGTTGTCTGGGGTTGTGAGACAGGGAGGATATGAGAGATGAGAAGTATGTGTGTTTTGCTGCAGTGAGTGTGGACTTGAAGGTAGTGAGGGACTGTTTGAATGCGATGAAGTGCTCATTGGAGTGGGACCTTTTCCTTCTATGCTCAGCAACCCTGGATGCCCGTCGCAGTTCTTTAGTTAGTCTGGTGTGCCAGGGTTGTCTGTTGCGTGTGAGCTTTGGTATGTGAGAGGGGGGTGACCGAATTGAGAGTTGCAGCTGTTGCGGTGTTGAATAAAGTGGCAGCAACATCTGCATCATGTATGGACCTAATGTTTGTAAGACATTATTCTTTATTATTATTCTTTATTCTTCAGGTCAGTATGATTAGGGCTCGCTCACTCTGCCATATGTTCTGTCATGCGAAAGAACTGGGCCAATTTTGCTAATGACACTCGGTTAAAACTCCGTTAGAGTTTGAGCCAAGTGTCACCTTACTGTAATCTGCTTCTCTCGCATGAAACTGGCAAGCAAAGCTGAATCTTGACAGTAACCATATTACACACTGTTAGCGTTTGACATGCCTTAGTACTTAACCCAACCAGGACATGGCCAATTTCCATTTTTGTGTTTTTGTTTTTCCCTCAACTTCTTCCCAGAGCCATATTTTATTTTTATTTTTCTGCTACATAGACATATGGGGGCTTGTTTTTTGACGAATTATACTTTTGAATGACACCATTCATTTTACCACATAATGTACTGGAAAGCCGGAGAACAAATTCCAGTTTTTTCCTTTAGTGTTTACCGATCGGGTTAATTATTTTTAGATTTTGATAGATCTGACTTTTCTGAACGTGGCGATACCTCTTATGTGTATTTTTACATATCTTTATTTTTAATGGGGGAAAAAGGGGTGATTTGGACTTTTATGTTTTTTTTATTTTTTTTTTTCAGATTTTTTAAACATTTTTTTTCTTTTCACTGTTCTTATTAGTCCTCTTAGTGAACTTGAAGCTGCGAACATCTGATTGCTTGTGCTATATACAGCAATGCCACAGCATTGATGTATATAGTAAAAATCCCAGTCTCCTTTGAAGCCCGGCCACAGGCTGGGTTTTAAGGGAGCTCCATAATGACACTCACGGAAGCACAGAGGTCTTCAACATACCCACTGCTGTCATAGCAACCCACCAGCGAATCGCGATCACTTCACGGATGCACCAATGAGCGAATGGACTAACATGCCCCCACTCCAGCGCGTGTTAAATGTTGCTGTCACAGTTTGACGGCGGCATTTAACAGCTTTGTGCCACCTGCCATTGTTATACGCAGGTTCTGGCTGTAACACTCAGACATTACCTACCGGATATGGGGTGGGCTCATACTATGAGCCTGCTCCATAAACCTGCTTCCGACTCGTGCTGTACATGTGCGGCGGATGTCGTGAATAGAGTTAATTTTGTAATTAATGCTCCAAACAGAAATACATATGTAGTAATGCTTAATTTTTCAAACGGTACAATAATTTATTAACATAGCCATATATCACATTATCCAACAAGTTATGGATTGCTACATGTATGCAGAATCAGAACCAATAATTGTGCATGAATACATCACCAGGATGCCACCATCAGTACATGAAAACATCACCATAATCCCCATCAGTAGAGGAACACATTACCAGAATCCCCACCAGTACAAGAATACATGACCAAAATCACAAACAGTACAGAAATATTGTATCATAATCATCATCAGCTTATGACTACATCACCAAAACCATCATCAGTACATGAATTCATCACCAGAGCCACCAGAAGTACATAAAGTTGAAACCAGAAATTTACTTATACTATATAAAAAGACACATATGCATGTTTTTCTCAATATCTGATTGGAAATCAGAATAAACCTTTCCCGTTTTAGGTCAATTAGGATTACCATAATTTTGAATATTTGCCAAATGGCAGAATAATCAGAGAGAGAGAGAGAGAGAGGATGTTTTAAGGCATTTTTATTACTTACTGCAAAGTCAAAAGTTTGCATACATTTTATTAGTATTTGGTACCATTGCCCTTAAACTGAATGACTTGTTCAAACATTTGTGATAGCCTTCCACAAGCTTTTACAATAGTTGGTTGGAATTTGGGCCCATTCCACCTGACAAAACTGGTGTAACTGATCCAAGTTTGTAGGTCACCTTGCTCGCACCTGCCTTTTCAGCTTTGCCCAAAAATTTTCAATAGGATTGGCATCAGGGCTTTGTTATGGCCACTCCAAAACATTGACTTTATTATCCTTAAGCCACTTTGTTACCATTTTGGCAGTATGCTTCCGGTTAATGTCAATTTGGAAGACCCATTTCCGCCCAAGCTTTAACTTCCTGGCTGATGTCTTGAGATGTTGCTTCAGTATTGCTACGTAATCTTCTTTTCTTATGATGCCATCTATTTTGTGAAGTTCACCAGTCCCTCCTGCAGCAAAATAACCCCACAAAATGATGCTGCCACCCCCGTGTTTCACAGTTGGGATGGTGTTTTGGGCTTCCAAGCTTCTCCCTTTTCATCCAAATGTAACAATGGTCATTATGCCCAAAATATTCAATTTTAGTTTCATCAGACCACAGGATCTGTCTCCAATAATTCAGGTCTTTGTTCCTGTGTGCATTTGCAAACACTAATCTGGCTTTTTATGTTTCTTTTGGAGTAATGGCTTCTTCCTGGCAGACTGGCCTTTCAGCCTGTGTTGATACATTACTCGTTTCACTGTGGATATTGACACAATTTTTCCAGCTTCCGCCATCATCTTCACAAGGTGTTTTGCTTTTGCCCTTGAGTTGATATGCACATGTCGGACCAAAGCACGTTCATCTCTGGGATACAGGACCCATCTCCTTCCTGCGCGGTATGATGGTTGGACATTACAATCTTGTTTGTACTTGCATATAATTGTTTGTACAGATGAACGAGGCACCTTCAGGTATCTTGAAAGGATGAGCCAGACTTGTGCAAATCCACAATTCTCTTCCTGATATCTTGGCTGATTTCTTTAGACTTTCCCATGGTACTACACAAATAAGCAGTGTGTTTCAGGTGTGCATTAAAATACATCCACAGGTGTGTCTCTAATTAACTCAGATGTTGCCAAAAAAACAGAAGCTTCCAAACACATGACATCATCATATGGGCAGTCCAGAATTGTTTAAAAGCATAGTAATCTTAGTCTATGTAAACTTTTGACTTTGCAGTAAGTAATAAAAATTCCTTAAAACATTCTCTCTCTTTCTCATTATTTTGGCATTTGGCAAATATTCAAAATTATGGTAATCCTAATAGACCTAAATCGGGAAAGGTTCATTCTGATTTCATGTCAGACATTGAGAAAAACATGCATATGTGTCTTTTTGTATTGTGTGTGTAAACTTTTGGTTTCAACTGTAAATTGTCACGGGTGTGTCAGATGTGACAGACAGTCGCCCTGCAGTTGGTTGCAGGAGATCTCTTCGTTTGGCATTAGACACCTTCTTAGATCTCTCTTACTCTAGGACCAGCAGCTACCTTCCGCTTGCTAATTTACATCCTGGCCTGCGTGTATAAATACCTTCACTTTACAATAGGGAGGCGCAGGTGATATTCACATGACCCCTTGTGAAGGCTTGGAGAAAGTGCAGTTCTTACTTCCTCTTTGATGCTAAGAGGACGTGTGTGCAATCTCTCTGAAGTCAACTCAAACTAAGCTACTTCCCCGTGTCTGTCTCCCCTTGATGTCTTTAGTGTTAGTGGGGACTGACTAGCGCTTAGTGGGGACTGACTAGCAATCATCCCCCCTGTTCCCTAGCCAGGCCCTAGCTCTAGGGAGAGACAGGGTTCTCCTGCCTGGCGATTGGTGAGCAACCAATATATGGATGGTAGGGAAGGACAGGGTAATATCAGATCAGCCTAGGAGGTCTCTACTTCCCCTTTTCTCTAGAGTCTGGGCTCCCTTCCCCTCATCCCTTCGTATTTCACTTTGTCTTTCCTACACTGTGCGCGACATCATCACGGGCCGTGCACATTTAGAGAAAAAAAAACAGCTGACAAATGGGTTTAATTGTGTGGGTTTTTTTTTGGGGTGTTTTTTTTTTCCATTCTCCCTTGGTATGGGTTCAGTTGCAGAGCTCGCAGAGTGGCTGCGCAGTCTGTCTTTGGAGGTGAATGACCTCTGCTGTGAGGTTCAGCAACAGCATCAGCAGCTACAGGTCGCTAATGTGGGGTTCTCTGCAGGTAGGCCTGTCTAGCCTGAACCCAAGGTTGCCCTCCCGGACAGGTTTTCAGGAGGTAGGGACAAGTTTTTTGTATACAAACTGTATTTTAAACTTCGACCTTACTCCTCCGGAAATGACGAGCAACGGGTTGGAATTGTGATCTCTCTACTGCAGGGAGATCCTCAATCGTGGGCACTTTCTTTACCGCAGAATTTGGTTTGTCTCCAGTCTGTAGAGGGTTTTTTCGGGGCTCTGGCCCTCATCTATGATGACCCTGACCAAGTCGCCTTGGCTGAGTTTAGGTTACGTCACCTTCAGCAGGGGAATCGGTCACTGGAGACGTACAGTTCTGAATTCCGTAGATAGACAACGGATTCCAAATGGAATGACTCGGCCCTTAGAAGTCAATTTTGTGAGGGTCTTACTGAAAGGTTGAAAGATGCCTTGGCAGTATATGAAACCCCTCAGTCCTTGGAGGCTGCCATGTCGTTGGCCATACGTCTTGCAAGATGCCTTCGGGATAGGCGGGTGAGACCACCTTCTCCGGGGCCTTCTTGTTGGGGTTATGTAGCCCTGCCAGGGGAGCGGTCTGGCAGTGAACCAGTACTGAGGGAGGTGGAGGAACCCATGCTGTTAGGGGGTGCCTTGACATCATACATTTCCCCGGAGATTCACAAGAAAAAAGGTATTTTTTTGTGTGGGAAAAAGGGACATTTTTTTGGGACCTGTCCTTCAATTCCTAAACAAAAGGAGACTCGATTAACTCTTGGTAGTCTGGAGTTGGATAAACAAGTGGTGCATTTGTTGCCAACCTGCAGTTCCTCGATTTGTCCTGACAGCAGAGGTGGTATTGGAAAGCAAAACCAAGAAAATTTCAGTGTGTGTTGACAGTGGAGCCAGAGTCAGCATGGTTGAGGCTGAGTTTGTTTAAGCTCATGGTCTTGCTTGCTGTACTTTAGCTAAACCTATTTCCATCTTCGCCATCGACTCGGCGCCACTTGCACAGAAAGCATTTACTCAGATTCTACTTAATGTAAAACTGAGGGTGGGGTCAGTTCATTGTGAAATAATCCCTTGCTATGTCTTGGACAATCTTTCCACACTTATTGTTTTGGGTCTTCCTTGGCTGGTTAAACATAATCCGTTGGTGGATTGGCAAACCGGGGAGATTATTGAATGGGGAGATTACTGCCATGAGAACTGTTTAGATATTTCCCTTGCTACTGTCTCTATGGAAATATTACCTGCTTTTGTGTCTGGTTTTGAGGATGTTTTTTCTGAGAGGGGCTGTCAGGATTTGCCTCCTCATCGTGCATATGACTGTCCTATTAACCTGACCCCTGGAGCTAAACTACCAAAGTCCAGACTGTATAATCTTTCTGGCCTTGAGAGACAAGCCATGAAGGATTTCATTGCAGAAAGTCTGAAGAAGGGACAAATCAGACCCTCATCTTCACTCGTGGAGGCAGTGTTCTTCTTTGTGAAGAAAAAAGATGGTGGTCTATGTCTCTGTTTAAATTTCTGGGAATTAAATCAAATTATCATCCATAATCCATACCCTCTTCCTCTGATTCCTGATTTGTTCAGCCAGGTTGTAGGAGCTAAGGTATTCTCCAAGTTGGATTTAAGGGGAGCCTACAATCTGTCATTCACCCTGTCGTGGACCTATGATTACCTTGCATCACTGATGAACCTTGCACTGGAGAAACGCGTTGAGGCATAAGGATAAAGAAACGCAGCACGACAGCATGAATGACATCACAAGACGATAAGTCTCCTTATAATTTACTGTAAAGCGTGCTTTTATATACCATTGCTAGATTAGGATGAACTGTCTAGATTAGTATGTATTTTAAACTATCCAGCAGGGCCTAATAGGGCAAGTGAGGGTGAGCCGCCGTGGAGTTAGGGCGCCAAATCCCATATATCTAGGGTGCCAACCCCCACTGCTAGGCAGGAACAGCCTAGTGTCTATCCTAGGGTGACATAGGTTGCCATTTGTGACATAACTGGGGTCTATTATATCTATATTATATCTATATTTACCTACAAGGATATCAGCATTGTTTTTTTTTTATATTATATTAGCTTAAATAGCTTTATTTCTGATCCATCAATTCTGATACGAGATATGAATATTGACTGTATACACATCATTGTGTCTTATTTACTACTTATAATATTGATTACATGTGAATCTCCTGAGATGCTGAAATTCATTTACTCCCTGCTTATAGGAAGAGTAAATTCTTTCACTATGTGATAAAGGTAATCTTTCATTGACAATATTCTGCACAGAACCTAACTACTGAGATTGGGGAGATTGATTGCTGCATGCTTTCTTGATGTTATCTGGACTTTTGCAGGTATACTGAGTTATCAAATTAAGACAAATCAATACTGCTGACTAATTGTATACCCCTGTCATAATAACCACACTATATATAACCAATATTAAGATGAGTGTGTTGATGCTGGATACATGTTTATATTTGCTCAAAACAAGTTGTGTATCGCGCATATTGTTTTAACTATTAACTGACCTAGATTTTAAGCCAATTATCTACTGTTCAGCTAGACTGAATTGACGTTCTTGACACGTGGGTATTGTTTTGGGCGTGTTTTTAAGATATTAGAATAAAATTTGTGAGTTTTAAAGGGTTTTTCACACTTGTTTAAGCTATCCCTAGTAGACCATGGACATACTTGTCTATGGATTTTATTACTGACCTACCGGTTTCTGCAGGCAAAACGGTGGTTTTGGTGGTTGTAGATAGGTTCAGTAAAATTGTTCACTTCGTCGCATTACCTGGACAAATCCCTAGACACTTGCTCAGGTGTTCATAAATGAGATTGTGAAGCTTCACGGGGTTCCCTCTGATGTGGTGTCAGATCGGGGGACCCAGTTTGTTTCAAAGTTCTGGGAGGCATTCTGTTCTCGACTGGGGGTGCAACTGTCGTTTTCCTCTGCCTTCTACCCGCAGTCGAATGGACAGACTGAGCGTGTCAATCAGAATTTGGAGACCTACCTCAGGTGTTTCGTCTCCAAAAATCAGGAGGAACTGGGCATCCTACTTACCGCTGGCAGAAATTGACATTAATAATCATTGTCAAGAATCCACTGGCAGGTCACCGTTCTTTGGTGCATACGGTTACCACCCACAATTGGGTACTTTTAGTGGGTGAGAAGCTTTGGGAGTTCATGAGGAGGAACGTTTTGCATCGTCGCTCTCCTCGGTGTGGTGGGGGGTCCTGAGTAATTTAAAGATCATGGGAGACAGGTATAAGTGTATGGCTGACAGAAAATGCTTGCCAGGTCTGGACCTGAATGTGAAAGGGGTTGTCCAGTACTTTATATTACCCCCCCCAATGTATCTCCCCTGGGCTCCTAAGGATTTTTGTAATTACCTTACGTTGCAGATACTGCCTGTGAGCGGCGCTATTACTGGCCGCTCACAGGCATAACGTGACCCCCGGCTGCTACCAGCTCTGACATCCGCTGACATCATGACAAGTGCTGGCAGCAGCCGAGGGTCTCTGTCTTCTGCGTTCCATGGTGGATGCCAGGCTATGGGCGGGGTCACCCCCCCCGCATCACACCTGGCATCCACCGCGCGCTCTGCCTCTCCCCATTCATTGGGAAAGCACACGGTGGATGCTGGGTGTGACACGGGCGGTAAAGTAACCCCGCCCACAACCCAGCAGCCACCATGGGGACCCCAGCGCTGAGCTACACCTCACTTGTCGTGACGTCAGCGCGGGGTCACGTGATGCCTGTGAGCGGCCAAGGAGAGCGCAGCTCACAGGCAGAAACAGCAACGTAAGGTATTTACAAAAATCCTTAGGGGCCCCGGAGGGATACATTGGGGGGGTAATATAAAGTACTGGTCAACTTCTTGAATGACTTTTTGTGGTTGTCTACTAGGAATATCAAGATGAAGGTCCCTTCTTGGAAGCTGGGACCTAGGTTTATTGGTCCCTATAAAATAACCGCCATCTTTAACCCAGCAGCGTTTCGTCTTGAGCTTCCTCAGGCCCTTAAGGTCCACAATGTTTCCCACAGGTCCTTACTCAAGAAATATGTGGAACCTCTTGAGCCCTCACCCCTACCGCTCCCCCCAGTAATGGTTGATGGTAATCTTGAGTTTCAGATTTCGAGGATTATAGATTCTTGTCTCCAACATTGTTCCCTACAGTACTTGGTGCATTGGAAGGGTTATGGTCCAGAAGAGAGGATGTGGGTTTCAGCATCAGAGGTGAACGCTCCCAGGTTGGTTCGTTCATTTCACACCTCTTATCCTGAGAAACCTGGTCCTGAGTGTCCCGAGGCCAGTCGTAGAGGAGGGGAGTACTCAGGGCTGCCACCAGGAATTTCAGGGCCCCATACTGGCAACATTTTTGGTCCCTCTTGAGACTCTGTCCAGGCTCCACCCCAGCTCTGCCTCCACCTCTTCTCTGCTTCCACACCTCGAAACTTCCACATTCCCACCCCTAACTCTTGGAAAAACCCCACTTCTGCACCACGTCCTCACCAATCACACACTAACAGTTTCCATAGAACACCAGATCACATACACAGCCAGCAGCTTTTGTTTTGGGCAAAAGATTTTTTAAGCTGCCACCACGACAAGGAGATTCTTCTGGCCAGGCCTCTAACCTATTAAACATTTGTTGAAATATCCAATACTCTTTTTAGGTATATTTTTATTCATTTTTCTTTAAGGGAATGTGTCACATACATTTTTTAAAATGACCAATAATATCACATACCAGAGAGAAATACCATGTCTGGACCACATATTACCACCACATAATGAAAGAATAATACTACATACAAGGAATACCACCACACCATAACCAGACCACATATTACCACCACATAGTGACCGAATATTACAATACTGATCACTAATAAAAAAAACCATAATACTAATATTACCATAAGTGCAATTATACACGGAAGCTCTGTATATAGTGTCAGTGTACAGGTAATACAGGGATCACCACTGACATTATACACAGGAGCTCTGTATATAGTGTATACTGTACAGGTAATACAGTGAGCACCAGTGATATTATACAGAGGAGCTTTGTATATAGTGTATAGTGTACAGGTTATACAGTGAACATCAGTGATATTATACACAGGAGCTCTGTATATAGTGTACAGGTAATACAGTGAACACCAGTTATATTATATAAAGGAGCTCTGTACATAGTATATAGTGTATAGTGTCAGTATACAGGTAATACAGGGATCACCAGTGACATTATACACGGGAGCTCTATATATAGTGTATAGTGTAAGTGTACAGGTAACACACTGACTCACCAGTGAGGTCTCTAGTAGAAGTCCTTCGTTTTTGCTTTTCTTTTTCATCCAGTGCAGACTGCCATCATTTCTTCCAGCCAGGACTCGTCTTTGCATAAAATAACACAATATTCTACTCAGCTGAATACAGACGTGCACCCACCATTAATATATCATTAGTTATTATGCAACCGACCATTCCAAATATAAATTGTAATCCACCACTGCTCCCCCACTAACTATAAATAGCCACTTTCCCCACCTAATATATAAATTATTTAGCACCCATACTCTTTTCGCCAATTCAATCAGTCACACTCCTGCAACCTCAACACCCTCACTCTGTACTTCATAATTTGCAGTCCCCCCCTCATGTCATCATTTGCAGTCCCCCTCGCCCCTCACTTCATCATTAGCTGTCCCCCCTCACTTCATCATTTTCAGTCCCCCGTCCCACCTCATTCCATCATTTTCAGTCACCCCCCCCTTACTTCAACATTTGCAGTCACCCTACCCCTCTCACTTCATCATTTGCAGTCACCCTCCCCCCTCACTTTATAATTTGCAGTCCCCTGCCCCCTAGCTCCATAATTTGCAGTCCCCCTCACTCCATCACTTGCAGTCCCTCGTTCCCCCCTCACGCCATGATTTGCAGTCTCTTGTTCCTCCCTCAATCCATCATTTGCATCCCCCTCCCCCATCATTTGCAGCTCCCCCCTCACTCCATCGTTTGCAGCTCCCCCCTCCCCCATCATTTGAAGCTCTCTCCTCACTCCATCATTTGCAGTTCTTTCTCTCCCCCTCGCTCCATCATTTGCAGTTCCTTGTCCCCCCCTCACTCCATCAATTGCAGTCCCTCGTCCCTCCCTTACTCCATCATTTGCATCCCCCTTCCCCCTTTGCAGCCCCACCTCGCTCTATCATTTGCAGCCCCCCTTGCTCCATCATTTGCAGCCCCCCCTCACTTCATCATTTGCAGTCCCCCACACTCCATCATTTGCAGTTCCTTGTCCCCCCTCACTCCATCAACTGCAATCCCTCATCCCCCTCACTCCATCATTTGCATCCCCCTTCCCCCATAATTTGCAGCCCCCCTCGCTCCATCATTTGCAGACCCACCTTGCTCCATCATTTGCAGCCTACCCCTCACTTCATCATTTGCATCCCCCCTTACTCCATAATTTACAGCCCCCCCTCACTTTATCACTTACAGCCTCCCTCACTCCATAATTTACCGCCCCCGTCACTCCATCACTTATAGCCCCCCTCACTCCATAATGTACAGCCCCCCCACTTCATCACTTACAGCCCCGCTACTCCATAATTTACAGCCCTCCCTCACTCCATCACTTACAGCCCCCCCTCACTCCATAATTTACAGCCCCCCCTCACACCATCACTTGCAGTCCCCCTCCCTCACCTATTTAATTCATTTTAGAAAGAAAAAGGAAAAAAAGTTTGATCATACATACCATCCACCGGAAGGCTCAGCTCGCCTTGCAGTGTCCTAGCCATGGCGCCGTGTGCTTTCCCAAAGCTTCGCAGCCTCGCAGCTCCTGCTCCCTCATACTAGTTCTCCTGGCTAGTTCTCCTGATGTGCGCGCTGTCACCTGACCAGAAGTCCAGAGAAGTATGAGGGAGCTGCTGGAGCTGCGCGTCTGCGGAGCTCCGGTAAGGTACTTAGCGCCGAGGTATGCGGCGCTCGGCACTTTGTTACAGCATGGGGCCCGGTGAGCAGAAGCACAAGAGGGGGGACCCTGACTGGGACCAAGCCCCACCTCTGTACTGCTGCTCACCGGGCCCCATACAGCAGTAAGGGAAGTAATGCCCTGATGGTGGCCCTGGGGGTACTGTCACAGGTGTGTCAGATGTGACAGACAGTCTCCCTGCAGTTGGTTGCAGGAGATCTCTTTGTTTGGCATTACAGACACTTTCTTAGATCTGTCTCACTCTAGGACCCAGCGGCTACCTTCCTCTTGCTATTTAACACCCTGGCCTGGGTGTATAAATACCTTCACTTTGCAATAGGGAGGCACGGGTGATATTCACATGACCCCTTGTGAAGGCTTGGAGCAAGTGCAGTTCTTACTTCCTTACGTGTGTGCAATCTATCTCACGTCGAGTCAAGCTAAGCTACTTCGCCCGTGTCTGTCTCCCCTTGCTGTCTTTAGTGTTAGTGGGGACTGACTAGCGCTCATTCTTCCCGTTCCCTAGCCAGACCCTAGCTCTAGGGAGAGACAAGGTTTTAGGTTCCTGCTCGGCAATTGGTGAGCAACCAATATAGGGACGGTAGGGAAGGACAGGGTGATATCAGATAAGCCTAGGAGGCTGGGCTCCCTTCCCCTTATCCCTTTGTTGCACTTTGTCTTTCCTACACTGTGCATGACATAAATACAGCACCAGAACTACCATCAGTACATGAATACATCTTCAGAAGTGTCATAAATACATGAATACAGCACCAGAAGCACATGAATACATCACCAGAACCATTATCAATATATGTCAGATCAGCTCCATATACCGGTGTATTGCATGAGCCTACAACTCCCAGTAGGTCCTTAAAGGGAATCTGTCACTATTTTTTTGCTATGTGATGTAGTATCAGCGTCTCTGCCCCCTGACAGGCAGAGATGCCGTCCCTCTTACCACCGTGCTCCCAGCCTGGCATCTTCCGGCTCTCCTGCTGCTGCTGCCAGCGCGCTAAGCTTCCCGGGCACTGTGCTTAGGGCGCACGCGCTGCCTCCCTCTTAAAGGGGCCGCGCGCACCGTCCTAAGGAGTCCCTGGCCAATGGCTGGAGGACCTCTCATAATAAAGGCACCTCCTCCAAAATGGAGGTGCCCGTGCAAGGTTGTAGCTTTGTGTCCTAACTCTGCTTCAGCCCTCAGGTCCCGCTGCTAGTCTGACTACCAGTCCAGTCCACCAGCCTGACTCCCAGTCTAGTCCGCCAGCCTGACTACCAGTCCAGTCCGCCAGCCTGACTACCAGTCCAGTCCTCCAGTCTGACTACTAGTCCGCCAGCCTGACTTCCTGTCTCCGCCAGTCAAGTGTACTCTCCAGCCCGACGGTCTGCCTACTATCCAAACCTGCCAGTCTGTCTATGGGCCTGGCTTGCCTGCCTACCCGGAGAACGTACCAGTTACCTGCCGTGCCTATCTGTCAGCCTACCTGGAGGCTCCTACCAGTTACCTGCCGTGCCTATCAGTCAGCCTACCTGGAGGCTCCTGTCTTACCTGCCGTGCCTACCCGGAGGCTCCTGCCAGTCACCCGTGGGAGTCACCTGCTCTCATACAAGGACAGTCCCAGAGTAGCACCTGGTCCCTCTGCTCGGTCCTTCGCTGGTTCACGGAGTTGATTGAGCCGCCGTGCGACCTTGGTCAGTCCGAGTAGATACCTAGTTACGCCACTCTGGTCCCTCCTTGCACCGCAGCACAGAGGTTCCACCTCCCGGATCCATAACATGTGATCTGAGAACAGCATGAAGTCAGTGCAGAGACATGGATTGCAGCGATGTGTCACTTACTGAGCTGTGTTTTGCTGTTTAAATACAATCAGTGTTTTATCAATAGGAGTTTATCACTAGAGGATAACTGGTCTTGTGCATCCTAGTCCAACCATGCTTCCAGCTCTGATTAGCAGCTTTTATTTATTTTCCTCACTTATATAGTGCTATTAGTTTCAAAGCACTTTACAGATATTATCATCACTGTCCCCAATGGGGCTCACAATCTAGATTTCCTATACTCAGAGGAAACCCTAGCAAACACGGGAACATACAAACTCCTTGCAGATGTTGTCCTTGGTGGGATTTGAACCCAGGACCCCAACCGTACAAGGCTACAGTGCTAAACACTGAGCCACCGTACAGCTTTTGTAGTATGGGTGGGGTAATAAAAAGCTCTCTACACTCATTATACTGCAGCAGAGAAAACCATGACTCTATCAAAGTTCCTGCACATAGTAAACTAAGTGAGACTTAACTGGAATTAGGGTCTCTGTCTCACGCTGCACTCATTTTGCATAGCAAAAACTGCTGACAAAGGAAAGTAGATATGTTACACGCACGCTGCTAGGTTCAGATAGGGTGAGACGGGTTTCATGAATTCTTTGGAATCCTGGGGGAACCATTACTCAGGGCGACCATAGGCTGCAGCTTCTCTCAGGCACACAATAGATTCAATTGCTGACCAGACACAGCTGACAAGAGTCTTTTTCAACAGTTTAACAGTGGAAAGTAATTTGAAGTACGGCCAGTGCAATTCAGGGATATTACAGCAACAATATTCATCACAGCACAGTCTGAGTTTCTTGAGCAACCGGCTCCAGTAACAATACAGTAGTTTATCTGACCTGTGTTTAGTTTCTCTCCTGATCTGAATCCTGTTCAGTTGCCTTCTGTCAGATCCACATAACACACCACCTTTCTCTTCGGCTTCAGCCAGACTACAATAACAAGTTCCCCACAATCCCCCTGGGGCTCTGCTAAAACACTCCCTGTCTCCTGTAACTGTGTTAACCCCTCTAGTAGCTGGATGCTTCTGAAGCACAACAGCACTACTTCTGCATGTCACACTCTTCCCTCCTTTTTGAATGTCATCCTCGACATTCGTCTTAATTAGTCAATCTGACCAATTCTAAGACAGTGAAAGTTGAGTAACTTTATATACAAATTGGCATAACATTTATAAACTTTTATAACAACCTATTCTACGACCTTTTTCTTGTAGTACTCTTGTAAGAAATAAACAATTAACACAATGGAGCTTTTCATACATCTTCTCTCTCACTAGGCCTTAATAGTTCTTTGTTTCTACAAAGTCTTTTAAGGAAAATCAAAGCATGAAAACAAGTCTTTTCCACCAGGCAACATCTTCCATACTGCCTCTCGGTGGTGAATACCACTCCAGTGGGCTTACTTGGTCCGTAGGCAGAGATACCTGTTTCCAGACGACAGTCCTTGACACTTGACTCGGTTCACCAAGTGTCTCGTACATCAGCATCACAGGCCTCCTCACTTCTCGAGTCAACATTCTCATGGTGGGTTGTTCCTCAGATACCACAGGTTCTTCGGTCACAGGAGTTTCTTCCGCCACACTCATTTCCGATGCTTCCTCAGATGCTCCTGGAACTGACTCTGTAAGTTCCTGTACTTCTCTGTTTCCACACCGTATGGTAATTCCGCCTCTCCTGAGTGTCGATCGGTCTCTCCAGTGACCAGTGTTTGATCATCAGATCTGAATTAGACTTCACCTGTACTCCTTGGTACAAACTCTTGAGCCCTGGGACTTAGTTCACTCTCCCGAGGATGGTACATCCCTCTCCTTTCCGGTCCGAGAAATACAACGGTGTGCTCTTCTTCATCGAAACTTTCAAGGTCACTATCCACTACCGGAGCTTCAATCTGTGGTGGTATCTTAGTCGATCTCAGTCGATGCCGGTCTGCTTCTGGGAAGTCTTATTGTGGTGGCAGATAATCACAGGGTAGTAATAAATTCCGATGGACTATTCTGGTTTTCTTGTCCCCTCTTTCCAATCAGATTTCATACACTGTACTGTCATCGACTTTCCTCTTTACGACCAAATACACCTTGTCTTCTCAAAGTTGATGGCTTGTGCCTTGATGTGGATATGCTTCTAGTTGCAGTCGACGTCGAGTCGCTTTACACCAGCATTGGGCATGAGGACGGACTACAGGCTGTGGAGTTCTTCCTTGGCGCTAGTGACCTGGTTTTTTCACTACACTCTCTGAGTTATTACAATATATACTCACCCATAACTTTTTTACATTCAAGGACAGATTTTTCTTGCAAAAACGTGGCACTGCGATGGGCGCAGCATGCGTGCCGTCCTACGATAATCTCTTTCTTGGCTTTTGGGAGAGGGAGATTTTTGGGGACGGCGCGGGCGCCGCGTCCCATGCGCAGTGCTGGTATAGATTTATTGATTATGTTTTCATCATCTGGCAGGGTCCCGAGTCTGGGCTCCATGATTTCATCACCACACTTAACTGTAATGATTGGAACATCAAACTTACACTGTGTGCAGAATTATTAGGCAAATGAGTATTTTGATCACATGATACTTTTTATACATGTTGTCCTACCCCAAGCTGCATAGGCTTGAGAGACACCTACCAATTAAGTAAATCTGGTGATGTGCATCTCTGTAATGCGGAGGGGTGTTGACCAATGACATCAACACCCTATATAAGGTGTGCTTAATTATTAGGCAACTTCCTTTCCTTTGGCAAAATGAGTCAGAAGAGAGATTTGACGGGCTCTGAAAAGTCCAAAATTGTGAGATGTCTTGCAGAGGGATGCAGCAGTCTTGAAATTTCCAAACTTTTGAAGCGCGATCACCAAACAATCAAGCGTTTCATGGCAAATAGCAAACAGGGTCGCAAGAAGCGTGTTGGCCAAAAAAGGCGTAAAATAACTGCCCATGAAATGAGGAAAATCAAGCGTGAAGCTGCCAAGAAGTCATTCACCACCAGTTTTGCCATATTTCAGAGCTGCAACGTTACTGGAGTATCAAAAAGCACAAGGTGTGCGATATTCAGGGACATGGCCAAGGTAAGGAAGGCTGAAAAACTACCACCTTTGAACAAGAAACATAAGATAAAACGTCAAGAATGGGCCAAGAAATATCTGAAGGCTGATTTTTCAAAGGTTTTATGGACTGATGAAATGAGAGTGACTCTTGATGGGCCAGATGGATGGGCCAGAGGCTGGATCAGTAAAGGGCAGAGAGCTCCACTCTGACTCAGACGCCAGCAAGGTGGAGGTGGGGTACTGGTATGGGCGGGTATCATCAAAGATGAACTTGTGGGACCTTTTGAGGTTGAGGATGGAGTGAAGCTCAACTCCCAGACCTACTGCCAGTTTCTGGAAGACAACTTCTTCAAGCAGTGGTACAGGAAGAAGTCGGTATTGTTCAAGAAAAACATGATTTTCATACAGGACAATGCTCCATCACATGCATCCAACTACTCCACAGCGTGGCTGGCCAGTAAAGGTCTAAAAGAAGAAAAAATAATGACATGGCCCCCTTGTTCACCTGATCTGAACTCCATAGAGAACCTGTGGTCCATCATAAAATGTGAGATCTACAGGAAGGGAAAACAGTACACCTCTCGGAACAGTGTCTGGGAGGCTGTGGTGGCTGCTGCACGCAATGTTGATCGAAAACAGATCAAGCAACTGACAGAATCTATGGATGGAAGGCTGTTGAGTGTCATCATAAAGAAAGGTGGCTATATTGATCACTAATTTTTTTGGTTTTTGGTTTTGCATGTCAGAAATGTTTATTTCTAAATTTTGTGCACTGATATTGGTTTACCTGGTGAAAATAAACAAGTGAGATGGGATTATATTTGGTTTTTATTAAGTTGCCTAATAATTCTGCACAGTAATAGTTACCTGCACAAACAGATATCCTCCTAAGATAGCCAAATCTAAGAAAAACCACTCCAACTTCCAAAAATATTAAGCTTGGATATTTATGAGTCTTTTGGGTTGATTGAGAACATAGTTGTTGATCAATAATACAAATAATCCTCTAAAATACAACTTGCCTAAAAATTCTGCACACAGTGTACATATAGGTGTGAGAAGAATCAGATTGACTTTTTGGATGTTAGAATTATTGTCCAACAGGATGACCTGATACAAATCGATGTTTTCCAGAAAGAAACATCAGTCAATTCTCTACTACATGCAAAATCTTCACATACATCTTCGACAATCCAGGCCATTCCTTTTGGACAGTACCTTTGAATGAAACGTATTTGTTCCACTGATGGGAGTTTTGAGGCTCAGGCTCGGGATCTGGGCCACAGATTCCGAGAGCATGGCTACAGCAATCGTAGTATTAGATAGGGTTACTTGCGCGCAAGGAGAACTCCACAACATCTGTTACACTAATCCCTACAAGCAACCCGAGAGAGATCCACCTATTAGGTTTATATTTACTTTCAACAGCCGCTGGTACGAGATACGACAAATTCTAACTAAGCATTGGCCCGTCCTTAAAACAGAGTCAACATTAAATAAAATCTTACCAGATAGGCCCATGATGACAGCAAGGAGAGGTAGGAGCTTGAGGGATTCCTTGGTTAGAAGCCACTATGTCCACCTTATTCGGCGCCAGGAAACAGAGATGGGGATGCTATCCCTGCGGGTCTTGTTTAGCCTGCAGAAATATAGTCCACCTTGTTCACGTCTGCAGACGGGACCAGGAACTTCAAAATTACGCATCACATTTCTTGCAGTTCCACATATGTAGTTTACCTAGCTAGATGCTACTGTAACATCAGTTACGTAGGACTGACATCTAGAGAATTTCGAATCCGGGTTAGGGAGCACATTAGGGATATCATAGCAGCACGAGATGTACTTGTTGCGACACTTCAGGCAGTGCCATAAGTGCGACCCCTCTTGCCTCAAATTTAGAGGCATTGACAAGGTACACCTTGGCACAAGGGGAGGAAATTACAAACGTATTTTGGCGCAGCTGGAGTGTCGCTGGATAACCATTTTGGATACAATGACCCCTCGGGGCCTAAATGAACAACTCAGTTTTGCACCTTTCCTATAAGTTGAATAGCCATCATTTTTTAACTATGCTTTTAATTATGTGTGTTGCTAATTTTTATATTTCTCTATAGTAGTGTTACACATCGGGGCCATCCTTTCTATAAATCTGGACCGCCTTCAGAACCTTTAGACGATCAAGGGACAAGTTCTCATTCCATATATATTTGATAATATGAACTATATCACGCAACTCCCTGCTAATAAGTACCTTTACTACCCTGTAGACTTAATCATTTGACGTTTATGAAATAATGTAACCCACAAATTATTTATGTCATGCACTTTGATAATGAATATGTATTCAAAACAGCATGTGTTGCTATTATCGATATATTTATTTGATTATCCATGTATGCGACTCATTGGATTTTACCTTATATATTTTTTTCTATCTTGATTACTGATCTGTTTTTGCTATTTGATCTGGAGTCTTACCTTTTGCCCTTCACTTGTCCCTCACTACAAATGGCCGCCGCTAGTAGCGCATGCGCGGTGTACCACTGGTCCGGCTGCGTCTCACAAGGCTTCCGTATGACGGGAGTGTTGGTCATTGACGTCACTGGAACAATTGTTCCCACCCACACTCTCATCAGGAACTGGCCGGAAATGACGGGGCGGAAGTGGATGACACCATCACGCATGCTCCATGATACCGGCGTGTGTCCTAGCTACACCTGGTTAGGCAGATATATAAGGAGAGCCCTCACACTCACAACCACAGCCCCCCGAGGAAGCATACGCGAAACGCGCGTCGGGGCTTCAGCGCGGCACCGGATCCCTATCTCAAACATGGGTGAGTCGTATAGGTTGTTAGATGGGTAGTCATTCGAACTTCCCCTTACTACTTTTACCTTATAAACCTATAAGGATAGCTCCATATCATAATATAACACCAAAAAGGGGATAGAAAGATGTAGCCAAGATCCACTAGAATATATGTGGAGGACTCCATTCTCTAACAAAAACAGCCAAAGATATAGCTATTAGTGCAGCAAATCAGTAAATTTTATTATAAAAAATATTCTATATAATGAACAATAATTAGAGATATATTGTGGGTGACTGAGGTGAGGGGCCAAATTAAGGATAAGATGGAATTACCCAAATGAGAAAGAGACCATTTCACTGGCTGCAGAATGATCCACACTCTATATGCCCGAGTGTATATTCAAGCATACACCTTATTTATACCTATCATTCAAGTTTGATATAGATCATCTGAGAATAGGCACTCTCTTTGCGTTCCACTTGTGTTTCACTTGGCTAGAATTAGAGAAATCAAAGTCCATTGAGACTTAACCATGTATATGCCTACCACCTATATGTCTTGAATCATGTAACAACTTCATAGATAACCCCATGTGGACCTAATAGGTTACTGCTCTGATTTTGTGTATTCCCCTCCATTTGACCTGCTATTTTTAAGATCTTGTTGTGTTTTTTATCATATATGTACAATAAAATTGCTGTTTTAATTGCACTCAAATTGTCATTGTCTATGACCTCTTTTTGGGTACCTTACTCCGTTCTTTTGTAGGTTGCATATATATTGGGAGTACCCACAATCATTAATTACCAATGGTTAATTTTTTTTGCCATATTGTTCGGCTCAACTGTTTGCTTGTCTTCCCAGTATGAATGAAGTTTTCCTGGACCACCTTTCTCTCGTACGTTCTTGGCTAGCACCTGGCTTCCCGGTGCCAATTCTGCTCCATAACATTTTCAATCATAGTACTCCTTAGTAGTGATGAGCCAGTACGTTTTATTAACCCTTTCGCCGAGTATACTTGGGCGAGCACCGAGTATTTACAGCGTGCTCGGTGATATGTTTGAATCACTCCCGTGTGCATGATTTGCGACTGTTTGACAGCTTTAATACATGTGCGGAATGTCTGCTTCTTACACATTCCTCACATGTATTAAAAGGGTTAACAAAACATACTCGCTCATCACTACTCCTTAGTCTTGCTCTGTCCTTGCGTAACCACTTTGGACGCTATGTTGTATGCCTCAGCCATCCGTTCCTTCCATTTCCGAACATAGTAAGTCTCTGACACCGGAGTATCGAACATGATGTCGATTGGCAGTCTTGGCGATCGTCCATACAATAGGAAGAAGGGTGAGTAACTCGTTGCATCTCTCTTTGTACAGTTATAGGCATGTACCACTTTTGACAGAGAACTCTTCCAGTCTTTCTTCTCGTCAGCTGTTAAAGTGCGCAACATCAACAATAATGTCCGGTTAAAACGTTCCACTTGTCCATTACCCTCTAGGTGATAGTGCATTGTGTGAGATCTCTGAATTCTACAGTACATTTCTAGCTTGGCAAAGAGCTGGTTCTCAAATTCTCTTCCTTGGTCGTGGTGTAATCTCGTAGGGAGCCCAAACCTCAAAGCAAAATCATTGAAGATCTTCTCTGCCGCTGTTTGACCAGCTTTATTTTTGGTGGCATATGCTGGGGCAAATCGAGTAAAATGGTCCATTATCACCAATATGTATTCATAACCACCCTTGCATGTCTCGAGATGTAGTGCTTTGTGTATGATCTCTGAATTCTACAGTACATTTCTAGCTTGGCAAAGAGCAGGTTCTCAAATTCTCTTCCTTGGCCGTGGTGTAACCTCGTAGGGAACCCAAACCTCAAAGCAAAATCATTAAAGATCTTCTCTGCCGCTGTTCGACCAGCTTTATTTTTGGTGGCATATGCTGGGGCAAATTGAGTAAAATGGTCCATCATCACCAATATGTATTCATAACCACCCTTGCATGTCTCGAGATGTAGAAAGTCTATTGAGTCCATGTCAAACGGATACGTAGTTTGGATGTTGACCATAGGTGCCCGGGTTGATGTGTTGGGACGTTTATCTTTCAGACACCCACACTCCCTTGTCATGTACCTCTGAATATTTCTCTGCATGTACGGCCAAAAGAAACATTCACGGATAAAGTTGATTGTCCTTTCCACTCCCATGTGTCCCATGTTTTCATGGAGGTCTTTGAAGACCAACCTACGGAATACTCTGGGTAGTACCAACTGCTGGTTTTGTCCTCCTTTACGATACAGCGCTGTAATACGGTCCTCACGTGTTCAACATGCTCCCGGAAGGTTTTGCCGTGTACCACATTGTCATCCAAATACGGCTGGCAGGTAGTGTCCCTCAATCCTTCCAAACAGGTCTCCATTCTCCTCTGAAATTCTGCTGGGATGAACTGAGCCCAAACGGTATGCGGATCCACTCATATAACCCCCACGGTGTGATGAATGCTGTCAAGGGTCTACTGGACTCTTCAACAAACCCTTGATAGTATCCTTTACCCTGTTCGAGGACAGAGAACCTGCTACTTCCTGATAGGCTATCCAGCATATCTTGAATCTTTGGTATCGGGTGCCGATCAGGTACTAACTTTCGGTTTAGTTCCCGGTAATCACAGCAGAGTCTCAATGTACCGTCTTTCTTCCTAACACAAACAATAGAAGAGGAATAAGACGACTTTGACAATTGGACCCAATCTCTGTTGATTAGATCTTGTAAATACTATTTCACTTCACGGTGTAATGGTTTTGGCACAGACATGTAACTTATGGTTACTGGGGTCGTGTCTTTCAAATTGATTTTCAATTGCAACAATGGGATACAGCCTATATCAGAGTCATCTTTAGAGAATGCATGACACTCTTCTCTCAGCATCTGTTTTGCTATCTCTATATCTTCAGCACACAAGTGTTCCAGGGATACTGGGGGATTCCAGGACCCTGAGGTGGGTTGGACAATTTCCTCCACTGGGCAGCTCTTGTTCATTGGTGGGGAGACTGAATTCACGGTAGACCCCTGGGCAGGTCTCACACTAGCTGGATATATCGTTTTAATGATTTCAATGTGACCTAACACAGTCTTTGGATCCAGTCTAATTTCGTGTTTCGTAGTATTCATCACCGGTACTGTCACTCGAGCACACCCACCAGTAGGAATTGTAAGCACAGTCTCACCTTGAACTAGGCCTTCCGGAAGTTCTGAGGAGTCTTTTGGCACAAACAGTCTTTTCTGGACCTTTCTTCCCGGTTCTACCCAGACTCCATACCTCACCCCCACCATTTGGTTTGCACGGATGATGGTTGGGCACCAGCCTACCTTGACTTATTTTAGGTCCATTGTATTCTGTGCTTTCTTTACTCTATAAATCGCATTTTTCGCCACGGTGTTGGGTATGGCAAGTGATGTGGCAATTGCATCCACCACTAGAATCCCTGACTTGTGTTTCGTGATGACCTCACTGATTACATTATAACCCAGGATAGGATACTCTGCCACGTTCTGATCACTGGTCACGAGAAAAGGTACCAAAAGCTCAATGATGTTGCTGTTCTTTATGGCCCTCAGTTGGAAAGTCACTTCCTCCCAGCCTATGAAAGGGATTTTGGTCTGGTTGACATCTTTTCCGTGGAGTTCCATTGGTCCTAAGAGTTCTTTTAGCGACCGAAGGCAGGTATGTGGCTGGTAGCGCCTTCTCCATTCTTCATTTAAAAGGCTCGCTTGGGCTCCTGTGTCCCACAGTGCTTTTACCAGGAGTCCATCTAGCAGGCACTGTATAAAGCACCTTTCACCGATTAGGCTGATGAGGCTATCTTTACTGACCGAGGAATCCTCCTCTCAGGAGTACGTCGTTTGACCTCCGCACTGGGCATTAAGTAACTGATGCCCCTGTCTCTCTTGCAGCTGTTGTATACGGGAACACACTTGGGGATAGTACTGACGCAGTCGTTTTATCTCATGTGCCGTTCTGGGGTTTGGTGAGATTTCGATTTGCTTCTGGGGCCTCCTCCGTGTCGCGGTTACCAGTCGCCCCGCACTGGCAACCTCCTATCTTTTAACCCAAATGACTGTGACCATTGGCATTCCTTGGCATAATGTCCTTCCTCACAACATCTTAGATAGTGGCCACACACCATACTCTGATTTGATGAACAGCACGCTTCAGAAGCTGGGTATCTTCTGTTTTGGAACCCACTCCTGGGTCTGAGGGATACAGGTTCTGGCCTGGAATGAATCAACTTTTTCACCTCAATCAACTCGGCTCGCAGTTCTCCTATTACTTCCTCCCAGTCAGCGCTGGCGGTTCTCTCTTTTGTTGGTGATTTAAGGTTCCCTCTCATAGGTGGCACTGGAGGCTCTCCATGATGATCTTCGGACTGGCCACCGGGGGTCTCCAACTTCAGCTGACTAATTTTGGTGATTTTAGGAGCAGAGCCTTTCGTTAACTTCTATTCGCTCTCTGACTCCAAACTAGCTGCTTCATTCCTTTTTTCAATTGGGATTTCGTCCAGAATGCCAGGAACTTCTAGGTACTGTTTCAGCTGCAATTTGATGTCTTTGCTGATTAACCCCATTCCCAATGATCTCAAGAACTTCTTCTGGACTAGTCCGGCATCAAACTTCTCCTCCGCTTCTACGTCTCTGGATGCAAACAACAGTATATCCTTCAGTTCAATTGCTCTGAACGAGAAACTTTGGGGTGATTCATTATTTTTCTGTGAGAGGTTAATGAATCGGTGGAACAATTCTGAAGTACTCTCTTCTTTATAGTGCCCTTTTAAAATCATCTTCAGCTGTTGCAAGATCAATTGACTCTTCATTTCTAGCATACAACGGAGGTTCAGTCCTGGGCTGATCGCTTTCTCCACCCCCTCGACGATCTCATCTGGCTAGTAGCCTTTTTGTAAGCCTGCATCGATCTGGTGCAACAAGTTCATATAAGACAGTTTCTCTTTCTGTTCACACTCTCCAATCTGTCCCAGGATCTTGAATTCTTTCCTTATGGTGATTTGTGGTGTTAGAGAGGACTGTCTTCCTGATTTATCTATCCTGAGCAGGGTAAAGGTTCTGTCTGAGTCTGTCACCCATTCAGAGGTTTTGGTCGATTCCCGCTTTTGGTAATTGGTGTCGCCCGTCGATCCTTTAACTTCAGCCTGGTTAGAAACTGTGTTAGCTCCTGGAGGAACCTCCCCATGACGTCTTCAGCTTCTTTCTCCCCCAGCTCATCCATTTTGGCATTGATGGCTAACATTTGCCTGCAGTTGTGTGCTTTAGAAATCTGTTCTTCTGACATTTTTATATGTTCTGCTACTGTTCTCAATTCTTCACAGGTTAACTGAAGAAGCAGCTCACTAATTCAGTCCATTTGTATTTCCACATCCATTGCTGCTAGTGAGTTTTCTTTAGGGCTGGACCCCTTTAAGTGGTGTTGCAGAGTTGAATTGAGGTGCTGTGCAGCTGTGTTTTTACAGACACTTTTCCTCTTCTCCCTCTACACGCTAATTCCCGCTCAGGATTCCCCCCACGGGCCACCAATGTTACACGCACGCAGCTAGGTTCAGATAGGGTGAGACGGGTTTCATGAATTCTTTGGAATCCTGGGGGAACCGTTACTCAGGGCGACCATGGGCTGCAGCTTCTCCCAGGCACACGATAGATTCAATTGCTGACCAGACACATCTGACAAGAGTCCTTTTCAACAGTTTAACAGTGGAATTTAATCTGAAGCACGGCCAGTGCAATTCAGGGATATTGCAGCAACAATCTTCATCATGGTACAGTCTGAGTTTCTTGAGCAACCGACTCCAATAACAATACAATAGTTTCTTCACAAGGCACAGTATTACAGTCTCCTCAGTAGCATAATTCAGCATAGATTAGATCTCTTAGCAGCACACTTCTATGCATACACAGCCACAGGCTTTTCCTTCACAAGGATACAATAGTACACAGTATTCTTTATCCTGTATGGAGATGGAGGGGGGAGGGTTTGATGAGGGAGATGATCCCTGTGAGATAATTCCTTCCAGTCCTTATCTTCCTGCCCAATAATACTCTGCACTGTTAGGGAGTTCAGGGAGCTTATCTGACCTGTGTTTACTTTCTCTCCTGATCTGAATCCTGTTCAGTTGCCTTCTGTCAGATCCAGATAACACACCACCTTTCTCTTCGGCTACAGCCAGACTAGAATAACAAGTTCCCTACAATCCCCCCCGAAAACACCCCCTGTCTCCTATGACTGTGTTAACCCCTCTAGTTGATGGATGCTTCTGAAGCACAACACTTCCTGTCTCCTGTGCTTGTGTTATTTGTAACAGTTGATGGATTCTTTGGAAGCAACAGCACTACTTCTGCATGTCACAGATATATACACTGTGTTCCAAATTATTATGCAAATAATATTTTCTCAGATTTTCCCAAATTACCTATATGAATTGCAGTCATTGTAATTTTCCAGTCAAATAACTATTAGAGTACAATTGAAAGGTTTTTGTACAAACTGCCTATGATAACAGTATATTTTTAAAAAAATAAAAAACTCAAACTGCACTCAAAATGCATGTTACAAATTATTATGCACAGCAGAGTTTTCAACCTTTTCATTTTAATAAAGAACAAAAAAATGGTCATTTTTGAAATTATAAGCATTAGCTGGTTATTACAAACTGAAATCAAACAGTTTTCAACTCAAAACTTTATTCTAGGTGATGTTACATTTGCACATAGGACCCCTTGTTCGAAAGGAGCTTCTGAACTCTCTCGTCCATTGAATTTGTCAGGTTTTGGATGGTTTCTGCTTCAATTGTTTTGCATGAGGACAGAATACCCTCCCAGAGCTGTTGCTTAGATGTGAACTGCCTCCCGCCATCATAAACACTCCTTTTGATGATGCTCCAGAGGTTCTCAATGGGGTTGAGGTCAGGGGAGCATGGGTGCCACACCATAAGTTTGTCCCCTTTTATGCCCATAGCAGCCAGAGATGCAGATGTGTTATGTGCAGCATGAACTACTTTCAATCTTAAAAACCAAGTACCCTATATTTATTATGCAATTTTGCTTTACATTTATATATAATTATGGTAGGGTATGAGATATATTTTTGTCTTGCTTCTTTTTTGCTAGTGTGAACATGCCTCTGTTTCTTGTATGTCTGCCATCTTAGACCTCAGTTCACATTGTCTGGTTTTTTGACTTGTTTGCATTCTGTGCAATTTAAGGGTGTGGCATGCCCTTTGTTGAGCTGATTGGTATATATGTAGCTTACCACGGGCCTAGGTGGTCTGGAGTTGGGACCCGGTCCTATTTGTCTACCCTTTTATATGCATTACTTCAACTTTGATATACAGTAAGGTTTTTAATATAGGCAGTATAGGTACCGTCCCAATTTAGGGTCACCTTGCCGCTGGTGGGACGGCTTGTATACTTTTTTTGATCAAAAATAGTTCACTAAGTACCCTATATTTATTATGCAATTTTGCTTTACATTTATATATAATTATGGTAGGGTATGAGATATATTTTTGTCTTGCTTCTTTTTTGCTAGTGTGAACATGCCTCTGTTTCTTGTATGTCTGCCATCTTAGACCTCAGTTCACATTGTCTGGTTTTTTGACTTGTTTGCATTCTGTGCAATTTAAGGGTGTGGCATGCCCTTTGTTGAGCTGATTGGTATATATGTAGCTTACCACGGGCCTGGGTGGTCTGGAGTTGGGACCCGGTCCTATTTGTCTACCCTTTTATATGCATTACTTCAACTTTGATATACAGTAAGGTTTTTAATATAGGCAGTATAGGTACCGTCCCAATTTAGGGTCACCTTGCCGCTGGTGGGACGGCTTGTATACTTTTTTTGATCAAAAATAGTTCACTAAGTACCCTATATTTATTATGCAATTTTGCTTTACATTTATATATAATTATGGTAGGGTATGAGATATATTTTTGTCTTGCTTCTTTTTTGCTAGTGTGAACATGCCTCTGTTTCTTGTATGTCTGCCATCTTAGACCTCAGTTCACATTGTCTGGTTTTTTGACTTGTTTGCATTCTGTGCAATTTAAGGGTGTGGCATGCCCTTTGTTGAGCTGATTGGTATATATGTAGCTTACCACGGGCCTGGGTGGTCTGGAGTTGGGACCCGGTCCTATTTGTCTACCCTTTTATATGCATTACTTCAACTTTGATATACAGTAAGGTTTTTAATATAGGCAGTATAGGTACCGTCCCAATTTAGGGTCACCTTGCCGCTGGTGGGACGGCTTGTATACTTTTTTTGATCAAAAATAGTTCACTAAGTACCCTATATTTATTATGCAATTTTGCTTTACATTTATATATAATTATGGTAGGGTATGAGATATATTTTTGTCTTGCTTCTTTTTTGCTAGTGTGAACATGCCTCTGTTTCTTGTATGTCTGCCATCTTAGACCTCAGTTCACATTGTCTGGTTTTTTGACTTGTTTGCATTCTGTGCAATTTAAGGGTGTGGCATGCCCTTTGTTGAGCTGATTGGTATATATGTAGCTTACCACGGGCCTGGGTGGTCTGGAGTTGGGACCCGGTCCTATTTGTCTACCCTTTTATATGCATTACTTCAACTTTGATATACAGTAAGGTTTTTAATATAGGCAGTATAGGTACCGTCCCAATTTAGGGTCACCTTGCCGCTGGTGGGACGGCTTGTATACTTTTTTTGATCAAAAATAGTTCACTAAGTACCCTATATTTATTATGCAATTTTGCTTTACATTTATATATAATTATGGTAGGGTATGAGATATATTTTTGTCTTGCTTCTTTTTTGCTAGTGTGAACATGCCTCTGTTTCTTGTATGTCTGCCATCTTAGACCTCAGTTCACATTGTCTGGTTTTCTTACCTTACTTGTGTCTACTTTCAATCTTAAAAAACTATGAAACTGTAACTATGCAAAGCTGTTGTTTGTGTCCAGTATTTACAATGTATCTGAAAGAAGTTAGGTTATTCTGTGTTATGGGGGACGTCTACCACTAGAGGGCAGCAGAGCCATGGAGAGGAGACTTCTCAGTACAGATTTCCTACTTCCAGCTTTCAGCTTACACAATATAGATACGTAGCAGGAGTTCTTCTGGAGTCATGTCCACTGCAGTTCTTCCATATACTATTTTTTTTAGCCCTGTTAATGACCGAGCGATTTTTCATTTTTGTACCTTTTCTTTGTCTTCTTACAAGAACTATAACTTTTTTATTTTTCTGCCGACATAGCCATATGGAGTCAATGACACCATCCATTTTCACATGGGATGTTTTGGGAAACAGAAAAAATTTCAAGTCCAGTGAAATTGCAAAAAACAAACAAACAAAAAATGCACTTCCTCAATTGTTTTATTTTATGGCGTTCACTGTACAGTAGAAATGACATGCCAACATGATTTTCCAGGTCAGTACAAGTACAGCAATATCAAACTTAAGCGATGAAAAAAATCGTAAATTTAAAAAAAAAATTTGCTTGTATCGCTATTTTCCGGGACCAGTAACATTTTGATATTTTCATTGATTTAGATGGGTGAGGACTTTTTTTTTGTGCCCTGAGCTGATGTTTTTATTGATACCATTTTGGGGTACATACAATGTTTTTATTGCTTCTCATTGCATTTTTGTGCTGAGTTGCAACCACCCAAAAAAAAAAAGCACAATTTTCTTTTTTTTTAATCTCCTTACTCTTTTATTTACCAATTGGATTAATTCATTTTATATTTTGAAAGGCTATTATTACACACTTATGGACCAGGTAATACCAAATATATTTATTTTTTTAATATGTTTATTTTCAATAGTGGAAAAGGAGGGTGCTTTGAATTTTGATGCTCTTTTTTTTAATATTTTTTTAACTTCTTACATTTTTTTTTTAATCTCCTGGGGGGACTTGAACCTACAATCGTCTGATCACTTTAATTATATGCTGCATTATTACAGAAATTACTGTCTCCTATGAACGCAAGCCACAGGCTGCCACAGTTTTTGGCAGATCCCTGGCTGCATCATGGCAATCCATCGGTACTCTGCGATCTTGAGCCCGCTTTATACACCCGCTCCCAATGAGAGCTGTATATACGTCCTCTACATTAAGGGGATACATTACATAATATTGCCCATATTTTAAGTATGAACATTAGATTGTAAGCTCTTCTGCTGAGTGGAAATAAATGTGAATATCTTGGGGGGAATCTGAGCACCAGGATTGTGGCTGATAAAAGTCATACATTTTGGTGTATCCCTCAATTGTTTAAAAATGTATTTTCCTTTTGGTCCCACTTTCCAACTACGTAGTCTTAAAATGAATAGCTAGAATTTTGCATATACAGCTCCTCAGCAGACTCATATGTCTCCATGGTTACAGACTACAGACAAACCCTGTGTAGTCAGATTCCTAAATTATTTGTTGTTTTCTTCCATCTGACCCCTTGTTTTGCTATATATTCAGAAGGTAAAAGAGGGGTGGGGAGCAAAGTAACACATGACTGTAGGATCAAGGGGGCTTGTACTCTGTGCCCATGGAGATGCAAAGGTAAGAATAAGAGCTGTGTACACAAAACGGTAAGTCATCAATTGAGCTAGAAGTGGACATTTATCTAAGTTGAAGGAATTTAGGAATTTATTCTCCGACAGCATTGCTTTTTCACGGCATTATGAGTACTAAGTGCCCCATATTATATGTGTGAATGGATTTAGCTGTGCAGTAAATATTCATGTACTTATATCTGCATTTCACAACGCTCCGAGAATGTTGTCAGTGGAGTCCATGGAGACCTCTGTAGCCCTCCAGCCATTTTTACAGTGTACAGGTCTGGCTCAATAACTTGTACACCCAGGTACATACCATTCATATGCTAAAATGGCTTCATGTATGTAGACAATACCCGGCCTCGTGGCTAACCTGACTCGGCACATTATCTGCAGACACTACTGTGAGCATGCTATTTCCTGGAGCAAAAATATCCCCCCCACACCCGCCTCACTTATTGGCGATTTGTGAAGTATTAGGCTGTGTGCACACATTGCGTTTTTTCACTGCAGATTTGTCACAAAACCTGAAGGATTTCATAGTCCCAGCAAAGTGAATGAGAATCCTGAAGTCTCATGCAAACGGTGCTTCACTTTTCCTTTCAGGTTTGGTGCAGATTTAAATCTCTCAATTCTTTCAGAGTTTTTGCTGCAGATTTCACTCATATTAAGGAGTAGGTAAAAATCTGCACCAAAAACCCATCAAATCCGCTGCAAAGCACCAATTTTAAGCTGTGTTTTTGCTGCCAAGAGATGCAGAAATGGGGCAGAAATTTTTGCACCAAATACTTTTACGTGTGCTCATACCCTAAAAGTAGGTCTTTAATGGTGCCAAATTATCAGAGATTCTGGATTATTGGATAATTATCAGAATATCATCATTGGTTTTCTCTGCTCAGTCTTTTTGTACAGGTCGCAGAGGAGAATTTATGGACGGTATATGAGTTTATAGTTTGGCTACAGATTAGAGTCACAACATGATCACCCTCACGCATCTATGAGGGGTGGCACAGTGGCTCAGTGGGTAGCACTGTTACCTTGCTGCACCCATCAGGACAACATCTGCATGGAGTTTATATGTTCTCCCTGTGTTTGGGTGGGTTTCCTCCGGGTTCTCCGGTTTCCTCCCACACTCCAAAGACATACTGATAGGGAATCTAGATTGTGAGCCCCAATGGGGAAGGTGACAATGTCTGTAAAGCGCTGGAAGTATGATAACACTTTATAAGTGAGTCTAATAAATAATTATCATAAGGTTCCAGGTGGGGTCCGTACATGGAGTTATATTATAGCTGTGTATTAATTGCTCCTATTCTGCACTGTAAACAATTGCCAGATTATCAAATGATGAATTGATCACTGATAGCATTAATAAGTGTATTACCATAAATATATACAATTAGGTGTGTATTATGTGTTTGCCTCTAAATATGTAAATATTCATTTCAGCAGCTATGTAACTGTGTAGCAGAGCTGAGTCGGAAAGTCATGCTGATATAATATGTTGCATACTTTTTACATGGGACTGCGGGCCAACCATAACTCACCATAAACCAAAAAAGGAGCAGTTAGACAACTTCAGCTCTGCTACATCTGTCGGATCATTTATTCTTGGATACAGTGTATATTTAGGCAGAGGTTTCCTGCTGCTGCCCCCGCAACACTGTAACGTGTTGCCACTTTATATAAACATTTGCACTGGAGAATATAGTATATATATATATATATATATATATATATATATATATATATATATATATGTATATATATATATATGTGTGTATTTGTGTTTTTTTTTTCTTTTTGCACTGACATGAAGCTGAGCCATAAATATAGAGCTGGTTTAGAAATCTGTTTTGCCTGGAAGGCTTTCCTCCTGGAGCCAATAGGAATGTGAGACCCTCCCTTCTCTGCCCTATAATTATGGAGTAGAACTGGTCTGTGGAGCTTTGGTTTGGTTTTATTGTACTGGGAGAAGTGCATAAGGGCTCAGCAGGGATGTGTGTGTGAAGGTCTGTTGGGATCTCTCATCTTTCTTACGTAACATGAGTGGGACCTATGAGAAGAAAATGGCCGTATTAACCGACCTGAGCACCTCTTTGAGCTGCCACTCCAAGGACTCGCCCACCCTACCAGAGTCCACTGCCACGGACATGGGCTACTACAGTGGTCCAATGGTCGCCAGCCAACACGAATACTACCAAAGCCAGGCGAATTATCAGTCACTCAATCCGTACAACTACCACCATCATCCCCAATTCAACCTGAGCGGGCTAGTGGGATCTGAAGGCTTTATGCCCAAGGACGACTATCAGTATGGAGGTGGATACCGCTCCTATGGACATTACCGAGAACCTCCAGCTCCAGAGTCAGGTATGTAGAGTTGGGTGCTGCTGACATCTACCCCTTTATATGTAATGACATTAAATGACAGCCTAAAATACTCACTTGTGATGTAGCAGAGATAAATTTGTCATTTACCATAAGTTTCATCTCTATGTGTTTTGGTAATGCAGTAGGTATACCAGCCGTCGTATGTGATACTAGAGGTAGCACAAAATAATGCAGAAGGTGTACCTGCAGTCCTATGTAAAACTAGAGATAACGTATACATAGAGATGTACCAGTTGGAAAAAAACAGCTCTGCTACATCTGTTTGGAAAAAAGGTATCAATAGTATGTCAAGTATATAGAAGTACTGGAGAAAAAGAGAAGGTGTACAATGATGGCAATAAGACTAAGATATGGGACATATAAAGCGAGAGAAGGGCCAAAATAAGAACACCAAGAGGGAGAGGACCCGGTGACAGAACACCATGGGAGAATATACAGGGTAATGACAGGGCATTGTCATAGGGCATCATGCAAAAGATGGGCAACAAGAAGCTGCCAACAGTGCCAGAACAGAGAACATCGGGAAAAGGCAGAGAAGAAGAGGCAAAACGTAAAAAATCTATAAGAAAAACGCCAACAAAAAGTCACATAGGAGAAAACGTATCAAAACGTAGACTGAGAAAGAGAGGTATAGATTATATAGGTATAAGACATAAGAAGGCAGGGATTAACATCAGGTCCAACGTTACGCACGGTCCAGTGTGCACTATCCTCTTACTACAGTCATCATTCTCCCCAATTATTATACTTGGGGCACATCAGGTTCTGATATGGGGATGTGGGATTATTGGACGTTCCTGTACTTTTTTTTTATATGGAATGAAGTGAAAACTTATAAGTAATAATTGCTTCAGTGAAAATATAATAGATTTAACAGACGTATGGACCCATGCGGTACTAGGTCATGTAACATTTGCCAATAGTTTTAGCTTTGGTCTGGATCAGTGGGCTCCAACCTAATGATCATCAGCGGTTGCCGAACTATAACTCTCAGCTTGACCTGAGTCATGCTGGGAGTTGTAGTTCTGCAACTGGTGGACAGCATTAGGTTGGGAACCACTGATCTACACCATGCAAAAGTAAGCTTGTTCTAATTCCCTCATTGAAGCCATTGGGAAAAGAATATTATCACACAGTCTATCCAGAAAATCCCTATTTAAAAAAAAAACCCTATAAACTAAATAATTTTAAATCCTGGCCCATTGACAGGTAAAGCTAACAAGGATCTTTCAAAAGAGCTTTCACATTTATTTGTACTTTTTTAAGGTGGCTTCACATGAAATTATAATAGTTCTATTAATTAAAGTAAATTATTAATTTAATGCATTAGTTGATTACTAATTTTTTACTTTTACTATAACTCAAAAAATATTCGGCATATATTCTTATTACATATATATATATATATATATATTCTTCAAATATTCATGAATATAAATTTCCATTTTCATCATTTATGGAAAAAAAATAAACTATTGATATATGGGATATTTTCTGAGACGCTTGGTTGGCTTTATATGAGACATCATTACATCGATGACGTTTTTCATTATTTTAAAGGCTCCATTCCTGTGTGTGACTGACAGAAGCTTAGGAGGAAAGGGGCTTATAGAGCTCTTGCTGCCTTTCTGTCTGCCGCTTTAATCAGGGTGCATTTCTACCTTTACTGCAGATATTCTGTGATGCACCATGTCCCTCCCTTTCTGTCTCTTCTCTAATCCCAAGCTCCTGTTTACCTGTCTGCCTATATCCAGGCTGTCTGTCTATCTACTGTACATCTAAGGTGTGCAAAAAGTTGAAGACGACCAAGCTGTCTGACTTGATCTTCTTATATCCCGACTGTCTGTTTCTGGCTAAAGTTAGGCGGGTTGACTGTCGCTACTTATATCCGGGCTGTCTATGACTAAGCTGTCTGTCTCTACCAGTATTTTAGTTCTCAGTGTTATCATTAACTTATAGGATCCATGCGTACCTGGAATATCTGGATGACCCTTTTTTTGCTAAATTTTCTGTCCATGAGACATTTTTAAGACAATAATTTAGGTTCCTATTGACCTTCATGTGTGGTTTACCAGGGAAATTCTACATTGAATCATTCTCTACCTTCTGCGCAGCCTTTATTTATAATTTTAAAGTATCCTTTGGTTGTGGTGGGTATTGGTCATAAATGGTTGCATAAAGCCAAATGAAGCTTATCAGTAGGGCATCGCTCTAATGCTTCTCCGACATTATAGTGGCTTCATGTCAATAACAAGCCAATATTTTACCGTGAGGTTGAACAGTGGTGGTTATATGACATGGCATTGTGTTACAAAGAAGATGATCAAGTAATATGTTCTAGATTTAATATATCTTTTTAAAGTAAACCCAAATCTTTTCATGTCTTTCCATGAAATATGATCCCAAACTTTGAGTATTATAGAGGTTGACTGTCTATAAAATTGGAGATATTTAGGATATCCCTGGTACCTTTAGGGTTTTATTTGCTGTTATACCCCCTCATTTCAAGAGTCTTTTGATCAGTAGACCATGTTAAATATGTCAAACAATTGACTTTGTAGAGGTAAGAGGACTCAATCTCTGTGTAGACTCCATGGTTTAGGTCTTTTGGACTTATATCAGATGTGTATGCACCATTGAGGCTTGCTAGGCATATGCCTTGGGCAAAACTGCATAAGCTCAGAACTGAGATAAGATGGTAGACAGATGTGCCCCTAAGATATACTGAGACAATGACCCATAGTACTTGAACAATATTCAAGACAGGCAGGCTCAATTAGGACACAAAGGGTCTAAACAGCCACAAATTGATAGGAGGCGCACATACTTTAAATAAAGTGTAACACTTAACTTAGTATAAAGTTAGGATTTCCGACTGCAAAAAGATGTGAATTATGTATTTAAAGCACAATCAAATAAGTATACTGCAATACAGTTAAAACATCATTATACAGTTAGAAAAAGAGGGCTCATTTTATATGAGCTGATATGGACCTATGTTGTATAAGGAACCACAAGGCGTAAGTAAAGAGGACCTCTATGGTCTCAATAAGGCAGTACTTGTGGTGGGTTTTGGCCAGGGAATATGGAGTAAGCACTAGATTGAAGAAAGGAGCAGGTGATATTGAGATGTCATAGGTCAAGTGGAAGGAAATGCATAGGGAGACGTAGTAGTAATGGAGATTTGTAGATGGTCGTTCCTTAAGATATATAGAGAACGAATAAAGGATTTCAGAACAACTTGAGAAGAAATAAAATATTCAATATCAAGAAGAAGATGAGACTTTTTATGCTGATATAGCCCGTGGATAGTTAGCATTTGTAGAAGGTAGAATAACCAGTAATGAGTGACCAAAGAACCAAACGCCTCTGATAAGTAGGCAATTGTGTATATAAGTATAGACTCTGTATATAGAGAATATAAGGTAGATTGTACATTTTTTTATGACAATGATCAACTGTGATAGGTTGGGTGGCACTTATCTTGTCCTAACTCTCTTTATGAAAAGTAGTAGTAGAGGGCCCATTTGACCCATAGAAATTAAAGGTTGCATGGTGAGGTCATCCACATGGACATACCATGTATTGGTACAGTTTGTAGAGTCAAGAAGAATCTGGTGCTTCAATTCTCAACTGCCCTACATCTTCCTTGTAGTTTCCATAAAGGAGGAACCAGAAACAGAGGTGCGAATGGTCAACGGAAAACCAAAAAAGGTCCGAAAGCCCAGGACTATCTACTCTAGTTACCAGCTGGCAGCACTCCAGAGACGTTTCCAGAAGGCCCAGTACTTGGCGCTACCTGAAAGAGCAGAACTGGCGGCTCAACTGGGACTAACACAGACACAGGTAATAACAAACAAGAGTATAAAATAACACACCGTGCAACATAGCAATAAACAAAGATGTGTCCCGGCAAGTAGGGCTAGATGACATTCAGAAAGATAGGAGCACTATGACGTGCAGGTGCTTCTGAAGAGCCTTGGTCCTGCTCAAATATGTAGTAACACTATGGAGTATGTAACAATCCTATACATCAAAGTAATACTGTTTGGCACAAGAATAAGCAGTGCTGGTTACGTGATGATTGTTGTATAAGAAAAAATTAAGAACAATATTCTGGCCGAGCTAACTGGAGAATAATGTTATCCTAGCATGATATGTACATGCATAGTTGACGACCAAGAAAGGATTGTGAGACTTTTTTACCCAATAAAATAAAAACTTTCCAAGCAGAATGGATACACTATATTATGCCTAAAACAGGGCCGGAGACGGTAGAGCAAGACACATGGACTCTCTTTTTGGTGTACTTTGCCACCCCCTCGGGCCTCTGCAGCATAAGAAGCTTATCAGTTTTGCCCTTAGGGGTCCTTTAATTGACTTTTATTGCTATCTTTTTTTGTAAATAGCTCCCTCCCCCAACCACAAAAAAATTGTAATAATAATATTGAACCCTATTTATGTTGCCTTAAATATTTAGTATGACTAGAACTTAGCGGTTCCAAAACTTGATCCATTCGAACTGATGTTTGTATTATTAATCAGATTTTTCTAAAAACAAATAGGAGGAGAAAGATTTTTTTTAATTATACAGATTTGAAAGAAAATGCAAAGATAAGCGCAAAAAGAAAAAAAGTCCAAATTACATTATAATTTACATACATTTATTGATTTATTGGCGATAAACCCTAGGACTGGCCACAGACATGACTATTACTATGATCCCTCTATTCACATTCATGTTTGCTTGGCTAAATGTACACGTTTCCCTAATGAATCGAAAGGGCTAAGTGACTTAATACAACTTATGGCCTCATTCACACATCAGTATTTTTGCATCAGTGTTTGAATGCCAAAGCCAGGAGAGGAGCTTACAAAAGAAAACCTAAAATTGAAAGATTCCTGTTCTGCGTTTTGGCGACACTCCTGGTTTTGGCATACAAATACTGGTGAAATCCTGCTAAAAATACTGATGTGTGAATGAGGCCTACCTCTGGGAAAAAAAAATATTTTTTAGGAGAAATGTTTTGACCATGGTGTCATAGACATTAGACGATGGCATAAACAATCTAGTTCCAACAAAAATCTGATGTCTAAAGCCATCAGAAATGAGTCTTTCTAACATAGGTGTAGAAACATGGCTGGTGGTGCGTAACAAGTGACACCACTGGATCCCAAAGGCAGCAGAGATGTGTCCTCCACTGGCTGCGCCCAGCTAAACAATGTCAGAATATATTTTATATACTGAAATTTCATAGTACCTCATAGTGGTGATATGATGTTTTGGACCAATTTTAATTCATCCCAATTAATTGATTCGGTAGAGAGTTTGGAGACCTATGTGCACATTAGATGATCGGCTAATCCTGTTAAACTCAACATTTGTCTAATGTTTGCTGATAATCATGTGGCTCAGGTCTCATAGACATCAGCCAATGCCATAACAATCATATACCAACAAAAATCTGATGTCTAAAACCATCAGATTTTTGTTGGCATAAGATTGTTATGGTACTCATGTTGATGACCGACCAATTTTTTTTAGAAAAAATTGCTGGCAGATTTTGCGTAATAAATAGACTTGACTGCACACCAATTTTGATCAGTTTTGGTCTAATTGTTTGGAAATTTGTGTAAGTATGTAACTAAGATTACCTACTTGCATAATGTATAATATTGTTCTTGTCCTTTTTTTTTGTAAAAAAGACAACTGAGGTGTTGTAAAGGGTGGGAGATGTCAGGGTGGGGTGTTTATGGTCAGGGAGGTGGTATCCTGAGGCTTCCTCATACCAATTTACAAAACACAATGTTGCTGTGAAACTGGGTTTGGTCCTTTTGGAGAAGAGCTTGGGATGAGTCACAGGGCGGGGGAAAATCGGGACAGAGGTGTAGAGCGAGTGTGGGGGTAGGAAGGAGCTAGAGAGAAAGCAAAACACTTCCCAGAAACACATGAACACCAAGTGAATACATCTACAGAATCTGTCAGTGTCTAGAGGTCAATCCAAACAGAAAAAAGAGCATTAAAGACAGTTTGCTGATCCTGCAGTTACAATTTGGTCAGTGTTGCCTTATGCCCATGCCACTATATTTATACACTCATGTTTTTATCTAATGCTTTACAAGGTCTAACTTCATAGGAAGCCATTTCAGACATCAGTATATACAAATTCCATGCAGATGTTTTCCATGGTCAAAAAAAACTTAAGACCACCATGTTTTCCCATATTTATCATTAAATGCAGAGAGATCTATGAAGAATATCTTGTCTCTGTTAGATCTCTTGTGACAAAGAGTTGACTTTTGGGGTAGAGATGGTCATTATAGAATATGTCATTATGACAAAATTTAGAGTTTTGAGCATCACGTAGGAAATTATTTGTAAGCGATATTTCAATAGCATCATGCTGTGACAAAGGGCCAAGGCAGCCTAAAGTCCATAAGCTGTTTTCTCTTTCTTTCTGTGAATTTTAAGAAATCAAGCTGTCGATGATGGTACCTATCAGTCTTTACCAAGTATAGTTCTCCTCTTCCGAGCCCACTTTGTTGAGATGTGTGCACTTAGGGGAGGTGAACCTTCCATTGTATGAGCTAAGAATTTTAGAAAATACCATAAAAATTATCATACAATCATGAAATGGGCATTTAAAAAAAGTTTGAAATTCTCAGCAGTCTAGGGTGAATTCATACAAAATAGTTCAAAAGATAACATTTCTCTAAATTTTCGCAATTTGCAGTAATCTAATAATTCTGTTCTGACTTCTGCTCTTTAGGTTAAGATTTGGTTCCAGAACCGCAGGTCAAAATTCAAGAAGCTTTACAAGAATGGTGAGGGTCCCGGATTGGAGCATAGCCCCAACAACAGTGATTCAATGGCTTGCAATTCTCCCTCATCGCCATCTATGTGGGACCATAGTAGAAGCAGAACCCCTCAGCAGCAAAGTCTTCCTCACTGTTCCTCTCCAAGCTATCTTGAGAACTATAACCAATGGTATAACCAACAAAACCAACCAGGACCTCATCTACAGCCTCCCGATGCCTTGCACCAACCTCCACCTAATACAGTGTATTAAGTGACAGAGAAATTGACATTAGTTCAGATGGAGTAAACATGATATCACCCTTTTAAACTTTTGACTAAGAGGGTGTATTATGTCTTGTATTTGGGCTACAGACTTTATTTAAGTGGCATTGGTAAAAAGAACAATTTTGTAACATATTTTTGAAGGACAAATATCCACCCAAAGCCCATAAAGCGAGAGCCTATGGATTACCATAAGATGGAAAAAACTATTATGGATACTAGGTCCACTATACCACCACATCTTATGTGACCTGATTCCTTAGCTAGCCTGGACATGGTAAGGTCTATCACCAGGAGATCCAGAATTTCCTTTTTGAAGACATTCTGACCAACCCAAGTCATGAACAAGTCATGCTATTGTAAGCACGGTGTAATGGAGAACGTCAGGACTCTTGAGACGCATGAGACACTGTACGTCCAATGGAACCTACGTTTCAATGAAAGCTCAATGATTTTGTAGAACTTTGCTGACAGTTTTTATTCCACCACATAAAGTGACTTTGTCATATTTAATGAGAATTAATGAGGCAATTTTAACTTATTTTTGTAATATTTTTGGGAAATGTATGAAAAAGCAGGGGATAAAATTTCAGATTTAAATGGAGGGTGGCATGAGTATGTTCATGTGTGAATGCAAATTAAAATATTGTGTTGTGCTGAATAAGCAGCAGATTTTCAAGTGTTGTGAAGGTCTTTATTTCTTATATTGTTATACACTCTATAGTGTGTTCTAAAGGGCTATCGCCAGCTAGAAGCTTCTGAGCCCCAATGCAAATAGTGTAACAGGACCTCAGCTTACCACGTGTGATGAATAATACTGGTGGCTACTTATGTGGCAAAGGGGCTAGTGAGCTCTCTCAGGCAACAATGTCAAAGTATGATTGCTAAATCTGTAACTTTTATATATATACTTTTGATTATCTTGTTCAACTATTGCCCATTTTTTTTTATTTCCCCATAAATGTCATGAGACCTCATGTATCACCCTCAGTAACCAATCAGAGTCCACCTTACAGTTTTTGAATGAAGTTTTGAAAATTAAAGTTGAACTGTGATTGGTCTCAATTAGCTACTAGGCCACACTTAGATGTTTCTTTGGTCATTTATTTAGTTGTAGGGGGACAGCATGCAGGTTGTTGCAGCCCGGCAAGCCTGAAAGTCACAACTAGGTCACAATTCTCTGAGACAGCGTTGATGTAAGCAAGTTGCCTGGAAATAAAAGTAACAGTGAGGATCCCAGGAAAATGGATCTTCCCATTCATTTTTGTTATCGCAATCACCAAATGATACAATTTTTTTTCCTATTTGCCATTAGCCCACATAGTGCAATATACGAGTAAGGGCTCCCACCACCATGTATATCGGATGAGTACTATCCAGTTTTTTATCCGATAGCACACTGACCCATGTTATTCAGTGAGGCGGGGCAGATGGCCATTTTTTTGACTAACAGAATCTGTCTAAAAAAAATCTCAGCATGCTACAATTTGACTCTGAAGTCGGATGAGACTCACCCATTGAAGTCTATTATGGGTGCGAGAAGAAAAGCGGATGCCACAGTATGGCATATGATTTTTACAGATACATTGCAATTCTAGAAAATAGAAAACTATAAATGGTCCTGTAAATGATCAATAGCTGCTACTGTAAAAAAAATGGATTGCATGCAGATGACAAGTGAGAAAAAAATCATCCCACTTTTCTGGATGAGAATGGGACCGATTCTTTATACTGTTGTGTGACCCCAGAGTGGCCTCTCCATGGAAAACTAAAATGAGTATGGCTGAAATCTCGTGTTGGGTCACAAGATAAATTTCCATAAAATTGCTGTTGAAACTTTAAAGGGTGTGTACAATTTTGCTTTCAATTTTGCTGTTGGCTGTTATCCATCTGAACTAAAAGATGAACTTACTATACAAAAAATCTTGACATTACTTGATTACAAAAATATGCTGTTTTATGTGTACAGCTGCTATGAAGATAGATGCGTATCCATGGATACAGACTATAAACAAACTGCATAGTCTAATCCTGCAGTTGTGTGTTACAACACTTCTTCCGCTTCTGCTTGTTAGCCAGCAGACAGTTTAATGCGAACCTGTCGGCAAGATTTCAGCTTTCAAACCACCATCAGCTAGCTAATCAGGATGGTGATTTTTGGGGCAGATTAGGTAAAATGGAGAAAAATAACTTTGAATCCAGCACTGAAATGGCAGGAAGAAGTACCTCTGAGAACACCCCCCTTCACTGCTCATGCACCGGATGCCATTGGAAGTGGCTTGTGATGACGTACATGGCCTTTGGGACATCAGTCAGGCCTGTTCGGGTGGGAGCTCCACCCATGGGACTTCTTACTGTCTTTAAATATATAGTTATTTTTTCTCCCTTTTGCCTAATGTGCCTGAAGAAAGAACATCATTATTGTAAACCTGTCAGTTAACCTGGATAACAGGTTGGTAGTGGTTTGTGGACCTAAATCCTGCTGACATGTTTCCTTTGTGAGTTACAGAGTGATTTAACAAGTAACTGTAGTGTCAGACTACACAGGCTTTTGTTTGTAGTCTGTAACCATGGAGACACACTGATTTTCATAGATGTATTGTAGAAATAACCCAAATTTTCTGCAAAAGTATACACCCTAAAAGCAACCTAATAAAACTGAATTCTCCTTTTCGAAATAATTACGTGGAAATGTCGATATACAGGCTTGTTATTGATATAATATTAGAATATCCTGGAATTTGGCTCATACTGTTGATGCATGTAATGTATGATTGGGTGTCTGTGCATTCCTATAGACTTGGGGTGGTCTAGATGACTCTGACAGTTGAGTCGTGCACAAGTTCCCCTTTGATCCAGTCCAGAGGAGGCAAGTATTATCCAACTTTCTGATTTACCCTTTAGATAACTGTAATTTGAAGAGCTATGTCCCCCAAGTCCCATAGGGCTGAACAGAGGAGAGGGTTCATGTTTTTTCAATGGAAAGAGGGGAGCAGCTGCCAGACACTTCTAGAGACAAGATCGTACTGGCCTGGACAATCCTGCACCCAAACATGGGCATTTGAGGTATATACTCAGCAGTTTCTGGGGGTCGGGACTTATCTTGTTTTCACATGACAACCCTTTTATCACCTACACACTTATTAATCAGTGTGGGTCCAAATGCTGAGAACCTCACTGATCGTCAGAATGGGAATTTTTGACGAGGCACAATTATTCCCATTAGGATGGAGCGCAGGTTGGATGCCCAACTGGACGCCCAATCTATTAATTTTCTATGAGGCTTTCAGAAAAAGCAAAGTGCAGTGCCCAGCAGCTTCATAGTGAGTGTATGGAGCAGTGGTCGAGAACACAAAGTGATGGTCCATTCTAAATGGGATAAAAGTGCCCCAGTCTGCTGTTTGGTGCAGGTCACAGTGTTCCAACTCCCATTGATCAATTTGGTAACTTGTTTACACCAGACAACCAGTTTAAATTTGGCATTCTATATTTTGGTAAAAGGATTGGAGGAGAGTCCGGGGGCCCAATACACATTAAATTGCAGACTGATTTTTCTCTGATCTGTATGAGGGCCTTTATGGTATCTTACATCTCTTTTACCTATGTGATGATATCATCAGTCCATATCTAGGGACCAAGATATCTAATGAATACCTGATGATAGAATGTCAATGTCTTTCTGTATCATAAAATTGGTCTGCTGGCACAAAATCCCAACTGTATATACTGTGGTCACAAATATATATATATTCAATATATATACAAGTGCTTCTCACAAAATTAGAATATCATCAAAAAGTAAATTTATTTCAGTTCTTCAATACAAAAAGTGAAACTCATATATTATATAGAGTCATTACAAACAGAGTGATCTATTTCAAGTGTTTTATTTCTGTTAATGTTGATTATTATGGCTTAAAGCCAATGAAAACACAAAAGTCATTATCTCAGTAAATTAAAATACTTTATAACAACAGCTTGAAAAATTATTTTAAAATCCGAAATGTTGGCCTACTGAAATGTATGTTCAGTAAATGCACTCAATACTTGGTTGGGGTTCCTTTTGCATCAATTAGTGCATCAATGCGGCGTGGCATGGAGGCGATCAGCCTGTGGCACTGCTGTGGTGTTATGGAAACCCAGGTTGCTTTGATAGCAGCCTTCAGTTCGTCTGCATTGTTGGATCTGGTGACTCTCATCTTCCTCTCGACAATACCCCATAGATTCTCTATGGGGTTAAGGTCAGGCGAGTTTGCTGGCCAATCAAGCACTGTAATATTGTTGTTTTTAAACCAGGTATTGGTACTTTTGGCAGTGTGGACAGGTGCCAAGTCCTGCTGGAGAATGAAATTTCCCTCTCCAAAAAGCTTGTCGGCAGAGGGAAGCATGAAGTGCTCTAAAATTTCCTGGTAGACGGCTTCGCTGACTTTGGTCTTGATAAAACACAGTGGACCTACACCATCAGATGACATGGCTCCCCAAACCATCACTGATTGTGGAAACTTCACAGTAGACCTCAAGCAGCTTGGATTGTGTGCCTCTCCACTCTTCCTCCAGACTCTGGGACCTTGATTTCCAAATGAAATGCAAAATTTACTCTCATCTGAAAACAACACCTTGGACCACTGAGCAACAGTCCAGGTCTTTTTCTCCTTGGCCCAGGTAAGACGCTTTTGGCATTGTCTATTGGTCATGAGTGGCTTAACACAAGGGAAGCGACACTTGTAGCCCATGTCCTGGATACGTCTGTGTGTGGCGGCTCTTCAAGCAATGACTCCGGCAGCAGTCCACTCCTTGTGAATCTCCCCCAAATTTTTGAATGGCCTTTTCTTAACAATCCTGTCAAGGCTGCGGTTATCCCAGTTGCTTGTGCACCTTTTTCTACCACACGTTTTCCTTCCACTCAACTTTCTATTAATATGCTTGGATACAGCACTCTGTGAACAGCCAGCTTCTTTAGCAATGACCTTTTGGGCTTATCCTCCTTGTGGAGTGTGTCAATGACTGCCTTCTGGACATCTGTCAAGTCAGCAGTCTTCCCCATGATTGTGGAGCCTACTGAAACACAAGGGACCTTTTTAAACACATAGGCTGTGTGCCCACGATGCGTTTTTTAAGCGTTTCCTCAGCGGCAAAAACGCTGCAGAAACGCTTAAAAAATACATGTTAGAAGGCCTGCCATGTTCCCCAATGATAATCCGCATGTGTTCTGCACATGCTGCGGAAATTTCCGCTGCGGATTATCATTGCGGTAAAAAACGCAGCACTACCAATTATTTTGCGGAAGTGCTGCGTTTTCGCCGCCATTGACTTGCATTGAAACGCATGGATTACGCATCTGTAGATGCGCATTCTATGCGTTCCAATGTGCGGATGGTACCCGGGTGTGGAGGACAGGAGACTCTCCTCCGGACCCGGGTACCATAGAAACTGTGAAAAAAAGAATAAAATAAAAAATAAATGTTATATTTACCTTCTGACGGCCCCCCGCTCTCCTTGTCTTCGCTAGGCGGCAGCTCGCGATGGACTGGAGGACCTGCGCTGACGTCATAGTCATGTGACGGGTCACGCGACGCTGACGTCGACAGGTCCTTCAGTGTACCGCGATCTGCCGGCAGCCAGGAATGAGCGAAGCAAGACTGCGGGAGCCACCGGAAGGTAAATATAGATTCATTTTTTTATTTTTAAACATTCTTTACGGTCACAGTATATAAAACCATGCCGTTTGCATGGATTTATATAGTGTGACCAAGTTGACAAGCACTTTCCAAGTGATGCTAAAATCGCTTGGAAAGCGCTTGTCAACCCGCATGCGGAAATGCATGTGAAGAACGCTTCACATCCACATGTCCCTGGCAGGAAAAACGCATATAAAATCCTCATGTACAATCCGCATGCGTTTTTTCTGCCAGGGGAGATGCAGAAACGCTCAGGAAAAATCCGGAGCATTTCTGCATCGTGGGCACATAGTCTTAGGAAGCCTTTGCAGATGTTTTCTGTTAATTATTCTAATTTACTGAGATAGTGACTTTTGTGTTTTCATTGGCTGTAACTAGTAGTGAGCGAGTATGTTCTATTAACCCATTCGCCGAGTATGCTCGGGCCGAGCTCCGAGTATTTACAGCTGCTCGGTGATATGGTTGAATCACTCCCATGTGCATGATTTGCGACTGTTTGACAGTTTTATTACATGTGAGGAATGTCTATTTCTTACACATTCCTCACATGTAATAAAGGTGTCAAACAGTTGTAAATCATGCACACGGAGCGATTTAACCTTATCACCGAGCAGCTGTAAATACTCGGAGCTCGGCCCGAGCATACTCGGACAGAACATACTCGCTCAACACTAGCTGTAACCCATAATCATCAACATTAACAGAAATAAACACTTGAAATAGATCACTCTGTTTGTAATGACTCTATATAATATATGAGTTTCATTTTTTGTATTGAAGAACTGAAATAAATTAACTTTTCAATGATATTCTAATTTTGTGTGAAGCACCTGTATATACAGTACAGACCAAAAGTTGGGACACACCTTCTCATTTAAAGATTTTTCTGTATTTTCATGACTATGAAAATTGTACATTCACACTGAAGGCATCAGAACTATGAATTAACACATGTGGAATTATATACTTAACAAAAAAGTGTGAAACAACTGAAAATATGTCTTACATTCTAGGTTCTTCAAAGTAGCCACCTTTTGCTTTGATGACTGCTTTGCACACTCTTGGCATTCTCTTGATGAGCTTCAAGAGGTAGTCACCGGAAATGGTCTTCCAACAATCTTGAAGGAGTTCCCAGAGATGCTTAGCACTTGTTGGCCCTTTTGCCTTCACTCTGCGGTCCAGCTCACCCCAAACTATCTCGATTGGGTTCAGGTCTGGTGACTTTGGAGGCCAGGTCATCTGGTGTAGCACCCCATCACTCTCCTCCTTGGTCAAATAGCCCTTACACAGCCTGGAGGTGTGTTTGGGGTCATTGTCCTGTTGAAAAATAAATGATGGTCCAACTAAACGCAAACCACATGTAGAGTCCATCCGTTCACCTTTTCTGCGTCGCACAAAGACACGGTGGTTGGAACCAAAGATCTCAAATTTGGACTCATCAGACCAAAGCTCAGATTTCCACTGGTCTGATGTCCATTCCTTGTGTTCTTTAACCCAAACAAGTCTCTTCTGCTTGTTGCCTGTCCTTAGCAGTGGTTTCCTAGCAGCTATTTTACCATGAAGGCCTGCTGCACAAAGTCTCCTCTTAACAGTTGTTGAAGAGATGTGTCTGCTGCTAGAACTCTATGTGGCATTGACCTGGTCTCTAATCTGAGCTGCTGTTAACCTGCGATTTCTGAGGCTGGTGACTCGGATAAACTTATCCTCAGAAGCAGAGGTGACTCTTGGTCTTCCTTTCCTTGGGTGGTCCTTATGTGAGCCAGTTTCTTTGTAGCGCTCGATGGTTTTTGCAACTGCACTTGGAGACACTTTCAAAGTTTTCCCAATTTTTCGGACTGACTGACCTTCATTTCATTTCTTAAAGTAATGATGGCCACTCGTTTTTCTTTACTTAGCTGCTTTTTTCTTGCCATAATACAAATTCTAACAGTCTATTCAGTAGGACTATCAGCTGTGTATCCACCAGACTTCTGCACAACACAACTGATGGTCCCAACCTCATTTATAAGGCAAGAAATCCCACTTATTAAACTTGACAGGGCACACCTGTGAAATGAAAACCATTTCCGGTGACTACCTCTTGAAGCTCATCAAGAGAATGCCAAGAGCGTGCAAAGCAGTCACCAAAGCAAAAGGTGGCTACTTTGAAGAACCTAGAATATAAGACATATTTTCAGTTGTTTCACACTTTTTTGTTAAGCATATAATTCCACATGTGTTAATTCATAGTTTTGATGCCTTCAGTGTGAATGTACAATTTTCATAATCATGAAAATACAGAAAAATCTTTAAATGAGAAGGTGTGTCCAAACTTTTGGTCTGTACTGTATATATACATACATATATATATATATATACATATATATATATATATATATATATATACTGTATATATATGGTGTTAGATAAATTCCTGTGTCGTGCTGCCAGTCAGACGGTGACACACACAGGGTAATAAAAATAGGTGTGTGCTTGTGCCCTACACTTTCCCCACACCCATATAACAAAATATAGTTAGACCAGCCCTTCTCCTACTCACCCAGCCTCAAGTCTTTACTCACAGCACAAGCACCTATTTATATGTATAAATTAAGAACAGCAAGACAACTCATCCAGAAGGGAATGCATCCATCAGCACGGCAAGTTATCCAAATCATATTGTGATGGAGGCTAGAGAAATTTAGGGATATGGATTTATAGGTGGTTTGGGATAGGTTTTGGCTCCTGCATCTTACTGATTCAAAGAGGGAGACCCAGGTATAACCAGCAACATACCAACCTTGGATAGATTGACAGACAGACAGACAGACAGATTGATAGATAGATAGATAGATAGATAGATAGAAGGAATAGAGGCATCACTCCATAAGACTGTGCAAAAGGTCTTTTATTAGCACTTGTGGCAATGTTTCGGTTCCATAACAGAATCCTTGGCTTGAAAAAGGTTCTGTAATGGAACCAAAATGTTTCCACATGGGCTAATAAACGTCTGCCTTTTGTACAATTATTTGGAGAAATGCCTCTTTCCCTTCTTTTTATCATATTGGACAATTTAAGAATATGTCCAGGAGGTAATGCACACACTATTGAATAATATTGGTGCTGCTCCATTACACTGTTTCAGGTAGAACGTAGAATAAAAACAATGAATAGATACCCTGCAGTAAGTAAATACATAATAGTAATAGTACATGTAAATAACATAGGGCACTTAGTTAACACTATTTTGATCAAAAAAGCATAAAATCATCTCATCGCGACAAGGTGACCCAATCAGGAAGGTCCCTAACATTAGTATCTCACCTTACTATGTGCCAGCAGGTCTCAAAATAGATGGGGGGAAGAGGAGGACCTGGACCTGACTGTGTTTTGCCAAAAGGAAGTTGGCTCTCCCCCAAATATACCAGTTACAAGAAACTAAGGCAAAACCAAACTACTGGGCCAGCACACCAGATAGCATAAGTGTAATGCGTAGATGCACATCCACACTGCGGCCATTAACAGACAAAATCTAGAATAAAAACAATTGATACCCTGCAGTAAGTAAATACTATTAACAGTACATGTAAAAAACATAGGGTATTTAGTTGACACTATTTTGATTAAAAAAAGAATAAAAAGGACCACACCGTTTGGGTACACCTTGTCGAGGTGGGATGGCTTTTGTGATCAAAATAGTGTTAACTAAATACCCTCTGTGTTTTACATGTATTACTATTATTTATTTATCTATTGTCTTTATTTTTGGTTTTGTCTGTTAATGGCCGCAGTGTAAATGTGCACCTACACTCTTTTGGTAGCAGTACTTTAAAAAGGATACAGGCTGTTTATCTTCCAGTCGAATCAAATGTAAAAATTAGGCTGTACTCCAGTAGTTGAGTGAAGAAAAAGTGTTTTTTTATTGTCCCATATCAAAACAGTGCACTGTATTGATATGGATCAATAAAAAAAACTATTTTCACATAGTTGATGTGTAGATAACAGTCTTATTGTACACCAGGTTCAAGCCTACCATCAAAGATAAATGTTCTTGTACACTTGACAGAAGACTGCAACTTGTGCCACTGGCATGCCATTATATGTCTTTTTTGTTCTATAGAAAGGTGCAGTATGCAACACTTTCCTATACAGCTAAGGAAAAGGCATATAAAGGGTATACCACACCAAAGGAGGCCAAAAGGACGTTCTTTTGGCTTGTGTTGAGTGAATGGAGACCTTTGGACACATTTAACATATAAGTTGATAGTGTGTATATGTTAAACATATAGCTCGAATGATGTGAGCACTGAACCTATGATACACCTAGTTCAAATTAGATACATTAACCTGGACTGATAAAGATTGCAGAAAAATCAAAGGCTTCTGTCTCCAGGTTTCCAAGGATTGGATTTTGGGTAGGGTGTAGTTAATCCAGGAGGACCAGCTTTGGGGGTCTCCTGAGTCAATGGATAAGCAGCAGGTGGGTGCAGATCTTGTAGACAGAAATGTAAAAATGTTTTCGGCTATGTTTGCAGTGGGGAGACTGACTGAGTACTGTTCGGAGGTAAATGGCTTGCACTGTTATGGGGCACAGAGGTTGACATTGTGGTAGAGTGGTATAGCTGTTATGGCTTAGTAAAAAAGTAGAACCAAAAGGTGTTGGGTATACAGGAGGCCCACTGTATTGCCCACATGAGCCTGGCACATACCCTGGGCAATTCAGACATTTCAGCATACAAGCCTGTCTTTTTACAGTTATAAAATGTGCTCCTTTCTTCCTATTTCGGCCATAAGCAGCCACCTACTTCTCTCACTGCTTGTCCCTTGCTGTTTGTGTCAAATATTTTTTTAGAGACAGTCCCAAGATATTTTCCAGATTGTGCTGCACTAAAAGTACTTTTAATTTTACTTGCAATCTTCCCTGTTACATTTTTTTCTCATGATACAGAAGGAAAGTATGAAATGTGCAATCCACAGGAGCTTGTCACTACTATTTCCAAAGGCCAATGACTGCACTTGTATAAGTTGCTGTTCTGTTATTATTTTACTGGTCAGATTTATGTCCTGAGACATTTTGCGGATTTTGGGTGGAGATGGCCTTTAATGACTTGGTATATTCAGGCATGAACAGGGTTTAATGGAGTTTAATGTTTTTCTATGTTTTCTTCCAGCCTCCTGTGGTTGAGTTACATGGAAGACAATTCTTCTCTCCACTCCCAAGACTGTACTGTAGCACCATGCAGAACACATTAGTGAACCTGGGTCTATTACATTTGAGAATAGAAATGGTTTAAAAGTTTGACTTATCTTTTAATGTGATACACTATATGGACAAAAGTATTAGGGCACACCTCTTGATCTTTGAATTTATTCCCATTGATAATCCAGCCCCTCACCATGCAGTCTGTCCTAACAAACATTTGGGAAAGAACGGCTCGTTCTAAAGAGCTTACTGAGTTTGAACATCGTCCTGTAATAGGATGTGACCATTGTCACTTCATGACAGTTCTTCCCTCCTAAATATACCACAATCAGATGTGAGCGGTACTATTGATAAGTGGAAGCATTCAGGATTCACAATAACTAAGCCATATAAATGTACATAGGTCGGTCACCGAGTGCTAAGGCACATAATGTATAAAAGTCACCAACGCTCTGCTGACTCCATAACTGCAATGTTCAAACCTCCTCTGGTATCAAAAATCAGCACAAAAACTGGGCCGTAAGCTTCATGGCATCTGTATGCAAGTGTTACATCACCTAGCACAGTGACAAGCACCATATGAAGAGTTTTAAAGCATGCCACCACTGGACGCTAGAGCAGTGGAAACATGTTCCGTGGAGTGATGAATGACACTTCTCTACCTGGCGTCTGATGGACAAGTCTGGCTTTGGCGAATGCGAGGAGAATATTATCTGCCTGATTGTATTGTGCCAGCTGTGAAGTTTAGGGAAGGAGGCATAATGCTATGGGGCTGTTGTTCAGGGGTCAGATTTGGCTCCTTAGTTCAAGTGATGGGAAATCTTAATGCTTCAGCAAAGCAAAACATATTGGACAGTTGTAGCTTCCAATTTTGTAGGGGCAGTTTGGGGAAAGGCCATTTTCTGTTCCCCATGACAGTTCCCCAGTGCACAAAGCAAGACATAAAGGCATAGTTGGGAGAGTTTGGTGTGGAAGTACTTGACTGGCCATACAGAGCCCGGACCTCAACCCCATCCAACACTTTCAGGATGAACTATAACAGATATTTTGAGCCAGGTCCTCCCATTTTACCTCATTGTCTGACTTCACAAATCCTCTTCTGGATGAATTGGCAGAAATTCCTACAAACACTTCCAAAACCTTGTAGAAAGCCTTGCCGAAATAGTGGAAACTGTTATGTCTGTAAAAGAGTGAATAACTCCATATTAATGCCTAGAGAATGAAAATGAGCAAAAAAACTGGAAAGACATTAAGCGCAATAAGGTCTTATCCGAGTACAGGGAACAGGGAAACAAAAAAGCAGTTTTGCTTGCCTGAGGGCCTGTACAATCTTAGAATAAAGGCTGCTGCCACGATGTGGAGGAACTTGTGAGAATGGAGATGAGTGGGTTACAATCTGCGCTGCCAGTAGTCAAGAAGATGAGCAGGAGACAAGAACTGTAGAAATTAGGTTTATTGGGGGACACATTTCGAAGTGACACAGCACACTTCTTCATCAGCACAAACCTCAACTCCACAATAACAAAAGGAATCAGCTGCCACCACCAATCGTTTATACAGGCTGATTGGACACCTGTTACAGGTAGCATATGGCTTCAGGGATGCGGTTTACAGAGCAGGAGGAATGGAGCTATTCAATTTTATATATTAAATCCATAAATTTAGGCAGTGTTTATAAAAACATATACAGATATACAGAGATGTTACAAAATGGGAACAAAACAATACAGTATATACAATCAAGTAGAATAAAAGGGATAACAAAAGAAAAAGTACTAAACCTGTGTCACGGAAATGGCTCATAGCTTAGTGGAGGGAAGAACTCCTTAGAGCAACAAACAGAACCACAGAGTACTGACAAAAGACAAAACCCCAATCACTGTTTTTTATTAGATCAAGGTTACTCCCACATACCTTCCTTTGGTGAGCTCATATGGTGGGCTGGTCATGGGATCTGCTAGATCGTTAAAAGGTTATGAGATCCCCAACTTTCAGGATATCTTCACCACTGGATGTCCCAGGCAGGAGATATTGTTGTCATGTTTGTTATTTTGATTTTACCTTTCTATACAGATGAAACAGCATGGATAGCATCATCCCTCTGATTGATATTAAGTTGGAGGTATCTGGCCAGCCTTATGGTGATGTGAGTGAATGTGTTATGTTCGCCACTTTGCTATGACCCTGAAAATATATCTCTCATAAATATCAGATCGATGCAAACCCCAACATTCATCACTGACCACTGGCTCCAGAGTGTCTTAAATAATTCCTTTGAAAAGAGGAAGCCCCTGTACTTCTCCACCTCTGAGTATACGAATCGTAGACTTGGTGGCTGGTTCTCAGCATATCTCCTGTTATAATTACCTGTTCACTGCAGGAGGTCCTACTTCAATGGAAGTTGAAGAGTCAGCTCTTTTTCACTTCACCAGTAATAATTAATCCTATATGTTCAATGTGAGGATGATATGTCCATTCACTGGAGATGTATTTATGGCTTTTACAATTATTCTCTACGACACATCCCCCTTTTAGAGGTGGCATGGGAGACTGATTTGCAGATCGTCTCCCAAACCCACCTCAAGGCACAACCTGCCTTGAACCCACAATACCCTCTCCTTTTTGGACTTGGAGATGGGCTTCTCCGTGAGATCACTAAGCGCCTCAAAACTGGTATCTACAAGTAGTGCAGTTTGAAACTTCAGGCTAGAGGTAGCCAGAAGTGACGCTACGGCCCTAACCTCACAGGAGCCCTTTGGGACCTGCTCTGGGTCAGTAACTGGTTCTATTATCCCGCTGGTTGATGAGGGTGTAGAAAACAATGCGTTACCTGAGTCCTGGGCACTCTGACTGTAGGTGACAGTGGCTATATAGGCTGTCTCCCCGGGAGATAACAACTCTTTCTCATCACCCTGACAGGCTATTGGTACCACTTTCTCATCACCCTGACAGGCTGTGGGTAACACCTTACCCTCACCTTGACAGGTTGTGGGACACACTTTCCCTCCTTCCTGACAGGCTGTGGATAAAACGTTTCCCGCCTCCCCTGATACTTCAGGAGCAGTGCTAATCATGGGCCAGCTAGCACTGGACATGTCACAGTCCATTGTGATACTAGTCAGCTGCACGCAAACACCTTTTTTATGATCCCCGCACCTGTCCCCATCCTCCCCTAATACCTCGGGAGCAGTGCTAATCACGGGGGCCGCTAATGCCGGCCATGTCACTGTCCATCGTGACACTGGCCAGCTGCATGGGACCACCTGCTTCATGATCCCCATGCCTGTTTCCAGTGCATTTAGCACTTATGCTTGCTCCTTTTAGGGGATCCTCAGCAACATTACCCCACAGCGTGACATGGCTGAGTTCTCTTGTACAACGAAACACATTGACATTCAAGTTATCGACATTTTAATCACATGAAGTGCCAGATCTGGGAGGGTTGTCAGGAACGTATTGAGCGACCCACTGCCCCACATTTGTGGGTAGGTTCTCAGACTCCCCCACTTCCCTTAGCCCCCTCCTGGAACCCCAATCTAGGAAAACGCAGGCCATGGGCAAATTTCGGTTGAACACCCTTGTGGCGCCCCTGAGGGTTCAGTCGCCACAAGGGGGGATTCTGCAGCCTGTCAGCATGTCTAGTGTCTCCCCACCCAGGTAAGGAAGGTGCACTGGTCAGGACCCTAATCTACATTCAACACTACACACTCCTGACCTATGGGAGGCAAGTATGCACCATAGTGCTGCCTCAGCAGGATCACAAGTGGGGGAACCATGTAGTGGGTGAAGGGAAGAACACAGTTTTAGTTTGCACACATAATTTGCTATATAATAGCCAGCCATCTTGAGCACAAGGTTCTTGGCTCCAGTTCTCGATTCTGAGTCCTATTGATGGAGTGTGATCTTCACAGCTGGCAGCGGCCATGTGTTGGAGCCTGCAGCATGCTGTAGATGCACGGTCCTCGTGCTCTGACCTTGTCACGAGGAGTGGGTATGAGTTAACAGTGTCTCTACCCCGGTTAAGTTCCCTTGCTCAAGGAGGTCGGGAGCTATAGTGAAGTAGCTCCACAAGCAAAAAGATCCCAGGGAGTACGGACGGAGCGGCGTAGGCCACCTGTACTCTCCATCCTGGCCCAGCCACAGGGATTCCTGCTGCAAGAGGGGTACTGGCCCCCGACATCTGACTTTGCCACTTCATGTCTCTGTCAGAGAAGCCCGGAAGGCTGCAGTGGATCCCGTCGCGGGACGGACGGAACAGCAATTGCCGCCGTGCCCCAAATCTGTGCATAGTCCAGAGGGAGACCCAGCCTTTGCATGCACGTGGACGGGAGAGGTCGAAAGGGACAGTTTAGGAACACTCAGAGGGTCCTGATCAAAGTGCCTGAATATCCTGGGTGCGCTGAGCCCTCGTCTCTGGTGACCACAGTAATCCGTGAGGAGCAGGGAGAAGCCTTGCTGTCGCTTTCAATAACGTGAGTAAAAGACCTGGAAGACTACCCCTAAGGCCTCCGGACTCTTTATTCTGCACCGCACCACACAGCACCAGAGTGTTCCTATAACTACTTCTCCCATCCTCCTGCTCCCCTGCCCTGAGGCTCTGCTCCGCCTGTGGGGAGTCATAACATCTCAAGCTGCCATAACATCCAGCCTCAGAGGTCTGCTAGCAGCGCTGGTGGCGCATCACCAGACACCGCAGGTGGCCTAGTCTCAATTCCACCACTCGTCCTCATCAACACCGATAGCCCATTATTTTTAATGTGACGGCCCTGGGCACGGAACGGGTCCAGGCCACGGCTACATCCCCTCGTCATCTGACCCGACTCCGAGTACCCCCCATCATCTTCCCAGGGCAGGGCTGAGAGCATCACACCCTCAATCCCAGTGACATTCGGGGTCTTCCCAGGGATAAGTTCTTCATGGAACATAAACTCAGGGCAGATGAGGCTTTTTTCTGTACCAGTGTCCTTGAGCCCCACAGTGACGGTTATCCCCACAGTAATCGACTGCAAGCATTTATGGGCCCTTCCAACCGCTCCACCTACAAAAATAACAGCTGCATTAAGCCCCTGGGCCTCAGATGTGCGGTTCCCCTTCTGCCTCTCTGGGCAGGTGATGCTTATATGTCCAGGTCAATTGCAGGTATAGCACCGGCGGGAGTCAGATGCTGGAACATAGGGCGAGACCCTCCGAGGACCAGCTGGCAGGGGAATTAATTGTTGGCTTATCCCCTTTCCAGCTGGTGACTGCTGACTTCCGCACCTCAGATGTATGGTCAGCCTCAAAGGCATCGGCAATCTGTGCGGCTTTGTCTGCCTTCTTTAGCTCCCGCTCTATCACGAATTGTCGAACCTCAACTGGGAAAAGATGAAGAGATTGGTCCGTCACCATCACGTCCTCCAACTCCTTGAAGTTAGTAACCAATAGTCTCTGGACCCACTACTCGAAGTTGGTTCTGAGCCCATCTACCACATCATTTTAGCTGTCATGAGGTCCACATTGGAAAGTACAGAATGTTTTGCGGTACACTTCTAGAGTCAGCTGATATTTCCTTATCATGGCCTGCTTGATAATAAAAATCATCATCTTGTTCTCGAGGTAGGCCTTCAGAGCTTTGCCTCATAGCCCTGGGTTTAAGTATCGAGCCTACTGGTCATCAGGCAACTGGTACTGTCTGCGGGTCTTTTCAAACCCCCCTCAAAAATGTGTCCAGTCCTGCGTCCATGTCCATGACAGGAAAATGCATGAGACGGAATTTAAAGGTGTTGACTTTACTGGACTCACTGTTCAGTGGGGTAGATCACTCCTTCTGGAGTCAGATTAACTCCAGCTGGTGGTCTCTGTTAGCCTGTCGCTCATACATCCCTCGCTCTGCTTGGGCCTGTCGCTCGGCTCTCTCAGCCTGTCGCTCAGCAAACTCACATCCTGCTGTGTGTTCTTGTAGCACAAGCTGCACATGCATTTGAGGGTTACATATTCCCAGTTTCAGCAGAATGAGTGCCAAGCAAGGGTCCATTCCACTCTGGGAACTATGGCTGCTGCTGGCCCCTTTGGAGTCGGCCAGTTCTGGAACCGGATCCACAACTGGGCATCCAGATACTTAATTGGTCCCGGGCTCTACAGCCACATTGTATTGGTGCCTGGCATCATCCATAACCAAGGGACAGATCAACATCTCTTTGGTTTTGTCTGACACATTCAAGACCTCGATCCTCACACAAATGGATCAGCACAGCTTTTTCATGCTTCTTATAAGCACTTGACATCTTAGCAGTCACACGCCAAATAAAGGATAGAACATAAAAACAAGAGGGGGGGGGGGGGGGGATAATTGCTACACGTATAGTATTGGCCCAGGTATAAATAAACACTGAGTCAGATCACAAAAACTCTGCACAGAATTCTTGCAGAGAACCTGCAGGTTTTTAGTGACAGGAATGATTGCTCAAACCATATCACTAATGCTCTGTGATCCCACTGCTGCCACCAATTTGTCTGGGGGCGCACCTCCGCTGCCTCCAATCGTTAGGACAATTACGCAATTGGGTGACGAGTGATGGATGGAGCAGCGTCTGTTTTCCCTACTAGGCCAGTTATTGGGGAGCTCATAGTAAGTGTATGGTATATACACCTCCGATTCCAACGCATGGAATATACATGTGTATATATACCGTACAGACCAAAAGTTTGGACACACCTTCTCATTTAAAGATTTTTCTGTATTTTCATGACTATGAAAATTGGACATTCACACTGAAGGCATCAAAACTATGAATTAACACATGTGGAATTATATACTTAACAAAAAAGTGTGAAACAACTGAAAATATGTCTTATATTCTAGGTTCTTCAAAGTAGCCACCTTTTGCTTTGATGACTGCTTTGCACACTCTTGGCATTCTCTTGATGAGCTTCAAGAGGTAGTCACCGGAAATGGTCTTCCAACAATCTTGAAGAAGTTCCCAGAGATGCTTAGCACTTGTTGGCCCTTATGCCTTCACTCTGTGGTCCAGCTCACCCCAAACCATCTCGATTGGGTTCAGGTCTGGTGACTGTGGAGGCCAGGTCATCTGGCGTAGCATCCCATCACTCTCCTTCTTGGTCAAATAGCCCTTACACAGCCTGGAGGTGTGTTTGGGGTCATTGTCCTGTTGAAAAATAAATGATGGTCCAACTAAACGCAAACCGGATGGAATAGCATGCTGCTGCAAGATGCTGTGGTAGCCATGCTGGTTCAGTATGCCTTCAATTTTGAATAAATCCGCAACAGTGTCACCAGCAAAGCACCCCCACACCATCACACCTCCTCCTCCATGCTTCACGGTGGGAACCAGGCATGTAGAGTCCATCTGTTCACCTTTTCTGTGTCGCACAAAGACACGGTGGTTGGAACCAAAGATCTCAAATTTGGACTCATCAGACCAAAGCACAGATTTCCACTGGTCTAATGTCCATTCCTTGTGTTCTTTAGCCCAAACAAGTCTCTTCTGCTTGTTGCCTGTCCTTAGCAGTGGTTTCCTAGCAGCTATTTTACCATGAAGGCCTGCTGCACAAAGTCTCTTCTTAACAGTTGTTGTAGAGATGTGTCTGCTGCTAGAACTCTGTGTGGCATTGACCTGGTCTCTAATCTGAGCTGCTGTTAACCTGCGATTTCTGAGGCTGGTGACTCAGATAAACTTATTCTCAGAAGCAGAGGTGATTCTTGGTCTTCCTTTCCTGGGGCGGTCCTCTTGTGAGCCAGTTTCTTTGTAGCGCTCGATGGTTTTTGCAACTGCACTTGGGGACACATTCAAAGTTTGCCCAATTTTTCAGACTGACTGACCTTCATTTCTTAAAGTAATGATGGCCACTCGTTTTTCTTTGCTTAGCGGCTTTTTTCTTGCCATAATGCAAATTCTACCAGTCTATTCAGTAGGACTATCAGCTGTGTATCCACCTGACTTCTGCACAACATAACTGATGGTCCCAACCCCATTTATAAGGCAAGAAATCACACTTATTAAACCTGACAGGGCACACCTGTGAAGTGAAAACCATTTCCGGTGACTACCTCTTGATGCTCATCAAGAGAATGCCAAGAGTGTGCAAAGCAGTCATCAAAGCAAAAGGTGGCTACTTTGAAGAACCTAGAATATAAGACATATTTTCAGTTGTTTCCCACTTTTTTGTTAAGTATATAATTCCACATGTGTTAATTCATAGTTTTGATGCCTTCAGTGTGAATGTACAATTTTCAAAGTCATGAAAATACAGAAAAATCTTTAAATGAGAAGGTGTGTCCAAACTTTTGTTCTGTACTATATATATATACATATATATAGGGGGAGAGAGAGAGAGAGATAAATACCCCGGTACGGCCACTGTCAACTCCACAATAACAAAAGGAACGAGCTGCCACCACCAATCATTTATACAGGACAATTGGACACCTGTTAGAGGTAGCATATGGCTTCAGGAGCGCAGTTTACAGCGCAAGAGGAACGGAGCTATTACATTTTATACAGTATATTTAATCCATAAAAGTAGGCAGTGTTTATAAAAAAATATACAAAGATGTTACAGAATGGGAACAAAACGATATATACAATCAAATAAAGTAAAAGGAACAACAAAAGAAAAAGTACTAAACCTGTATCATGGAAATGGCTTATAGCTTAGCGGAGGAAAGCACTCCTTAGAACAACTCACAGCACCACAGCGTACTGCTGTATCTTCCAGAACTGGCAAATGACAAAAACTCAAACTCTGCTTTTTGTTAGATCAATGTTATGCCCACATACCTCCCATTGATGAGCTCATATGGTGGGCTGGTTCTGGGATGTTCTAGGTCTTTAGAAGATTATGGGATCCCCAACTTTCAGGATATCTTTGCCCCTGGAGGGCGGGAAATATTGTTGTCATGTTTCTATAGAGCTGAAACATGGCATGGATAGCATCATCCCTCTGCTGATATTAAGTTGGAGATGTCCAGCCAGCCTTATGGTGATGTTATTGAATGCATTATGTTGGTTCCTTTGATATGAAAATATATCTCCTATAAATATCGGATCAATGCAAATCCCAATATTCATCACTGACCACTGGTTCCAACATGTCTGAGATAATTTCCCTGAACAGAGGAAGCCCTTGTACTTTTCCACCTCTGAGTATATGAATCCTAGACTTGGTGGCTGGTTCTCAGCAGATCCCCTGTTGTAATTACACGTTCATGGCAGGAGGTCCTACTTCAATGGAGGTTGAAGTGTCAGCTCCTTCTCACTTCACCAGTTATAATTAATCTCATCTGTTCAATGTGAGGGTGATAAGTCCCCTCTTTGGAGACAACCGCCATCGGTCAAGCACCGAAGATCCGAAAGGACACTTCGACCGGGGAGGACACCTGCGCTGAAAAGAAGGAGACATGAGTGAGATGGGCTGTCACTTCCTACACCAATGTACTGTAAAGGGGTCGGCCTGGGCAAGGACAACCGGTGGAGTGGGGGATGGCTGGGGTGAGGGAGACTCAGAGTTCCTTGATAGACTTTGTTAGGAGGACTTGTAGCCTAGCGGAAATACCCAGTGACCCCCGTGTTACACGCACGCCGCTTAAGTTTAGATAAGGGCAAGACAGGTTTCATGAATTCTTTGGAATCCTGCGGGAACCGTTACTCAGGGCAACCATATACTGCAGCTCTCTGTCATACAGGAGTATTGACCCTCAGGCACAGACACGTAGAAGGTTCCACTTGCTGACCAGACACACTTGACAAGAATCTTCATGAACAGTTGAACAGCAGATTTTAATGAAACTGCACATCCAGTACCAAACAGCAGTCTCTTAAAGCATCAGGCTTCCTTAACAGTAATGGCTTCTCCTTGCAAAGGCACATTGTTAAAGAGTCTTCCTCAGTAGCACAGTACAGCACAGATCAAGTCTCTTTAGCAACACACTTCTATGCTCCCACAACAGCAATGCTCCCACCAGCAGTCCCCGGTCCAAAGTGTCACAGGTTTTACCTTGGAATGCAGAGAGGTACGAGGTAGAGGACGTGGTGTTCAATCCTTGCTTCTGCTAAACAACAGTTAACTCCTTTCTCCACTACTTTCTCCTGTAGATACCACTAGCCACCAAGCGGCAGTTGCAGTGAGAGAGTCCCAGAACCCTCATCAGCCTGGTGAAGAGGTCTGCATCCTTTAAGCTCCCTCTCCAGCACAGAACTGAAACTACCCAGTCACTCTGAGGCACGCCTTGCCACTCCCCCCTAGCTTCACCCTGTTAACCCCTCTAGTTGCTGGATGCTTAACAACACCACGTGTGGTATCTACCCGCCACACTCTTCCCTCCTTTTTGAATGTCGTCCTCAACATTTACCTTCTACCTGGTTACTTTAACAAGCCCCTTGGAGTTTTGGTGGTTCTACAGTAACTATCCTTGGATAGTGTTCCCCTAATACTGCCCCTTTAAATAAAGGTGAGGTGGTGGTTGGACACTGTGTACACCCTTTTAGCACTTTACAAAAACAACATATTTACCCTCTAACTCTCTTGTTGGTCGTCCTCTTGCAAGGAAAAAGCATTTCTAACCAACAGTCGCTTCTTCAGCTGGAGCTTTTCACAAGTCTTCAACCGGTTCTCCCTAACTACCGCTAAACATTTCTTTTATCAAACTCAGTGCAAACATATTTAAATATTGCAACAGTCTTTGGTAAAATACTTGGCATGAAATAGAACACATATATTCAACACAGTCCATTTTCCTGAGAGCGTGTGCCACTTTAAGAGCACAGTTCTTCTTTTCTTACGGCATGGGGTCGTTGGTCCTTCTAGGTAAGGACCCTGGAACAGGCAAAGGGGACAGTCCTTTAAAACAGGGGCAGAAACAATGTCCGTTTCTTGTAAACTATTAAGGCACAGTCCGTAAAGTGCAAATTCAAGTAACAGTACCTGGACAGGGTACGGCACAGTCCATAAGTTGAGAGTGAGGACTCCCCAACTCGCTTGAGGTGCCTGAATATCCAGCAGAAAAGGGCACAACAGGTGCAAATAAAAAAATAAGGCAAACAAAAATAAATTGTAGCTTGTCCAGCTATTTAAATAGTACTTTTCAACCAAGGGCCTTTCCAACCCAACAGGGAAACACACAGTAACAACAGTCTCCTGATGCTTAATCATACCATGTGTGGTATCTACCAGTCACACCCGCTAGGGACATTGTATCAAAAGGAGCTAGCATTGCAGCTCTCCCAGGAATCGGTGTACCACCCCACATGAAGAGACACTAGTACAATCCTTTAAGAGACTTCTCTGATTATTCTGATTGAACTGAATGTTTTGCATTGTATAATCCACTTGTGTTTGTGCTGTTTTCTATTGTTAGGCTATGTGCCCACGATGCAGAAATGCTCAGGATTTTTTACTGAGCGTTTCTGCATCTCCCTGGCAGAAAAAAACGCATGCGGATTGTACATGCGGATTGTACATGCGTTTTTCCTGCCAGGGACATGCGGAAGTGAAGCGTTCTTCACTTGCATTTCCGCATGCGGGTTGACAAGCGCTTTCCAAGCGATTTTAGCATCACTTGGAAAGTGCTTGACAGCTTGGTCACACTATATAAATCCATGCAACCAGCAAGGATTTATATAGTGTGACCTAGAGAATGTAAAAAAAAATAAAAATAAATATATACTTACCCTCCGATGGCCTGCGCTGTCTTGCTTCGCTCTGTCCCGGCTGCCGGCAGCGGTACACTGAAGAACCTGCCGACGTCAGAGTCGCGTGACCCGTCACATGACTCTGACGTCAGCGCAGGTCCTTCATTCCATCGCGAAGTGCCGAGAAGCAAGGAGGAGCGCAGCGCGGGCCGCCAGAAGGTAAGTATACATTTATTTTTTATTTTATTCTTTTTTTACAGCTTTTTTAATGGTACCTTGGTGTGGATGAGACTCTCCTCTCCTGTACACCCGGGTACCATCCGCACATTAGAACGCGCCAATTATGCAAGTACAGATGCAGTCTTGCGGAATTGGCACGTTCTAATGCAAGTCAATGGCGGCGAAAACGCAGCACTTCCGCAAAATAATTGGTAGTGCTGCGTTTTTTTCCGCAATGATAATCCGCAGCGGAAATTTCCACAGCATGTGCACAGCACATGCGGATTATCATTGGGGGACATGGCAGGCCTTCAACCATGTGTTTTTTAAGCGTTTCTGCAGCGTTTTTGCCGCTGCGGAAACGCTTAAAAAACGCATCGTGGGCACACAGCCTTAAACCACTTCTTCAGTTCCACAGATTCCCGTCATACCGGAAGCAATAAATAGTTTTGTTGTCTGTTCCTGCCTCGTGCTCGTCTGTGCGTTGCATGCGGTCACCTGCTTACAGGTGCACACTATTTTAAATTCCCCCTCCCGAGTTTTTTGTAGCATCTTCTCTGATACCCGCTGAATGAGCGTGGAGCGCGTCACACCAGCAGACTGATTGCCTGCAAAGCGATGATGGCTTCCCAGAGGGTACGCATGCAGACAGAGGGCCAGGATTTCATTCCTCGCCTGCTTGCAGAGCTCGGCGTTCCGGATCCCCAAACTTCAACTAATGCGTAGGTTAGTGCGGGCAGCCAGCAGTCTGCCCAGTGTCCCTGCCCACCGCCGCATCTCAGCCCTAGAGCCCCTGCAGCTACACACCGGTATGAAAGGAAACAGCCAGTGCAGAGAGCTTCTGCAAACTCATCAGCACTCCCTGGCAAGCAGCGTATAGTTCTGCTGCCTTTTCCCCATTGCCATCTTTACCCATACATGAGCAGTTCCTGGGCTGTGCCATCATCATCAGATAGTTCTTTAAGCTCTGGCTAGGGCAGGTCAGCTCATCATTGCAAAAGACGGGAGCCTCATCAGTCAGTCAAGTGGTTATGGTACGGGGCAAACCAGGCTCATGTGGTTCCGGATTCGCTACAGAGCATTGCACAAGTTCCATTTTCAAATAGTGAGTTTGATTTCACGGGGCATCGGAGTCTGGAGAAAACAAAAAGGATTTAATATCTGCCATTACAGCACTGTTGTCAAGGTTAGATTCAGCCGGTTACTCTCCCCATCAGGTGCAACAGTCTGTGGTTGCCCCGCAGGCGGGCATCCATCAGGAAGCGTTTTTCTGTGGTATCAGCCCATTAGGAGCCCACTTAGATGAAGAAACAAAAAAGATCTGCTCTAATCTATATGTGGACATCTGATCTCTGATTTTTGTAGACTAGCATACTATAGATAAAGAGCGTAAGCCCATTGCGGATAGGCCGTTGGACAGGAAACTGTAAGTAGAAAAGACAATGGGCAATTGGATCCAGGCCTTCATGGTGCTCAATTGCGTTATTGGCCATTGACCATGAACGCTGTTCGGAATTGTTCATATATATGGATTCTGTTTACAACACCTACAAGTCTTACGGTGGCAGTGTTTGGTTTAAAGGGAATCTGTCACCAGGTTTGTCCTATGTGAGATAAGTCCACCAACTTTCTGCCCTGATATACAGCATTCTAATATGCTGTATATATGCCCCCAATCCGGCCTGCAAGACAAGAAAAACACCTTTTATTATACTCACCTATGGGGCAGTCCAGTCTGATGGGCATCACTGTCTTGGTCCGGCGCCTCCTTCCTTCTTGCGATGCTATCCTCCTTTTTGTTTCTTGTGGATGACGCATCCTACATCATCCACACAGTGTCCCAGGCATCAGGCTCCTGTGCAGGCGTACTTTTCTCTGCCCTGTTGAGGGCATAGCAAAGTACTGCAGTGCGCAGGCGCCGGGAAAGGTCAAAAAGCCTTGGCACATGCGCATTGCAGTACTTTGCCCTGCCATCAACAGGTCAGAGAAGTACGCCTGCGCATGCCAGGGACACTGTGTGGATGATGTAGGACGCGTCATCCACACGAAGCACAGAAGAAGGACGGCATCACAAGAAGAAAGGAGGCGCTGGACCAAGACAGCGACACACATCAGACTGGACTGCCCCATAAGTGAGTATAAGGTGTTTTTCTTGTCTTGCAGGCCAGATTGGGGGCATATATACAGCATATTAGAATGCTGTATAACAGGGCTGAAAGGTATTGGCCTTATCTCACATGGGACAAACCTGGTGACAGGTATGATGGCAAGTTCCGCTGGCGTTTGTCCCTTCAGCCTGAGATTGGTTGGAGGGTGAAGACCACAGATGTGTGGCTCAGGTTAATGATTGGACAGAGAACTCCGCCCTTTCAGTCAGCAGCTGCTGTTCCTTCTTCATACTCTCAAGGAGCAGTGGCTATGCACAGACCTGGAGCATGTTGGCTACTTAATGAGGACCACTGCACATTCTATGGCATGTGTAAGTATGAGCACGAATTCTCTGCCTGCAGCGATCAGCAGCCTGCCGTGCAGTGTGGTAATTAAGGTAAGACAGCCAGCCGGCCAGCGGGGACCGTTGATGGGAAAGACTCCGGTGAGTGTAGCTGCGATGTCCCCATGGCTAGAGCAGTATCCCAATAAGGAGGCCGCCCCCCAGATATATTTTTGTTTTACCTTCAGGTTTTTTATTCCAATTTATATTTCCGTAGTGCTTTCTTTCGTAAACAATTTAAAATCTGCCAGCGAGAATCCTAGCATTATTAGAGATAAAGTTGCCAAAGATTGGCCCTCGGCAGGATGGTAGGCCCCTTTACATCCCTTCCTTTCTAGAACCTGTGAGTGTCACCATTGGGTATTGTCCTGAAAATAGAGCAGAATAAGTTCCACCTAATTCACCACCTTTCCCACCCAAAAGGCGCATTGGTAAACGACGGCATCCCTAAGGAAGACATTTCAGTTTCTTATGTTTCATTCAACAGGGCAGTAGCCCTAATGCGCGAAGTGGGGTGTGATACCCTCATGGCTAAATCCGACATCAAATCCACTTTTTGTCTCCTTCCGGTTCACCTTGTCTGCTACCACCTGCTGGGTTGCTGTTTGGATAGCCTTTTCTAATACGACAAAATCTTGCCCATGGGTTGCTCTATATCAGTGATGGCGAACCTTTTAGAGACCGAGTGCCCACACTGCAACCCAAAACCCACTTATTTATCACCAAGTGCCAACATGGCAATTTAACCTGAATACTGAGGTTTTAGTTTAGAAAAAACAACTCATACAGAGAGCAGGCGAGGGCAGCATAGAGCAGCCACAGACAGGAGCAGTGGCATGAGACTGCAGATATAAAGAATATGCTCACCCCCATCCTGGTATATGCCCCTTCATCCTTGTATATATGCTGCTCCCATCCTTGTATATATGTTGCCCCCAATCCTTGTATATATGTTGCCCCCAATCCTTGTATATATGTTGCCCCCAATCCTTGAATATGCTCCCCCAATCCTTCTATATGCCCTTCATACTTGTATATGCTTCCCCCATCCTTGTATATGCTCCCCCCATCCTGGTATATCCCCTATTCTGGTATATGCCCCTCCCCATCCATGTATATGTTCCCCCAATCCATGTATATGCCTCCTCAATCCTTGTATATGCCTCCCCAATCCTTGTTTATGTCCCCCCATCCTGGTATATGCCCCCCATCAATTTATATGCTTCCCCAATCCATGTATATGCCTCCCCAATCATTGTATATGTCTTCCCAATCCTTGTATATGTCCCCCCATCCATGTATATGTAGTGGTGCCTGAACGAGACCGCCGGGCAGGTCTCAAATACGTTACAGTAGACGAGGAGACAAACAAAACACCGGCTTTATTGAGAGACAGAGGATTATATTATATGCTGGAAAATAAGAATAACAGATGTAGCGATAAATACAATAGTGATTACAATAAGAGATAGCTGGAGCGCGTCACACAAGCCGTGCTCCAGCTATGGAGATGCAAATTACAATACAAATAGTAAAAACAATTTCTATCAACTACTCTCTACTAATTTCCTAACTGGCTTCCGATAATTGGGCCATGCTGCTACAGTGCCTAACTAAAGAAACCTGCTCTAAGCCCTAAGTCAGTTTGACACTGGTGTCACACTCACAGTTTTGTAGTCTTAGAAGAAGGTCTTATAACTGTTACACTGATGCAATGAAGCAGAGTTTGTTGTGTTGAGCTCTTCCTTCAGGTTAATAGATCCGTCCTTTTCCAGATCTGGGCAAATTTCGTTCCCATTTTCAATGTTGAAGGATTACTGGTACCACAGAGTAGTTTTCGTCCATCAAATTACAGGCACTCGGAGAGAATTACCCTGGATATGCAATGCGCCTTTCTCCTTCTGACTTGGTCCTTGAGATCGATCCTGTGGTAAATGGGCACTATTTTTTCTCTTATTAGGACAAACTTATTGTCTTGCCTGTCTCTTTCTCACGGCAGCAGCAGGCTCACCATGGCAAAAGTCTCTCACAGCATTCACGAGTCCCCCTCGTCAGTTGCTCAACCAAAACCAACTGCCCCACATCCCAACCAACACACAGCAGGTTGCAAGGGGGGAAAGGACTAGTCCACATACACACAAATCAGAGGGGAGTATTGTCTCTTAAAGTAACAGTGTAATTCAGTTGGTAGGCTGACTAGTGGCCAACCCCCTACATATATGTTCCTCCAATCCATGTATATGCCCCCCCATTCCCTGTATATGTTGCCAATCCATGTATATGCCTCCCTAATCTTGTAAATGTCCCCCCATCTTAGTATATGCCCCCAATCCATGTATATGTTTCCCCAATCCATGAATATGCCCCCCATCCTTGTATATGCTCCCCCTAATCCTGGTATATCTCCCATCCTTGTATATGCCCTCCATAATGGTATATGCTCCCCCAATCCTGGTATATCTCTTTTCCTTCTATATGCGCCCCCATCCTAGTATATGCTCCCTCATCCATGAATAGGCCCCCCATCCTTGTATATGCACCCCCATCCATGAATATGCCCCCCATCCCTGTGTTAGCTGCACCCATCCTTGTATATGCGCCATCAGTGTATATGTGTGGCACCCCTGAGGGTTCAGTCGCCACAGGGGTACTACAACTGATGGTGCCTCACTCTCTGGTAAGGAAAGGAGTACAGCCCGGGACCCCAACACCTGCATCCAACACTGCACTGCTCCAGGCCGGCTGGAAGGGCAAGATGCACTGTGTTCTGCTGAGCCCTATCCCCGGCTGGAGTGGGGGGAACCAGAGTGAGGGGGAACCAAGTAGTGGGTGTGGGTGGAGGAAGGAGTTTAGGGGAGCATTTGTTAGGAGTATAAATAGGGGATCCATCTTAGTTAGAGTGTGAAAAGTAGTGAGTGAAGAGAAAGCAAGCAAGAAGGAGAGGAGCAGGTGGTCTACAGGAGCTCTGCTCCAGAGTGGGCCTAGTAAATGAGGCCCAGCGGAAGAGAGAAGAGGAGGGGAACAGATGAGGAAGGCTCTGGTATCTGAAGGGGTCCCAGGGGTACGGAAGGAGCAGGAAGCCACCCGTACCCCCTAATCTGTCAAGTGTCAGAGGGACCAGGCTGCAAGAAGGGAACCGGTCCCTGGGCTAGTCGTGTCGCTTCAAGCCTCGGCAGTTGCCATACTCGCATTCTAGCAGCCAATAAAGGTAGCCGTGTAGGACCAGGGAACTCCAGGTGTCCCTGAAGGATCCGAGGACGCCATCTTGGGGCTCAGTTTGTGAGGCGCAGGGCAGGAGGGAGAGACCCAGCGCGGAAAGTCGGCTGAGGAAAGGAACATATAGAAAGGGGGTCCCGATAAGTACTCTCGAATTGCCGGAGGGACTACTGAACCCCTGCTTGGTGAACGCAGCGCGACGTGGGAGACGGTCACCTGTAAAGTGCCACCTGAGGAACCTAAATAACTGTGAGTAAAATCGAGCGACTGAACTCCGCTGTCTCTGTCCGTTATTGCCGCTGCGCCATCATCATCCCTCCTACATTACAACACCCTGCATCCCATCCATCAACACTGCCCCGGGGGGCCCGCTCCGCCTGTGGGGAGCAGAAACATCCCAGCTGCCATCCCATCACCCCCAGAGGTCTGCAGCAGCGCCGGTAACCATTACCGGAATCCACAGGTGGTGTCACGAGACAAACTGTTAACAAAAACATTATAACCCCTTTTAAAGAGTGACCCCAGAGGACGGGCCCGGGAGCCGACTGCCGTGACATCCCACAGAAGGTAAAGGCCCGGGTACCGAGTCCCCCATATCCCCCTGGGCGAGACACCACTCTTTCCTGGCGTCACAAACAGGATTTCATGCCCATTATTGACGCACCCCCTGGGCCGTGTGTGTGTGGGGATACCCGGAACCGAACCGTTTGTGGACGCTGGGGGTTGTAGTCTCCGTGGCAGCGGCCCGGTCCCGTGGCTCAGGGCGGTCAAACCAGTGGCAGTTAAATGTCCGACTATGCCACTCGTGGATTGTGGTCAGAGTGAACCGCCGCTGCAGGGCAGACCGCTGAGGCTGGTGTTGTGGGTGCAGCAGAGTGTAGTATAACTCCCCATGGGAGAAGTATAGCCTCAGGTCAGTGAGTGCAGATGATGGGGGTGATGGTGTGCGGGAATAATGACTCAGAGTCTCTGTAATGCAGTCCAGGATCTTTACTTACAGTTCGTTACTCCACGTTACTCCGGCCGGTTGTAACTTCCCGCGTCGCACTGTGCTCACCAGGTGAGGGGCTCGGTCAACTCCCAGATAACTTTGGAGCGTTTCACAGGACCCCCTTTGTGTGTCCTTTCTCTGGCCTATCATACCCCACCAGTGACCACGCTTCTGTCCGGCTGCCTCGGGCCTTGGTGGGTAAACGTTGGCCTCCGTTTCCCCTGACCCTATGTGGTGCCTTCCTAATGGGTATGGCAAGGGGCTGCGCCACATAAAGTGGCACAGCCTCCGCTTTCTAGCTGAGGGTAGTTCCCCGCCTCCACTAGTTTCGGGGACCGGTCTCCCCCTTTGGCCTGACCCCTCCACTCAGGTAGATTCGGGCGTGTGGTAGCTACCAGCCGGTCCACACCCCTGGGGTCCCCTCTTTCCTTGTTCCTGGAGCTCCTCCACTCCACTTCCTTCCTTCTCCTTCCTCCAGGCATGGGCCTCAGTTGCTAGGCCCGCCTCTGGAGCAGAGCTCGTGCAGAGCCCCTGCTCCCTGTCACCTCTCTTCAGACTGAACCCAGAACTAAAATGGTGCCCACCTTTTATACCTTCTTCTTAGTGCATCCAGGACCTGCTTCCTCCCTGCTCCTGCACTACAGGATTCCCCTTCCTCGGTGTTCCTTCCCCCACTCCAGCCAGGGACAGGGACTGTCGTGCCCATCTCAGGGGCGTATTGGTCGCCCTGCCCCCGGAAATGTGGTGTAATGCATGCAGGTGTCGGGGTCCTCATCCACACTCCATCCTTACCTGAGAGTGAGATATCACACCTCTGGGTGAGGTGCAATACCTCTGTAGCAACCGAGCCCTCGGGGTGCTACATTATCACCGGGTACTGTGTGCCTTATTTGAACTGTGTTTCTTCACTGAATGTGGTGCCCGCCCCAGAAGAACGGGAGCCATTATGTGCATACTCAAAGACAACAAGGAATCACCTCCCATCGTGGGCCGGTTCCCAGAATGGCGCTGTGGCGCCCCTGAGGGTTCAGTCGCCACAGAGGTACTGCACCTCACCCAGAGGTGTGGTGTCTCCTTCTCTCAGGTAAGGAGGGAGTGCTGCTCGGAACCCCAACACCCGCATCCAACACTACACTACTCCAGGCCGGCTGGAAGGGCAAGATGCACTGTATTCCTGTTGAGCCCTGTCCCTGGCTGGAGTGGGGGGAACCAAAGAGAGGGGGAACCAGTAGTGGGTGTGGGTGGAGAATGTAGAGTAGGGGAGCACCATTGTAGGAGGTATATAAAGGGAAACCATCTTAGGGTGGCAGAACAGAATGGACAGTAGGACAGAGAAGTGAGTGAGCAGTAAGGAGGGGAGCAGAGCCTCTTCAGGAGCTCTGCTCCACAAGTGTGGCCTAGTGATAGAGGCCCAGGAGCGGAGCAGAGGAGAAAGGCTCCGTTTTACAGAAGGGATCCCAGGGGGTACGGTGAGTGCAGGACGGCACCCATACGCCCCGAATCTGCCAGGTGTCAGAGGGATCAGGCCGCAAGAAGGGGACCGGCCCCTGGACCAGCCGTGTACTCCAGGTCTCGGCTGGAAAAACCGGAGGCTTCTGTACTTCCATGGTGCAGTCGCCACAGTCTCACCCTAGTCGCCGTGAGGGTCAAGTAGGTCCGGGAACTCCAGGTTGCCCAGAGGGACTTCAGAGCACCCGATCGGGACTGTGTGTGGGGAAGCGCAGGGCAGGAGGGAGAAGACCCAGCGTGAGAAGTCAGTCTAGTAAGGAACATAAAGAAAGTGGGGTTCCGTCAAGTGCTCCTGATATATCTGAGAAAGCGCTGAACCCCTGGTCTGGTAGACTCAGTGCGATGCGGAGGCGGACACCCGTACAGTGTGCCGGAGAAACTTGAACAAGAACTGTGAGTAAAACTCGGATGACTGCACTCCACTGCCTCCGTCAGTTATTTCAGCTGCGTCATCTCTCTCTTCTGCACTACAAGTCCTATCACCACCCTCCATCAAACTCTACACTGCCCTGAGGCCCGCTCCACCTGTGGGGAGCTGTTCCATCCTAGTTGCCTTATCAACTGCCTCAGAGGTCTGCAGCAGCGCTGGTACAAATTACCAGAAACCACAGGTGTCGTCACGATCAAACTACAAATTCCATATAAACTATCCCCTTTTTGTTGACCGCCCTGGGCCACGGACCGGGCCAGCCACTGTGACATATTCCCCCCCAGCATCCATAGGCTCGGACACCGAGTACCCCACTGCCCTGGAGGCACGTCATCTCTGGCGTCACAAACAGGATACGTGACCAGCCCATTATCAGCGGGTATTGTGTGCCTAAAGAACTTTTTTTCCACATTGAATGTGGCGCCCGCCCAAGAAGAACTGGTTCCATTAGGTGCGTGATCAAAGACAACAATATGGAACCTCCCATCTTGGGCCGGGTCCCAGAATGGCGCCAAAAGCACAACCCACCCCTTGCAACTGTGACTGTCTGCATAGATGTGTCCGTCAAGTCGGGGAGGACATCCCTGGAAATGACCGACAGCAGGCTGCCATGGAACCGCCTCCGAAAAGAGAGGGGAGGAAGAGAGAAGGAATGGAGATGGGGTGTGGTCTTAACTAGTCTAGACAGACCGCACCCGGCAGCCAGCATGGACGGAAGCCAGGATCAAGCGTCCGCCTCTGGCCTGCAGCAGCAAGTGCCCCCCCTCACCCTGGAGGGAGCGACAATCAAACTTTCCCCGAGGATGCTGAGTTCCTCCAGAGCGAGAACCAGGAGCTGAGCCAGCAGGTGGAATGGGCCCAGCAAGCAACGGTCGCCAGGTGGAAGAAGGAGCTGCTGGAGAAGTTAGCAGCTCGGCTGCAGCCAGCTCCGGGTACCATCAGCAGTGCCCCAGCCCCGGCGGAGCCAGATGAGTGCCAGGAGGCCGTGTGCAGCACAGGAGCAGGTAGGAAGAATTCCCCTGTCCCAGGCACTGCAAGCGCCGACCTGCTCCTGGGACTCCTACAGCAGCACCCCACGTACCCAGCCATGTACACCCTGGAGCAGATGCTAAGCCCGGAACCTCCATCCCCGGGCGCTGACTCCGAGGGCCTCCTACTCGGCTCTCTCCCGGAACCACCACCCCCGGCGCCCGAGTGGGTGTACAGAGCGCCCTCGTTCGACTGGTCCGCCAGGTTTGAGGACCAACAGCAGTACCCACTACTCCCGACACCAGCGCCCCCGGTTGCCTGCCCAAGAGGAGAAGAGTTTAGTTGGGACAACCGGGGGGGGGGACCTGATGGGGTTCCCGCAGGAGACCCAAGCCCAGGCGCTGGCAAGAAAGGAGTTCTGCAAACGGGAGCTCCTACAACTGGAGAAGGAGTGGCACACCCGGCGGGCGCTCTGCGAGCGGTTGAAGGCACGGAACAAAGCCGCGAAGGCCCAAGTTCGGCAGGCGGAATCTGCCCATCTTAGTCCCCGTGAAGAGGGACTGGTCGTGAAATTCGATTTGAAGGCAGGGTGGGGCTTCATCCGCGATCCACACTTCAGCAGAGACATCTTTGTAAACCGGCGGGATGTTGAGCCCTATCTGGAGCAGGGCCATCCCGACCGGAATTTGTACCCCGGTGACCGTGTCACCTATACCAGACACCACGGGGAACGCGGGTGCTATGCCCTCCAGGTATACCGTGTGGTCGAGGAGGAGGAGGACACGCTCCCGCAGTTCATGGCTGATGACCCAGCTGAGTCAGCCAGCAAGAATCAAGAGTACCCCCGGCAGGGACCCCACTACTAAGTACCAGTAAGTGGAACTGAACGTTGTACATAAGTTACCCGTAAGGGTACAAACAGAAAATTAGTTTTGTGTGCATAATTACCCGTAAGGGTATACAGACTTCAGGCTGGGGACTGTGAGCAGCCAAGAACTGACCTTGTATATAGTTTGCACTTCTTAAAGTGCCCTCTACTGGTTTTATATTTGCAACCAAGAGACCTCAGAACAAAAACCCGTTTGGCGTGGCCAAAGACGTGGTCCAGCCCCAGGATTACTTAAGCCCTGCAGTCACGCCCAGGGCGTAAGTTGAGGGTTTTCGGACGGGTCCCTCATGCTGCTGATTTTGCACCTTGTTGAGAAAGAATGGACACCTGGTTACAGATCGCACTGTAGCCAGCTGAAAATGTGTTGTAAAAGAAATGTTTTGGTTTTATAATGTTTGTAATAATGTTAACCAGTAACGTTTAAGAAATGTGCCTCCCATAAAGGAAAGAAAAAGTTTTATGATTTTCTAAGCGAATGCATTCTAAAAAATTTTGTGTGTCTAAAATACCGTGTTTTTGCTCAGTTCCAGCCCGTGGACGTGCTGTGTTTTACCAGGGGGGAGTGTGGCACCCCTAAGGGTTCAGTCGCCACAGAGGTACTGCACCTCACCCAGAGGTGTGGTGTCTCCTTCTCTCAGGTAAGGAGGGAGTGCTGCTCGGAACCCCAACACCCACATCCAACACTACACTACTCCAGACCGGCTGGAAGGGCAAGATGCACTGTGTTCCTGCTGAGCCCTGTCCCTGGCTGGAGTGGGGGGAACAAAAGAGAGGGGAACGAGTAGTGGGTGTGGGTGGAGGATGTAGAGTAGGTTAGCACCATTGTAGGAGGTATATAAAGGGAAGACATCTAAGGGTGGCAGAACAGAATGGACAGTAGGACAGAGAAGTGAGTGAGCAGTAAGGAGGGGAGCAGAGCCTCTTCAGGAGCTCTGCTCCACAAGTGTGGCCTAGAGATAGAGGCCCATGAGCGGAGCAGAGGAGAAAGGCTCCGTTTTACAGAAGGGATCCCAGGGGGTACGGTGAGTGCAGGACGGAACCCGTACGCCCAGAATCTGCCAGGTGTCAGAGGGATCAGGCCGCAAGAAGGGGACCGGCCCCTGGACCAGCCGTGTACTCCAGGTCTCGGCTGGAAAAACCAGAGACTTCTGCACTTCCATGGTGCAGTCGCCACAGTCTCACCCTAGTCGCCATGAGGGTCAAGTAGGTCCGGGAACTCCAGGTTGCCCAGAGGGACTTCAGAGTACCTGATCGGGACTGTGCGTGGGGAAGCGCAGGGCAGGAGGGAGAAGACCCAGCATGAGAAGTCGGTCTAGTAAGGAACATAAAGAAAGTGGGGTTCCGTCAAGCGCTCCTGATATATCTGAGAAAGCGCTGAACCCCTGGTCTGGTAGACGCAGTGTGACGCGGAGGCGGACACCCGTACAGTGTACCGGAGAAACTTGAACAAGAACTGTGAGTAAAACTCGGATGACTGCACTCCACTGCCTCCGTCAGTTATTTCAGCTGCGTCATCTCTCTCTTCTGCACTACAAGTCCTATCACCACCCTCCATCAAACTCTACACTGCCCTGAGGCCCGCTCCACCTGTGGGGAGCTGTTCCATCCTAGTTGCCTTATCAACTGCCTCAGAGGTCTGCAGCAGCGCTGGTACAAATTACCAGAAACCACAGGTGTCGTCACGATCAAACTACAAATTCCATATAAACTATCCCCTTTTTGTTGACCGCCCTGGGCCATGGACCGGGCCAGCCACTGTGACATATTCCCCCCCAGCATCCATAGGCTCGGACACCGAGTACCCTACTGCCCTGGAGGCGTGTCATCTCTGGCGTCACAAACAGGATACGTGACCAGCCCATTATCAGCGGGTATTGTGTGCCTAAAGAACTTTTTTTCCACATTGAATGTGGCGCCCGCCCAAGAAGAACGGGTTCCATTAGGTGCGTGATCAAAGACAACAATATGGAACCTCCCATCTTGGGCCGGGTCCCAGAATGGCGCCAAAAGCACAACCCGCCCCTTGCAACTGTGACTGTCTGCATAGATGTGTCCGTCAAGTCGGGGAGGACATCCCTGGGAGTAACCAACAGCAGGCTGCCATGGAACCGCCTGCGAAAAGAGAGGGGAGGAAGAGAGAAGGAATGGAGATGGGGTGTGGTCTTAACTAGTCTAGACAGACCGCACCCGGCAGCCAGCATGGACGGAAGCCAGGATCAAGCGTCCGCCTCTGGCCTGCAGCAGCAAGTGCCCCCCCTCACCCTGGAGGGAGCCACAATCAAACTTTCCCCGAGGATGCTGAGTTCCTCCAGAGCGAGAACCAGGAGCTGAGCCAGCAGGTGGAATGGGCCCAGCAAGCAACGGTCGCCAGGTGGAAGAAGGAGCTGCTGGAGAAGATAGCAGCTCGGCTGCAGCCAGCTGCGGGTACCATCAACAGTGCCCCAGCCCTGGCGGAGCCAGATGAGCGCCAGGAGGCTGTGTGCAGCACAGGAGCAGGTAGGAAGAGTTCCCCTGTCCCAGGCACTGCAAGCGCCGACCTGCTCCTGGGACTCCTACAGCAGCACCCCCCGTACCCAGCCATGTACACCCTGGAGCAGATGCTAAGCCCGGAACCTCCATCCCTGGGCGCTGACTCCGAGGGCCTCCTACCCGGCTCTCTCCCGGAACCACCACCCCCGGCGCCCGAGTGGGTGTACAGAGCGCCCTCGTTCGACTGGTCCGCCAGGTTTGAGGACCAACAGCAGTACCCACTACTCCCGACACCACTGCCCCCGGTTGCCTGCCCACGAGGAGAAGAGTTTAGTTGGGACAACCGGGGGGGGGACCTGATGGGGTTCCCGCAGGAGACCCAAGCCCAGGCGCTGGCAAGAAAGGAGTTCTGCAAACGGGAGCTCCTACAACTGGAGAAGGAGTGGCACACCCGGCGGGCGCGCTGCGAGCGGTTGGAGGCACGGAACAAAGCCGCGAAGGCCCAAGTTCGGCAGGCGGAATCTGCCCATCTTAGTCCCCGTGAAGAGGGACTGGTCGTGAAATTCGATTTGAAGGCAGGGTGGGGCTTCATCCGCGATCCACACTTCAGCAGAGACATCTTTGTAAACCGGCGGGATGTTGAGCCCTATCTGGAGCAGGGCCATCCCGACCGGAATTTGTACCCCGGTGACCGTGTCACCTATACCAGACACCACGGGGAACGCGGGTTCTATGCCCTCCAGGTATACTGTGTGGTCGAGGAGGAGGAGGACACGCTCCCGCAGTTCATGGCTGATGACCCAGCTGAGTCAGCCAGCAAGAATCAAGAGTACCCCCGGCAGGGACCCCACTACTAAGTACCAGTAAGTGGAACTGAACGTTGTACATAAGTTACCCGTAAGGGTACAAACAGAAAATTAGTTTTGTGTGCATAATTACCCGTAAGGGTATGCAGACTTCAGGCTGGGGACTGTGAGCAGCCAAGAACTGACCTTGTATATAGTTTGCACTTCTTAAAGTGCCCTCTACTGGTTTTATATTTGCAACCAAGAGACCTCAGAACAAAAACCCGTTTGGCGTGGCCAAAGACGTGGTCCAGCCCCAGGATTACTCAAGCCCTGCAGCCACGCCCAGGGTGTATGTTGAGGGTTTTCGGACGGGTCCCTCATGCTGCTGATTTTGCACCTTGTTGAGAAAGAATGGACACCTGGTTACAGATCGCGCTGTAGCCAGCTGAAAATGTGTTGTAAAAGAAATGTTTTGGTTTTATAATGTTTGTAATAATGTTAACCAGTAACGTTTAAGAAATGTGCCTCCCATAAAGGGAAGAAAAAGTTTTATGATTTTCTAAGCGAATGCATTCTAAAAAATTTTGTGTGTCTAAAATACCGTGTTTTTGCTCAGTTCCAGCCCGTGGACGTGCTGTGTTTTACCAGGGGGGAGTGTGGCTCCCCTAAGGGTTCAGTCGCCACAGAGGTACTGCACCTCACCAAGAGGTGTGGTGTCTCCTTCTCTCAGGTAAGGAGGGAGTGCTGCTCGGAACCCCAACACCCACATCCAACACTACACTACTCCAGACCGGCTGGAAGATGCACTGTGTTCCTGCTGAGCCCTGTCCCTGGCTGGAGTGGGGGGAACAAAAGAGAGGGGGAACGAGTAGTGGGTGTGGGTGGAGGATGTAGAGTAGGGGAGCACCATTGTAGGAGGTATATAAAGGGAAGACATCTAAGGGTGGCAGAACAGAATGGACAGTAGGACAGAGAAGTGAGTGAGCAGTAAGGAGGGGAGCAGAGCCTCTTCAGGAGCTCTGCTCCACAAGTGTGGCCTAGTGATAGAGGCCCAGGAGCGGAGCAGAGGAGAAAGGCTCCGTTTTACAGAAGGGATCCCAGGGGGTACGGTGAGTGCAGGACGGCACCCGTACGCCCAGAATCTGCCAGGTGTCAGAGGGATCAGGCCGCAAGAAGGGGACCGGCCCCTGGACCAGCCGTGTACTCCAGGTCTCGGCTGGAAAAACCAGAGGCTTCTGCACTTCCATGGTGCAGTCGCCACAGTCTCACCCTAGTCGCCATGAGGGTCAAGTAGGTCTGGGAACTCCAGGTTGCCCTGAGGGACTTCAGAGTACCTGATCGGGACTGTGCGTGGGGAAGCGCAGGGCAGGAGGGAGAAGACCCAGCGTGAGAAGTCGGTCTAGTAAGGAACATAAAGAAAGTGGGGTTCCGTCAAGCACTCCTGATATATCTGAGAAAGCGCTGAACCCCTGGTCTGGTAGACGCAGTGTGACGCGGAGGCGGACACCCGTACAGTGTACCGGAGAAACTTGAACAAGAACTGTGAGTAAAACTCGGATGACTGCACTCCACTGCCTCCGTCAGTTATTTCAGCTGCGTCATCTCTCTCTTCTACACTACAAGTCCCATCACCACCCACCATCAAACTCTACACTGCCCTGAGGCCCGCTTCACCTGTGCAGAGCTGTTCCATCCTAGTTGCCCTATCAACTGCCTCAGAGGTCTGCAGCAGCGCTGGTACAAATTACCAGAAACCACAGGTGTCGTCACGATCAAACTACAAATCCCATATAAACTATCCCCTTTTTGTTGACCGCCCTGGGCCACGGACCGGGCCAGCCACTGTGACATATTCCCCTCCAGCATCCATAGGCCCGGACACCGAGCACCCCACCGCCCTGGGGGCGCGTCAGCGCCAAAAGCGAGGCCCGCCCCAAGCAACAGTGACCATGTATGTGGATGTGTCCGTCAAAGTGGGGGGGCCGCTCCTAGGAGTGACCGACAACAGGCTGCCATGGAACCGCCCCCAAAAGGGGAAAGGAGGAGGAGAAAAGCAGTGGAGACAGGGTATAGTCTTAGCCAGTCTAGACAAACCGCACCCGGCAGCCAGCATGGATGGAAGCCCGGACCGAGCCTCCGCCCCTGGCCTGCATCGACAAGAGACCCCCCCTCACCCTGGAGGGAGAAATATCTAAAACACCAGACACAACGGGGAACGCGGGTGGTATGCCTTCCAAGTGTATCATGTGGTCAAGGAGGAGGAGGACATTCCCCTGCAGCCTGAGGCTGATGACCCGGCTGGGTCAGTCAGCAAAAATCAGGCATACCCCCGGCGGGGACACTACTACTGAGTAAGAGTGAGTGGAACTGAACACTGTAAAATAGTTACCCGTAAGGGTACAGAAGAAAGTTTAAAATTTAAAATTTGTGCGTGAACTGAAAATAATGTGTGCATGTAGTTACCCGTGAGGGTATAGAGACTGTAGGTTATGGACGGTGAATAACCAAAGAACTGTCCCTTGTAAATAGTTGCACTTATGGAAGTGCCCCCTATTGGTTTTATATTAAGAGACCACTGAACAAAAACCCGTTTGGCGTGGCCGAAGACGTGGTCCAACACCTGGATCACTTATGCCCTGTAGCTACGCCCAGGGCCTACGTTGAGGGTTTTCAGGGTCCCTCATGCTGCTCAAATTCCGCCTTTACCAGTGAAATGGACACCTGGTATTGGGACTCACTGTGGCTTTAACAAAATGTTTTATAAGTGACAAGGAAAATGTTATTTAAAGAGTTTTATAATGTTTCTGAAAAATGTAACCAGTAACGTTCAAGAAAAGGTGCCTCCCATAAAAGGAAGAAAAGTTGTTCATTATCTTATATGCGAATGCATTCTAAAATTTTTGCATATCTGTAATATACCGTGGTTTGCTCTGTTCCAGCCCGCGTACGTGCTGTGTTTTGCCGGGGGGGAATGTGGCGCCCCTGAGGGTTCAGTCGCCACAGAGGTGCTGCACATCACCCAGAGGGGTGGCATCTTCTTCTTTCAGGTAAGGATGGAGTAATGCCCGGGACCCCAACACCCGCATTCAACACTACACTACTCCAGGCCGGCTGGAAGGGCAAGATGCACTGTGTTTCTGCTGAGCCCTGTCCCTGGCTTGAGTAGGGGGAACCAAAGAGAGGGGGAACCAGTAGTGGGTGTGGGTGGTGGACGCAGAGCAGGGGAGCACTTTTATAGGAGGTGCAGTGCTGTGCAGTGAAGTGAGCAGTAAGGAGAGGAGGGGAGCAGAGTCTCTTCAGGAGCTCTGCTCCAGAGAGGGGCCTAGTAAGATGGAGGCCCAGGAGTGTGAGCGGAGTCAGGGAGGAAGGCTCCGGTAACAGAAGGGATCCCAGGGGGTACGGTGAGTGCAGGACGGCACCAGTATGCCCGAATCTGCCAGGTGTCAGAGGGATCAGGCCGCAGGAAGGGAACCGGTCCCTGGACCAGCCGTGTTACTCCAGGTCTCGGCTTGAAAAACCGGAGGCTTCTGCACTTCCATGGTGCAGTTGCCACAGCCTCACCCTAGTCGCCGTGAGGGGCACCAAGTAGGTCCGGGAACTCCAGGTTGCCCAGAGGGACTTCAGAGCACCCGATTGGGACTGTGTGTGGGGAGCGCAGAGCAGGAGGGAGAAGACCCAGCGCGGGAAGTCGGCCGAGGAAGGAACATAAAGACAGGGGGTCCCGTAAAGTGCTTCTGATACACCTGAAGGAGTGCTGAACCCCCTACCTGGCAAACGCAGCGCGAAGTGGGAGTCTGACACCTGGACAGTGTACCCGAGGAACCTGAAAAGAACTCGGATGACTGCACTCCACTGTCTCTATCGGTTATTTCCATCACTCCACCGTGCCTGCACTACAACGCCCAGCATCACCATCTGTACCTACACTGTCCCGGGGGGCCCGCTCCGCCTGTGGGGAGCAGAAACATCCCAGCTGCCATCCCATCACCCCCGGAGGTCTGCAGCAGCACCGGTAACTATTACCGGAAACCACAGGTGGCGTCACGAGACAAATTAAAAACACTAAAACCGCCCTTTTAAAGAGTGACCCAGAGGACGGGCCCAGGAGCCGACTGCCGTGGCATCCCAAGGAGGTAAAGGCCCTGGTACCGAGTCCCCCATATCCCCCTGGGCGAGACACCACTCTTTCCTGGCGTCACAAACAGGATTTCGTGCCCGTTATCACCGGGTACTGTGTGCTTTATTTGAACTGTATTTCTTCACTGAATGTGGCGCCCGCCCCAGAAGAATGGGCGCCATTATGTGCGTACTCAAGGACAACAAGGATTTACCTCCCATCGTGGGCCGGGTTCCAGAATGGCGCCAAAAGTGAGGCCCGCCCCAAGTGACACGCCCCCTGGGCAGTGGGGATACCCGGAGCCGGGCCTTGTAGATGCTGGGGGTTGTAGTCACCGTGGCGGCGACCCAGGGCGGTCAAACCAGTGGCAGTCTATGTGTATAGGTTTATATAGTCCAACTACGCCACCTGTGGATTTCGGTCATGGAGAACCGCCGCTGGGGGGCAGTCCACTGAAGCTGGTGATATGTGCAGCAAGTGTAGTATAACTCCCCACAGGAAGAGTGTAGCTTCAGGGCAGCGCAGGTGAATGATGGTGGTTGTGCGGGGCGTCCCAGTGCAGTGAGTGCTGGCGCGGTAAGAAACACGGAAACTAGGTGATGCAGTCCCAGGGTCTTTACTCACGGTTATCAGTTTCCAAGTTACACTGCAGATCATAACTTCCCATGTCGTGCTGTGCGTACTCAGTGAGGGGCTCAGTCCACCCTCAGGTATCTCCAGAGCACTTTTCAGGACCCCGTTCTGTGTACCTTTCTCTGGCCTCTCTCCTTGTACCTCACACCTAGCGGCACCTCTGTCCAGTGTCCTCGGGCCTTGGCGGGCGACGTGTGTTCCGTCCCCTGGCCCTATGTGGCTACCTTCCTGATGGCTGGAGTGGGCGGCCTGCTGTACTTAAAGTGCTGCAGCCTCCGATTCCCAGTTGAGCCCTGTAGTCTCTGCTGGTTGAGGGATCCGGTTCCCTTTCTTCTGGCCTGACCCCCCCTACCTCCTGGCAGCGGCGGGTGTACGGGTGGCAGCTGCACGGCCCGTACCCCTGGGGGTCCCTTCGGTTCCTTTCCTGGAGCCTTCCTGCTCCCTATTTCCTCTCCTTCAGGCTCAGGCCTCTTGACTAGGCCCGCCTGTGGAGCAGAGCACGTACAGAGCCTCTGCTCCTCACACCTCTCCTCACCACTACTCACTAACTGACTCTTTCTCCTCCCGAACCAAAATGGTTCCTTACTTTTATACCTCCTACTCCAGTGCTCCCAGGATCTACGTTCTCCACCCATCCACTACCTAGTTCCCCCTCTCTAGGTGGTTCCTCCCCACTCCAGCCAGGGATCAGGGACAGTTGTGCTCTCCCTTAGGAGCATTGTCGCCCTGTCCCCCGGAAATGTGGTGTAGTGGATGTAGTGTTAGGGTCCTGAGCCATACTCCTTCCTTACCTGAGAGTGAGATACCACACCTATGGGTGAGATGCAATACCTCTGTGGCCACCAAACCTTCAGGGGCGCCACACAAGCAACAGTGACCATGTGTGTAGATGTGTCTGTCAAGGTGGGGGGGGCCGCTCCTAGGAGTGACCTACAACATGCTGCCATGGAATCGCCCCCGAAAGGGGAGAGGAGGAGAAAAGCAGTGGAGACAGGGTGTGGTCTTAACCAGTCTAGACAGACCGCACCCGGTAGCCAGCATGGAAGGAGATCAGGACCGGACCTTCGCCTCTGGCCTGCAGGAGCTGGCGACCCCTCTCACCCTGGAGTGAACAATTGTTAAGCTGTCCCCGGAGGAGACCGAATTCCTCCAGGGCGAGGTGCAAGAGCTGAGCCAGCAGCTGGAAAAAGCCCAGCAAGCGACGATTGCCAGGTGGAAAACGGAGCTGCTGGCGAAGATCGTAGCACGGCGGCGGCCAACGTTGCGTGCCACCAGCAGCACCCCGGCCCAGGCGGAGCCAGATGAACGCCAGGAGGTTGCGTCCAGCACAGGAGCAGGTAGGAGAAGTTCCCCTGTCCTGGGTCTCCTACAGCACCCTCCGTCCCCAGCCACGTACACCCTGGAGCAGCTGCTAAGCCCGGAACCTCCACCCCCGGGCGCCGACTCCGCAGACCTCCTGCTCGGCTCCCTCCCAGAACCGCCAGCCCCGACACCTGAGTGGGTGTACGGAGCGCCCTCGTTTGATTGGTCTGCCAAGTTTGAGGACCAGCAGCAATGCCCTCTACTCCCTATATCAGCGCCCCCGGCTGCCCGCCATGAAGGAGAAGAGTATAGGTGGGACAACCGGGGGGGGGGGGGACCTGATGGGGTTTCCGCAGGAGACCCAGGTCCAAGTCGTGCAGAAGGAGGAGTTCTGCAGACAGGAGCTCCGACAGCTAGCAAAGGAGCGGCGCACCCGGCGGGTGCGCTTGGAGCAATTGAAGGCCAGAAACAAGGCCGCCAAGGCGCAATGTACGCCAAAATGAGTCCATTCGGCCTAGTCCACGGGAGGAGGGACTAATAGTCAAGTTCAACCAAGAAGCCGGATGGGGCTTTATTCGCGACCCAGAATTCGACCGGGACATTTTTGTAAACAGGCGGTATGTCGAGTCCCACCTAGAACAAGGACACCCTGGCCGAAATTTATACCCTGGTGACTATGTCTCCTACACCAGGCACCATGGAGAACGCGGGTGGTACGCCCTCCGAGCCCATCGCGTGTTTAAAGAAGACGAGGACATGCCCCTGCAGCCTGAGGCTGATGACCCGGCCGGGTCAGTGGGCGAGCACCAGGAACATCCCAAGTGGGAGCACCACTACTGAGTGCAGTAGATGAACTGAACTGAACTTGAACTGTACATAAGTTGCCCGGAAGAGTGCAGTGACTTAGTGTTTGTTACCCAGTTACCCGTAAGGGTACAAAGACTGACAGGCTGAGGACTGTGAGCAGCCAAAGACTTACACCTGTAAATAGTTGCGCTTCTTGAAGTTCTCTTTATTGGTTTTATATACACAACCACAGACCTCAGAACAAAAGCCCGTTTGGCGCGGCCGAAGACGAGGTCCAGGATCTGGATCGTCTATGCCCTGCAGCCACGCCCAGGGCCTATGTTGAGGGTTTTTGGGCGGGTCCCTCATGCTGCTGATTTTGCACCTTGTTGAAAAAGAATGGTTACAGATTGCACTGTAGCCGGCTGAAAATGTTTTATAAAAGAAATGTTTTAGTTTTATAATGTTTGATAAAAGTACCAGTAACATTTAAGAAAATGTGCCTCCCATAAAAGGACGAGTTTGTTTTATAGTCTTTTATGTGAATGCATTCTAAAAATTTTTCTATGTCTATAACACCCTGTTTTTGCTCTGTTCCAGCCCATGGACGTGCTGTGTTTTTACCAAGGGGGAGTGTGGCGCCCCTGAGGGTTCAGTCACCACAGGGGTACTACAACAGATGGTGCCTCACTCTATGGTAAGGAAAGGAGTACAGCCCAGGACCCCAAGACCTGCATCCAACACTACACTGCTCCAGGCCGGCTGGAAGGGCAAGATGCACTGTGTTCTGCTGAGCCCTGTCCCCGGCTGGAGTGGCGGGAACCAGAGTGAGGGGGAACCAAGTAGTGGGTGTGGGTGGAGGAAGGAGTTTAGGGGAGCATTTGTTAGGAGTATAAATAGGGGATCCATCTTAGTTAGAGTGTGAAAAGTAGTGAGTGAAGAGAAAGCAAGCAAGAAGGAGAGGAGCAGGTGCTCTACAGGAGCTCTGCTCCAGAGTGGGCCTAGTAAATGAGGTCCAGTGGAGGAGAGAAGAGGAGGGGAGCAGAGGAGGAAGGCTCCGGTAACTGAAGGGGTCCCAGGGGTACGGAAGGAGCAGGAAGCCACCCGTACGCCCTAATCTGTCAAGTGTCAGAGGGACCAGGCTGCAAGAAGGGAACCGGTCCCTGGGCTAGTCGTGTCGCTTCAAGCCTCGGCTAGGAACCCGGAGGCTTCTGACTTCTATGGGGCAGTTTCCATACTGTACTCTCGAATTGCCGGAGGGACTTCTGAACCCCTGCTTGATGAACGCAGCACAATGTGGGAGACGGTCACCTGTAAAGTGCCACCTGAGGAACCTAAATAACTGTGAGTAAAATCGGGCGACTGCACTCCACTCTCTCTGTCCGTTATTGCCGCTGCACCATCATCATCCCTCCTACGTTACAACGCCCTGCATCCCATCCATCAACACTGCCCGCTCCGCCTGTGGGGAGCAGAAACATCCCAGCTGCCATCCCATCACCCCCAGAGGTCTGCAGCAGCGCCGGTAACCATTACCGGAATCCACAGGTGGCGTCACGAGACAAACTGTTAACAAAAACATTTTAACCCCTTTTAAAGAGTGACCCCAGAGGACGGGCCTGGGAGCCGACTGCCCTGATATCCCACAGAAGGTAAAGGCCCGGGTACCGAGCTTCCCCCATATATCCCCCTGGGCGAGTCATATGCACCCCCATCCTGGTATATCCCCCGTCATTGTATATGCGCCCCCATCCTGGTATATCCCCCGTCATTATTTATGCACCCCCATCCTGGTATATCCCCCATCCTTGTATATGCGTCCCCATCCTGGTATAACCCCCATCATTATATATGCGTCCCCATTCTGGTATATACCCCATCAGTGTAAATGCTCCCCCAATCCTGGTATATCCCCCATAAATGTATATGCTCCCCCGATCCTTTTATACTCTCCATCAGTGTATATGCTCCCCCAGTCCTGGTATAGCCATCATCATTGTGTATGCGCCCCCATCCTGGTAAATCCCCCATCATTGTATATTTTCCCCATCAGTGTATATGCTCCCCCAATCCTGGTATATCCCCCATCAGTGTATATGCTCCCTGTTCATTGCATAGAAGAAAAACATAACATAATAAACACTCCTACTCACCTTTCTTCCTCTCCTGTGCTGCGTCGTCTTCTGAAGCTTCGGCAGCTGACTTCAGCGTCCAAGTGACGGGGGCACAGGACATCACTGCTATGAGCCCGGTCACGTGTACGCTGACGTCAACTGGCCTCTGATTGGCCAGCAGATTGTATTATAGCTCACGTGCCTGGCAAGTTCGTGCACTGCAATAGACTTCAGCTAGATGTGCGTCCAAGAACGCACATGTAGCTGAAGTAGGGGTTGGCGTCTGCGGGCTCCGAGTCCTCATCCACCGGGCCCGGTCCTGGAGCGCTAGTGGTGAAGCGATGGCACGCGTGCCCTTAGGGAGGGCTCTGTGTGCCCCCTCTAGCATGCGTGCCATAGGTTCGCCAGCACTGATCTATATCATGCCACTACTTCAAGATTTTTTTCATTTCATTCCTCGAGTGGATGATATGACGTGAGACTGGCTCAGCAGCAATCATTTCTTATTTAGACAACTTTTTTTTTGTCTCACCCAGTAGCTGTCTGCATGGCAAATCAGGGATGTTCATGGGCAGAGCCGATTTTTTGGTGTGAACAAGCCGAAACCCCGAAAACGAACCCGAACTTGAAATGCTGAACAAATTCGCTCAACACTAGTGGGAAGAACCTAGACTTTTGCGACATCAATGTGTTGTGGAAAGGGATTCGAGGCCTCTCTTGGTCCCAAGTCCAACCTGAAACAATGGAAATAAGAAGGAATTTCAGTTCTCCAGTTATTTTGGAAATACATGCGGGGGGAACGACCTTTGTTTTTTTAAAATGGCTCAATTGATGACACTGATGCTGGGAACGGATTGCTTGGATTTTCTATCAGATGATCTTGGTTTGATCGATAACAATTTATCTCATTACGTGGCAAGGGGCTAGGGATGCAGTAGCGGTGGAGAAGGCACGCAGAAAGGTTAATTGTGGCGGTAAATATAGCTGTTTGGAGACTATGGAGTTGAAGACAGACTTACCCACTGGGGGTCCGGTGGTGCATTCCGTTTCAGATTCCGATTGTTCATGAGTTCTATGGTTAAAGAGATGGGTTATACAAAAAGAAAAATAAAGCTGTGGCCGACCCCATCCTAAAAAGAATAACATGTTGTGTATTATTGCGTGCCTCATATCATGGGAGGGGTCAATTTTGTTAAAAGTCAGGGGTGGGTGGTTTATCTCTGCAGTCACAACCCTGCCCTTGCTGGTCCATGTAATGGCATGTTATCAAATATTCCACTGCTCAAAGAAAAGATGATGAAAAAAGTCAATGCTTGTATTTATTTGGAACTGGAGACTGATGTAGTATATAGGTCATTATGTTAAGGACCGAGAAAGAGAAAATTTCTGCTGCATACATATTTTTACCATAAGGAAAACTTCCCTCATGAGTCAGGAATGGATGCGTCCCAGAGAATGAGATTGCTTCATTTATGTCTCTCATTGAGTCAGACATCTTCCTAATCATTGAAATCTATTAAACTTCATGCAAATCCAAACAAACAAACAAAAATCTTTCATATGAGTAAAGCAAAAGTATAGTACAAGCCGGCAACAAGTAAAGCATAAGGGTATTTTTCTTTAACATTTTTATTTGCTGGATTGGTGCTACTATATGGCTTGTCTGAACGTGCCTAGCTGTTTTGGATGCATTTCTTCTTTTATGTCACTCATGAAGGCCTGCTCGAGAGAATGCTTAATAGTGAATGCATAGTCTAGAGCTGATGCACAGTGCATTTAAAGGGTTAATTGAGCTGGGACACAGTGTACCCCACTGTCCCCTTTAATTGGACAGTAGCATTTTCTTTATGAGGAAAACCCAATAATCCATATTATAGAAACCAAGGCCACCAATAGTGACTGACTTCTATGGCATCCCTGAAGGGCCCAAAACTGGTTGGTCAAAATCTATTTGATATTAAGTGCAGAGTACCTTTGTCGGACTCTCCTATACAGAGATACTGCTTTTGATCCATAATTCGGAGGCAGTGGAGTTTATAGAAAGAAGAGGGCCCCTGTGCAAGAGCATTATATGGGCCTTTTGCAGTCCAATAGCTCATCATAGGGCACAATTCCACCTCCTTGGAGGTGGAAGTGAGCCCCATTACGTTTTTGGCTAATGTGCTGCTGCACAGGTTGCATCAATGATACGTCCATCCCTGTTCTGAGGACTATTTAACACAAATTTATAGTGCTCAGTAAGTAATCTATTATGGGCATCACACAGAGAAGAGTGAATCAATTTGATGCAAAGCAAATGTGACAGCCAGCAAGGAGTTACATTTAAAAATAATAATAATAATAATAATAATAGTCCTATCTCCTCTCTCACGAAGCTTAGTTAGTGCAGGAGGTGCTGAAGACCCGACAGGACCTGTAAAGTAGACCAGCGGTAACTGAAGACTAGACCAGAAATGTGAGGATAGGGCAGGGAGCTGCAAAGAGAAGGTGAGGGCCAGGGGAATATTATTTGTTTAGGGCCCTACAGTTATTATGCTTTAGTGTCTAGAGAAACCCCAGAGGATAATAAGCCACATTTGATTTGCATTGACTATATTTAAAGCAAATCGAATTTCATGGACAAAGTTGAACAAATCTGTGAATTTGAATTTTTGCAGTTTCGCTCAACCATAGCATCATAAAAATGCCCCTGTTTAAAGTGCACCTGTGTAATGATAAACTAATTTTAATGCTGTCCTACTCAATCATTTTGCACAATGTTCTTTTGCCTCATAAAAACAGCTGGTATGCCATACTGATCAGCAACTATGAAGGATGATTCTTCAGCCAATTACTGGAGTGGCAGACATCTCTATGCCAAAATAAATGCAACATACTGTGCAATCTAAATCATAGAGTGGCCACATAATACTGCTGAACAGTGCTTAAGTAAGAGTGCCATACAATAAAACTATAACACTATCATGCACTTCCCAAATAACATTGTGATACAGTGTGTAGGACCCATAATGGTGGAGGACCCATAATGGTGAAGGACCTGCTGGGCTTCCACCGACGTCTCTTTCTGTATGTTGATAACCAAATCAGATTTTTGGCAGAAAAACTGTGGGGAAACAAAAGTGCACAAGACCATCAGTTGGTACCCATTTGGATATAAAGAAAGTAAAAGGAAGATGCTCACCTCAGAAGGTTGTGTGCAGGCACAACTCCTATGTACGCCTGAAAATATCAGCTGCTGCCTCGTGGCTAGGAGATGATCTCCTCCAGGATAGCTGACCAATTGGCCGATAACACGATATCAGGCTGCGCTGCTTTAATAAAGAATCCTTAGGACCAAGATGAGCTGAATGTTTTTTATTTCACCACGCTTTTAATGCTGGACTACAGTTTTTTTCAAGTGAAAAAAACAATTGTTTCACTTGAAAAAGACGCTAGTCCAGCATCAAATTAGTCAAATCAAATTTTTACTACGCTTAGAGAATCGTCTGTTAACCTTGACTCTGATACAGCCCCCATAGATATGGCAGTAGCCAACCAGAGGTAAAAGGCATGAGATATTTATACTTAGGACCCTCTACTGATCACCATCTACACTGTGTTCCAAATTATTATGCAAATAATATTTTCTCAGTTTTTCCCAAATTACCTATATGAATTGCAGTCATTGTAATTTTCCAGTCAAATAACTATTAGAGTACAATTGAAAGGTTTTTTGTACAAACTGCCTATGATAGCAGTATATTTTTAAAAAAATAAAAAATTCAAACTGCACTCAAAATGCATGTTCCAAATTATTATGCACAGCAGAGTTTTCATCCTTTTCATTTTAATAAAGAACAAAAAATGGTCATTTTTGATATTATAAGCATTAGCAGGTTATTACAAACTGAAATCAAACAGTTTTCAACTCAAAACTTTATTCTAGGTGAAGTTACATTTGCACATAGGACCCCTTGTTCGAAAGAAGCTTCTGAACTCTCTCATCCATTGAATTTGTCAGGTTTTGGATGGTTTCTGCTTCCAATTGTTTTGCATGAGGACAGAATACCGTCCCAGAGCTGTTGCTTAGATGTGAACTGCCTCCCGCCATCATAGACACTCCTTTTGATGATGCTCCAGAGGTTCTCAATGGGGTTGAGGTTAGGGGAGCATGGGTGCCACACAATAAGTTTGTCCCCTTTTATGCCCATAGCAGCCAGAGATGCAGATGTGTTATGTGCAGCATGAGACGGGGCATTATCATGCAAGAAAATGATCTTGCTGCGGAATGCACGGTTCTTCTTCTTGAACCATGGAAGGAAGTGCTGTTTGAGAAACTCAACATACATTATGGAGTTCATCTTTACCCCTTCAGGGATCCTAAAAGGGCCGACAATCTCTCTCCCCATGATTCCAGCCCAAAACATCACTCCACCTCCTCCTTGTTAACGCCGTAGCCGTGTTTGCATGGGGTGTCCATCAACCAGCCATCCTCCACTCCATCCATCTGGACCATCGAGATCATTTCATGCATGATAATGCCCCGCCTCATGCTGCACATAACACATCTGCATCTCTGGCTGCTGTGGGCATAAAAGGGGACAAACTTATGGTGTGGCCCCCATGCTCCCCTGACCTCAACCCATTGAGAACCTCTGGAGCATCATCAAAAGGAGTGTCTATGATGGCAGGAGGCAGTTCACATCTAAGCAACAGCTCTGGGACGGTATTCTGTCCTCATGCAAAACAATTGGAAGCAGAAACCATCCAAAACCTGACAAATTCAATGGACGAAAGAGTTCAGAAGCTCCTTTCGAACAAGCGGTCCTATGTGCAAATGTAACATCACCTAGAATAAAGTTTTGAGTTGAAAACTGTTTGATTTCAGTTTGTAATAACCTGCTAATGCTTATAATTTAAAAAATTACCATTTTTTTGTTCTTTATTAAAATGAAAAGGTTGAAAACTCTGCTGTGCATAATAATTTGGAACATGCATTTTGAGTTTTTTATTTTTTTAAAAAATATACTGTTATCATAGGCAGTTTGTACAAAAACCTTTCAATGATACTCTAATAGTTAATTGACTGGAAAATTACAATGACTGCAATTCATATAGGTAATTTGGGAAAATCTGAGAAAATGTTATTTGCATAATAATTTGGAATACAGTGTACATAAAGATGGCCGTAAAGTGTTCTGAAGTACCTCAACTGATGAACAATCTTTTTATCTTTGGTTGGAGTTGCCCTTTAAGTTACCTCTTAATGGACATGTCTGTTTTTTAATTTGCCAAAATTCTACCAGCCAAGAATAACAAACTCACAGCCATCGATGACACTGAAACATTGTAAGAGCTAACTGTGTTGGCGTTGCTGTAAATCTGCATCGAGCTGTACCTAAGCTGGCATTTATGTGGGAAACCAATATACCTCAAAGAGACTCCTAAACAAATGATGTCCTTGTTCAGCAATGCAGGTTGTTTCCTAGTGATGATCATGCCGCAAGCTTGCAGGACAGGACTAACATGTTATACGATCAGGTGGTTGCCGGCCATGTGATGTCACAGGCTCGGGCTGTACATAACCTACTTATCCACAGGTTGTACCTGACGCCACTAGGATCCTAACCCTATATTATCCATGTCTGATGGGAATAATACCGGGGTCATTCTCAGAACAGTCTGTTCTATGCAGAACCCTGCAATTTATGACACAACATCTGCTCACAACTGCATTGCTTTCTCTGGTCTTCTAATTACTCTTGTCCAAGACAAATTGGTTCCTTTAAGGCTCCTTTTAGAGTGTTTTTCTCTTCATCCAGATAAACTATTTACAAGGATATTTTAGCATTGTACGTCTTACTGTATGCCTAAGATGACAAATTTCCAATATTATATTTTATACAATCTCTGTGGAGTCCTTGCACAAACATGGGTGGTCCTCCTACTGACCCAATAATGGCTGAAAGAAAATACCTCCATGTAGTGCCCATATAATATGATATAAATAATCCTGACATATAGCAAACACAGAAGTCCTCATTTATCTTTATACTTCCTTAGGGCGCAATCAGACAACCGTATAAATTGGGCCGAGATTGGAACACCGTGCTTGGACTGACCGGCGGGTCTCCCAACCAAGCATGACAGCTGCATAGAAATACATGAAGTTGTCATGATGGGGTCGGGAGAACCACCGGCCAGTCCGAGCATTGCGTTCCAATCTCGGACCGATTTATACGGCCGTCTGACTGCCCCCTTAGTTCCTTAGTTGCTTGTGTCAACCAATCATAGCCAATTTTTCATTTTTTAAACAGATCTGATAAAATGAAAGCAGCTCAGTAATTGGCTATCATTGGCCACAAAGCCAGTTCTTCCTTTAGACAGTTTTGTGTATCTGCCCAGCAGTGTATTATTTTATTGCAGGGTGTCGTACCCCCACCAATCAGGCATTGTTCACCTATCCTAAGGATAGGTGACGCGTCCCCTGGGCCTGTGTCTGCAGGGGAACCCGGAACCAGGCCTGTTGTAGAATGCTGGGGGTTGTAGTCTCCGTGTGGCGGTGACCCGGTCCGTGCCCAGGGTGGTCAAACCAGTGGCAGTCTATTTGTATTGAAATAAGTGTCCGACTACGCCACCCGTGGATTGCGGTCAGTGGGGACCGCCGCTGCGCTGCAGACCGCTGAGGCTGATGTTGTTTGCGCAGCTGAGTATGGGATGACTCCCCACGGGAGAAGTATTGCCTCAGGGCAGCTAATGTGGAAGATGATGGGAGTGATGGTGTGAGGGTCCCAGTGCTAATGGTGCAGGAGCGGCAAGGAGTCACAGAGACGTGTGGTGCAGTTCAGGGTCTTTACTGATGGTACAAGGCAGACCCTCCCGGGAGTACTGGCTAGTATAAGGGGCCTGGTCAGTCTGCGAGCAAGCAGGAGTTCCCCTGGCCAGGTGGAGTTGTAGGTCTCCTCGTTTATCTGCACTCTTCCTGGCTACCTTGCTGTCAGCGGTTACAAGTAGCCCACGTCCCTGAGTATACCGTGTGGTGCTCACCCGTATGGCTGGTGACTTGGGGCCTTCTGTTAGCCTCCGCTCCTGGATGGCGGCGCTGGTCCCTTCTTTGTGACTGAGCCTCCGGGCTTCTATGCCCAGAGGACCTGGAATCCCCTGCTGGCTGGTTTGTGCTGCTGGGTTTATATCAGTCCCCACAGCCTCGGACTCCTGTGTCCGGTTTTAGTGTCTTCGTCCAGGGCGAGCTCTGCTCAGCTCCAGCCCCTGGACTTCAGCTACTGCTCCTCCAGAGCTCCTGATCTCACTTTCCCTCTCCAGACTCTGACTCTGTCTGCAGCTTCACTCTGACCCTGATCCCGCCCCAGACCCAGTTTATAAGGGCAGATTCCTCCCCTCCCAGGTCTGGGTGGGCCGTGTTGCATGTTTAGGGATCCTGACCAGAGAAACCTCCCACTTGCTCTCAGACATAATATCTCTATTACTGTGGCAACCAGACCCTTGGGGTGTCACATTCCCCCCTAGTAAATTTTAGTACTCCGGGACTAAACACATTTTTAAAGAAACATAAATACAAGGTATAACAATAACAAGACAACATATTTACAAGAAGCTTTAGTCTGTAGAGGTCACGGCGTTTCCGTGACCGGGTGTCCATATCACCCAAGGTGAAGTTTATGAAACAAAGGGGGTGTCCATGTCACCCAACAAGGCGAAGTCTTGGCACAGAATAGGGGACCTGTCCAAAGCAAACCCCTTGCGTTGTCCTTGGGCGTGGCTGCAAGGGTAGACTAACTACTTTGGGCCGCAAGGAGGCCACGCCAGACAGGTTTTCTCTTCCGCGGCCGTCTTCGCAAGAGGCACCAAGGTGCAACTATCTACAAAACTGTTCCGGTTATCCAGTGTCCATAACCTGTTAGTCCAAATAAATCTGCAGGGTAACTGAGAAACATAATTAGTAACAGGCAACAAACATAAACCATAAACATTTTTCAATAAACAGTCAACTTTACAGTGCATTGGTTTAGATTCTCCAGCGAGCGGGCATCTGACCTCTAGTGACTCTAGTGGACCTACGGAGCTCACTAACTGGTTCTGCACTACAGGGTGTAGGAGGTGTTATGGGCAAGCTGGGCAGCTTTCTGCGCACTCTTTGGCTCACTAGGGGCACAGCAGGCTCACTACTAGCAGAGGGTTGATCCTCCTGTACTGCTGGTGTGGACTCTTCTGCCTCTTGGGCCGGCTGCTCTTCCAGCTCTACCGGTTCCTCTGTAGGCACTTGCGGGGCTGGCTGGAGAAAGGTGAGGACGGGCACCACGACAGCGCCGTTTACTTGTGTCCAAGACCGGGGGAAGTCTCCGAGTACGGTACTGATCATTTCTTCCCTTTCCTCTGCGAGTTGAGGGTTTCCTTGATCTTCTTCAGGGCTTTGCAGCTGCTCGGGACACTTCTTCAGGTGGTCTCTGGAGACAATGGCTGTGGTTTCTCCTCCACCCTTACTGATTACGCAGATTTTTGGGTTCTCATGGCTTGATGGCAGTACGGTGTACGGGTCCTTCTCCCACTGGTTGTCCAACTTGTGGAGCCGCCTCTTCCTCTTCAAGACCTGCTCTCCAGGTACCAGGGGAACAGCGGGAGCATACTGGTTATAAGCCTTCTCTTGCCTTTCTCTAGCTTGAGACAGACTTCGCACGACGCTCTCCTGTACTTTCCGATACTGCTGCTGCCGTTCTGTATCCCAGTCTGCCTCTGGCGAGGTGTCCTCAGGTGTCAGGACTCCCATATCCAGGTCAATAGGCAGCTTACCAGGTCTTGCTCTCATTAGGTAAGCCGGGGTACAGTTGGTGGAACCTACAGGGATGTGGTTATACAGGTCCACCAGATCGGGCAGTTTCTCAGGCCACAGACTGCGTTCTTCCAGGGGCAATGTTTTTAGCAGATCTATCACCACCTGGTTCATCTTCTCGCAGAGTCCATTGGTTTGAGGGTGATAGGGCGTTGTTCTTATCTTCTTGCAGCCATACAGGTTGCAGAACTCCTGGAAAGACCTCCGCTTCAAAGGCTGGTCCTTGGTCTGTCAGCACTTGGTCCGGGTACCCGTGTGGACGGCAGAAGTGCTGCTGGAAGGCTCTAGCTGCTGTTTGAGCCGTTAAGTCCTTGACCGGGACCACCACCAGGAACCGGGAGTAATGATCTACGATTGTGAGGGCGTAGACATACCCAGATCTGCTTGGAGCCAGTTTCACATGGTCCAGGGCTACCAGTTCCAGTGGCTGTCTGGTGATGATGGGCTGCAGGGGAGTCTTCTGGCTGGCACGGTCCTTTCTCCTCAGGTGGCACGGGCCACAGTCTCTGCACCACCTCTCGATGGCTCCTCTCATGCCTACCCAGTAGAACCGTTCACGCAACAAGAACTCCAGCTTCTTCCATCCGAAGTGTCCCGCTCCATTGTGGTATGCCTCCAGAACCATAGCCGCGTCTCGTCTTGGGACCACTACCTGCCAGGTCAACTCATGTGTTTGAGAGTTAACCATTCTCCGGCACAGCTTCTCCCTGTAGAGGAACAGCTTACTTTTCTCCTTCCACAGTTGCTTGGTCTCCTCCGGAGCGTCTGGGTCAAGACTGGCATCGGCTTGGGTCAGCATTTCCTTCACCAAATGGACTGCGGGATCACTGTCTTGCGTCTCCGCCCAGTTGTGGTGGGGCAAGGGATTGAACGTCACGGAGCGCCTGTCCTTCACACGGTGGGAATACAGGGTAATCCCATGACGGTGGAACGCAGGGAGCTCAACTTCTTCCAGATCTTCTGGATCTTCCCCCACGTCCGGTAAGTTCGGCATTCTAGACAGGGCATCCGCGTTGGCATTCAAGCGCCCTGCCCGGTATTTGATGGTGAATTCAAAGTTGGACAGGCGGGCCATCCATCTCTGTTCCAGGGCACCGAGCCTTGCAGTGTCCAGGTGTGTCAACGGGTTGTTATCCGTGTACACGGTGAATTTGGAGGAGGCAAGGTAATGCTTGAAACGTTCGGTCACTGCCCACACTACTGCCAGGAACTCCAGCTTGAATGAGCTATAATTCTCAGCGTTCCTCTCCGTGGGCCGTAGTTTTCGGCTGGCGTAAGCGATTACCCGTTCTTTCCCCTGCTGGATCTGGGACAGTACGGCTCCTAGCCCGATGTTGCTTGCGTCCGTGTGGAGGATAAAGGGCTGGCTGTAGTCTGGATATGCCAGGATTTCATCCCCCGTGAGGGCCATCTTCAGCTGGCAAAAGGACTCCTCTTCCAGCTTTTCCCACCTAAAGGGCGGCTTCTGGTTTTTGGCTTTCCGAGATTGACCTATCAGGAGGTCCTGCATAGGGGCTGCCATTTTGGTGAAACCGGGAATGAATCTTCGGTAGTAGCCTACCAACCCGAGGAACTGCCGCACTTCCTTTATGCTGGGGGGTCTTGGCCAGTCCTTAATCACGGTGATCTTATCAGGGTCAGGAGCCACTCCGTCAGCACTCACCACGTGTCCCAGGTATTGCACCTTTGGTTTCAGGAGGTGACACTTGGAGGGTTTCACCTTTAGGCCGTAGTTTGCCAGAGCTTCGAACACTTCTGCCAGGTGTTTCAGGTGGTCCTCGTAGGTCTTGGAATAGACGATGACATCGTCCAGGTATAACAGGACCGTCTCGAAGTTCCGGTGTCCCAGACAGCATTCCATCAACCGTTGGAAGGTTCCTGGTGCGTTGCAGAGCCCGAACGACATACAGTTAAATTCGCTGAGACCCATCGGGGTGGTGAATGCGGTCTTCTCCCGGTCCGCCTCTGCTACAGGAACCTGCCAGTACCCGCTAGTGAGATCCAAAGTAGAGAAGAAGTTAGCAGATTTTAATGCAGCTAAGGACTCTTCTATCCTTGGTAACGGGTACGCATCTTTGTGTGTGATACGGTTGACCTTCCTGTAGTCTACACACATTCTCATGGTGTTGTCTTTCTTTTTCACTAAGACTAGTGGAGCTGCCCAGGGGTTACAGCTGTCCCTGATTACCCCAGCCTCTTTCATGTCTCTAAGCATCCCCTTGGCGTGTTGGTAGTGTGCCGGGGGTACGGGTCGGTATCTCTCCTTTATGGGAGGATGGTCTCCCGTGGGGATGTGGTGTTCTACCCCCTTTACTCGCCCGAAGTCTAGCGGGTGTTTACTAAACACTCTCTCGTACTCTTGAACCACCCGATAGACTCCCTGTTTTTGGTGTGAGGGAGTGGAGTCAGTACCCAAATGCAGTTGCTGACACCAGTCCTCCATTGGTTTCTTAGAGCCGTTACCTTCCTCTGGTTGAGATGGAGGCAAGGGTTCCACGGCCTGTACAGAGTTCTGGTTGATGGTGAACAATTTGGCTAGCGTGGCATACCGGGGCAGGTATACTTCTCTCTCCCCGATATTTATGATGCGGACGGGCACCCTCCCATGGCGTACATCGACCACCCCCCGTGCTGTCAAAATGGTGGGCCTACTGTCTGAGTAGACGGGTTCTACCATTGCTTGGTAGTCTCTACCTCTTAGACCAATAGCTGCCCGGCACCAAATCATCATCTCACTTTTTGGGGGCATGGCAATAGGGAACGGGTCACACATTCTCACGCTACCTATCTCACCACCAGATAGTTCCACCTGTTGCCGCTTCATCAGTGCCCGGATCTCTTTTTGGAGCACACGCTGCTGGCCGGAACTGGCGTTCTTGGCAACCTGCTGTAAAATGAGAATCACCTCTGCAAGACAATTTTCAATCACATTAGTTCCCAAGGTTATTCTAGGGTGACTCTCATGACGGTCTATGTCCACTATAATCAGTCCTTGTGCCGCCAGTTCGACTTTACCGATCTTAATGGTCACCTCTTTGAATCCCACCTGCGGCACGGGCTGACCATTGCTGGCGATGATACTCAGGTCGTCATCTGGGTAGCGGGTTATGTCCGAGTCATTCCAGTACTGTTTAAAGAGCACGTACGGGATGGTGGTCACCTGTGACCCAGTGTCTAGTAGGGCACTCATAGGAATGCCATCCAGTACCACAGGCAAGATTGGACGTCCCCCTACGTATTTATCACGCCAGTTTGATGGGCCTGATGGTCTTATGCCTGGGGGTTGGCCCTCTACCCCAGGTTGTGCCCGTTTAAATGACAGTACCTTGCCACATGTCCGGGTTGATTGCAGCGGCGGCAGATGGGTCGTCCGTCCTCGTTGTATCTGTCGCTGGGTCTTCCTCTGGCCGGTGGGGTCCTCCTCAGTCGGCGCCACGGGACGTCCTCCGGTCCGGATGCCAGCTGGATCTTTCCTGGAGAAGAGACCTGTAAAGACTGCACAGTTCTGGTTAGCGCGGCAACGCTCTTAGTCAGCTCTTGGACCTGATGGTGCAGGTTTGTAGCCGGGTCACTGTTTAAAGCCAGCGCATCAGCTCCCACAGGCCCTGCAGACAAGGGCACTGTCTCCTGGTGGTAAGTGATAGCAGGGGGCCTGTGGGTCACAGCACCACCTGGTGCCGGTTCTCGGAGCACCCGGATGGCTCTGTCCTTGAACTGTGCAAAGTCCAGGTCAGGGTCCTGTAAGGCCATTGCCCGCAACTGGGTTCGATGGGCATTGCACAGTAGACCCTCAATAAATTGTTCAGTCAACAGCTTATCTTCATTTCCCACGCTGTCAGGGTCTGCCTGCTTAATGGCTCTCAGGGCCTCTTGTAGGTTTAGCGCATAGTCTCTTATACTCTCATGTGCCCGCTGTTTACACCCGTAAAATCTGAGCTTTATTTCGGCTGAGGTGCGGGTATCAAATGTGTCTTTCAGCCGGGCTAGTATTTCTCTGACAGTCCTCTTCCTCCCAGGTGGCCAGGACTTTACCTCCCTTTGGGCTGCCCCGATTAATTGGGCCACCAGGATGCTCACTTTTTGCTCTTCTGTGAGGGGGTACACCTGGAAGAGGCTATCCAGTCTTTCTCTAAAGTCATTTAGAGTATGTGACTCCCCTGAGTACTGGGGTAGCCAGGTTGCCCCCGGGATATAGGGCATGGTGAATGGCATGACTGCTGCAGCGGTTGCGCTGGCGGTGGCTGTGGCAGTGGAGCTCCCCTCGGTATCCGGCGTCCTCCTCCCCCCTAGTGGACCGTGGCCTACCTTGCGATGCTCTTCTTCCGTAGACCGCGGCTCCGCAGTCGATCGTCGGGGTTGAGGACCTGGCGTCGCGCTCCGATGACGTCAGCGTCGCTCTTCCTCCCTTCCAGGACCTTGCGCAGCGTCAGAGCGTGGGGCGGAGCGTGGGGCGGAGCTTCGGATCTCGCGCACTTTCGGCATCCACGCCCCTCTTCTTCCCGTGCGGCGTCCCGAAGATGGCGTCCGAAGGCGGGAAGCAGCTGTGGATGGCGGGAAGAAGGCAGAAGACGGCGGGAAACGGTTCCAAGATGGCGTCTGATGGCGGGAATCGGCTCCGGATGGCGGGAAACGACTCCGGACGGCGGGAAACTTCACCACAGGTAACGCAGGCACGCAGTACCCGGTGGTTGCGGGCACGAAATCCTGCCGACTATGCCAAAGTTGACGCGCCCCCTGGGCCTGTGTTGTGCAGGGGAACCCGGAACCGGGCCTGTTGTAGAATGCTGGGGGTTGTAGTCTCCGTGTGGCGGTGACCCGGTCCGTGCCCAGGGTGGTCAAACCAGTGGCAGTCTATTTGTTTTGAAATAAGTGTCCGACTACGCCACCCGTGGATTGCGGTCAGTGGGGACCGCCGCTGCGCTGCAGACCGCTGAGGCTGATGTTGTTTGCGCAGCTGAGTATGGGATGACTACCCACGGGAGAAGTATTGCCTCAGGGCAGCTAATGTGGAAGATGATGGGAGTGATGGTGTGAGGGTCCCAGTGCTAATGGTGCAGGAGCGGCAAGGAGTCACAGAGACGTGTGGTGCAGTTCAGGGTCTTTACTGATGGTACAAGGCAGACCCTCCCGGAGTACTGGCTAGTATAAGGGGCCTGGTCAGTCTGCGAGCAAGCAGGAGTTCCCCTGGCCAGGTGGAGTTGTAGGCCTCCTCGTTTATCTGCACTCTTCCTGGCTACCTTGCTGTCAGCGGTTACAAGTAGCCCACGTCCCTGAGTATACCGTGTGGTGCTCACCCGTATGGCTGGTGACTTGGGGCCTTCTGTTAGCCTCCGCTCCTGGATGGCGGCGCTGGTCCCTTCTTTGTGACTGAGCCTCCGGGCTTCTATGGCCAGAGCACCTGGAATCCCCTGCTGGCTGGTTTGTGCTGCTGGGTTTATATCAGTCCCCACAGCCTCGGACTCCTGTGTCCGGTTTTAGTGTCTTCGTCCAGGGCGAGCTCTGCTCAGCTCCAGCCCCTGGACTTCAGCTACTGCTCCTCCAGAGCTCCTGATCTCACTTTCCCTCTCCAGACTCTGACTCTGTCTGCAGCTTCACTCTGACCCTGATCCCGCCCCAGACCCAGTTTATAAGGGCAGATTCCTCCCCTCCCAGGTCTGGGTGGGCCGTGTTGCATGTTTAGGGATCCTGACCAGAGAAACCTCCCACTTGCTCTCAGACATAATATCTCTATTACTGTGGCAACCAGACCCCTGGGGTGTCACATAGGCCATCAATGTTAAAGTGCCGGACAACCCATTTAATGGACATCATTATGATAATGTCCGAGCTGGTGTGATGATGTAATTCTAGATGTGATGTTTCAAAGTTTTTTTCTCACCTTCTTTCAAAAGTGATCAGTTTTTTATTTTTCGTCAGTATAGACATCAGAGTGCTTATTTTTTGTCGCACAAGTTGTAGTTTTGAATGGCACCATTTCTTTTACCATATAATATACAGGAACATAGTGAAAAAATTCCAAGTGTGATGAAATAATGAAAAAAATGCAATTTTGCCATTGTTTTTTTCGGTTTTGTTTTTAAAGTTTTCAATCTGCAGTAAAAATTACTTGGAAAACATGATTGTCCAGGTCAGTCCTACTACAGCAACTTTAAACATTCATTGATTTTTTTCTATTTAAAGGGGTTGTCCAGTACTTTTAAAAATATGCCAATGTGTTTTAATGATAAGCAGAAGCTTCTTTCTAATTACCTCCTGGTGCTGTTTCTGCCTGTGAGTGGCGCTATCACTGTCCCCTCACAGGCAGCACGTGACCCCCGGCTGCAGCCGGCTCTGACATCCGCTGACGTCACGACAAGTCCAGGCTGCAGCCGAGGGTCCCTCTTCCGCGTTCCACCAGTGGCTGCTGGGTTGTGAGCAGGGGTTACCCCGCACGTCACACCCGGCATTCACCGCGTGCTCTCCCTGTCCACATTCATTGGGATGTGGGTTTGACGTGGGGAATAACCCCGCCCACAACCCAGCAGCCACCGCGGGACCCCAGTGCTGAGTCACTCCTCAATTGACGTGACGTCAGTCGGGGGTGACGTGATGCCTGTGAGCGGCCAGTGATAGCGCCGCTCACAGGCAGAAACAGCACCAGGAGGTAATTAGAAAAAAGCTTCTATTTATCATTAAAACACATTGGTATATTTTTAAAAGTACTGGACAACCCTTTTAAGTGATAAAAAAATTCAGAATTTTGTAAAAAAAAATATTTTGCTTTGTGTCACCATATTCCAAGACACATAGCATTTTTTTCTGTTGTGGAGGCTGAGTGAGGGCTTTTTTTTGCTTGATGAATTGACATTTTTATTGATACCAATTTTGTGTCCATTTGATGCTTTCATTGCTTATTGTTTTGACGTTTTGATTTTTTTCCTCTTTATGTTGTTTTACTAATCAAGTTAATTAATCTCATATTTTAATAGATTGGATTTTTAAGAATGTGGCATTACTAAATATGTCTATATTTTTATTTTTTTTCCTTTCTCTATTTTAAATGGGTGAAATGTGGGGTGATTTGAACTTTTATTTTTTTGTTTTGTTTTTAAAGCTTTTTCTTAATTTTTTACATTATTTTTAAGTCTACTAAAGGGACTCCAACCTGCGATAGTTTGATCGCTTACTTTAATCGAGGTTGAAGAGCCATCTTTTTCAGGCAGTTCTACACAAGAAACATTGATGAGGTGACATGCCAATATGTGTAGGACACTTTCTACACTGTTGGACATTTTTGAGCAATATGATACGTAGTAGAAATCACATAAGGAGCCAAGTCTTCTAAATCCTCCATATAATAAGTGTCGTATACTAAAGAACCTCCAGATAAAGCTGTTCTCATTGCCCTAATCTACGATCTGGTTTCATACCATGATGTAAACTGAAAAAAGGAGTTTGGGAAAAGTTTTGGAATCTTTCCTGCTCCAGTATATAAATAGAATATGCTATAGGTGTGTGGAGGAAACACCCTTCACCAAGACACGCTACTTATTAACCCTGTCGCTGACGCAGCAAATTCACTTTGAATATTACTTTTCCGGTTAAATATTAAAAATGTAATTACATTTTTTAGGTGAATTACGTAGAGGAAGGGAGGTAAGGGCCAATCCCTAAATAAGCAATTCTTTTTGCAAATTTTTTATTTATGTTACTTATGCCTATGCCATGAGTGATATGTGGATAAGGATTTTAATAGCAGCATATTCTACAGAGGTATGCATGCATTGTTTGCATACAGTACCCATTGTGCTCACAGCGTACTCATATGGTTAAAAATGTACAAAAAAATTTAAATATTAGACAAATATAACACAAGTAAACGCAAAACGCAGTTTTTAAATTAAGGTCTTTATTATTAAGGGAAAAAGAAATCCAAACCTACATGGCCCTGTGTGAAAAAGTGATTGCCCCCTAAACCTAATAACTGGTTGGGCCACCCTTAGCAACAATAACTACAATCAAGCATTTGCGATACCTGGCAATGAGTCTTTTACAACTCTCTGGAGGAATTCTGGCCCACTTATCTTTGCAAAATTATTGTAATTCAGCCACATTGGAGGGTTTCCGTGCATGAACCACCTTTTTAAGGTCATGTCACAGCATCTCAATCGGATTAAGGTCAGGACTTTGACTAGGCCACCCCAAAGTCTTAATTTTGTTTTTTTAAACCATTCAGAGGTGGACTTGCTAGTGTGTTTTGGATCATTGTCCTCCTGCATAACCCAAGTGCGCTTCAGCTTGAGGTCACGAACAAATGGCCAAACATCCTCCTTCAGGATTTTTTGATAGACAACAGAATTCATGGTTCCATTTACCACAGCAAGTCTTCCATACAGAATAATGGACACCATATATTGCTCCATACAGAATAATGGACCCCATATAATGCTCCATACAGAATACTGGCCCCCATATAACGCTCCATACAGAATACTGGCCCCCATAAAATGCTCCATACAGGATACTGGCCCCCATATAATGCTCCATACAGGATACTGGCCCCCATATAACGCCCCATACAGAATACTGGTGCTTAATGCTCCATGCAGGCTGTGCCCCCACATAATGCCCCATGCAGGTTGTGCCCCGACATAATGCCCCATGCAGGCTGTGGCCCCCACATAATGCCACATGCAGGATGTCCCCCCCATATAATGCCCCATGCAGGATGCCCGCCCCGCATAATGCCCCATGCAGGATGTCCCCCCCACATAATGCCCCATGCAGGATGCCCCCCCATATAATGCCCCATGCAGGATGTCACCCCCCCATATAATGCCCCATGCAGGATGCCCCCCCATATAATGCCCCATGCAGGATGTCACTCCCCCCATATAATGCCCCATGCATAGAGGCATAGCTAGGGTTTTGGTTCACTGGGGGGCGAAACTTCTGAGTGGGCCCCTAACCAGGTAATCCTGATTACAGTTATGGTGGAGCACCCTGAGAGTGGATGTAGGGGAACGTCAGCAGATGACCGCGCTGTTACTGAAAATAATCTCTATACAAAGACCTGCACTGATATTACCGCCATATGGTGACATATATTGATAGATACCAATCCTGCAGAACATACAGGAGATTACAGTACAGTTATATATAGTGACTTGCAGCTGACGTTCTTTCTGATTAAATTGTTCACTTTTCCCATCTTTTCCATCTGGCCCAGACCGACACGACAACTTCTCCATCCAGGACTCAGAGTCTCAGGTCTGCAAAGATCATAACAAAGACACATTTGACTCCTTACATTTCAGGCATCGTCCCCATCTATTCACAACCAGCACAAAATCCTCATCCTGCTGATAATCCAATACTGAGCCTCTGTTGCTGTACATGTCTCTATTACTGCACATTCTGTGTGGTACTGTGTGCTCTCAAGATGGTAAAACAAACCTCTAATATATATTAATGCAGTGTGCAGTGTGCCACTGCCCTAGAAAACAGTGCCCACATAGTGCCCCCTAGAAAGTAATAATGCCCTTTGTGTGCCCCTCTGACAGTCATAATAACCTGAGTTCCCCTATAATGATAAGTGCCCACTTAAGATTTAATAATGTCCTGAGTCTCCCCCCATGTACAGCTCCCCTATACACAGTATGATGCTCTCCTATACATAGTATAATGCCCCCTCACTGTACAGTACCCCCACACAGTATACTGACCCCTAAGTAACCTCCAAACTGATGTCTCCCACACTGTATGATGGCCCCCACACTATACAAAGACCCCACATTATCTCCCACACTGTATGATGGCCCCCACACAGTGCAAAGACCCCACATTATCTCCAACACTGTATGATGGCCCCCACACTATACAAAGAACCCCCGCATTATCTCCCACACTGTATGATGGCCCCGACACTATACAAAGAACCCCCACATTATCTCCCACACTGTATGATGACCCCCACACTGTGCAAAGACCCCACATTATCTCCCACACTGTATGATGGCCCCCGCACTATACAAAGACCCCACATTATCTCCCACACTGTATGATGGCCCCCACACTATACAAAAACCCCACATTATCTCCCACACTGTATGATGGCCCCCACACTGTGCAAAGACCCCACATTATCTCCCATACTGTATGATGGCCCCCACACTGTACAAAAACCCCACATTATCTCCCACACTGTATGATGGCCCCCACACTGTGCAAAGACCCCACATTATCTCCCATACTGTATGATGGCCCCCACACTGTGCAAAGACCCCACATTTTCTCCCACACTGTATGACCCTAACTGTAATCCCCACACTGTACAAATAGCCTATTTATAGTATAATGCCTCCCCATAGGCAGAGTCTGTAGTATAATCCCCCCCATAGGCAGAGTTTGTAGTATAATGCCCCCCCCCATAGGCAGAGTCTGTACTATAATGCTCCCCCCTTCCCATAGGCAGAGTATGTAGTATAATTAAACCCCATAGGCACAGTCTGTAGTATAATGCTCCCCCCCATAGGCAAAGTCTGTAGTACAATGCTTCCCCCCCTCATAGGCAGAGTCTGTAGTGTAATGCTTTCCCCCCCATAGGCAGAGTTTGTAGTATAATTACCCCCCATAGTCAGAGTCTGTAGTATAATGCCCCCTCTCATAGGCAGAGTCTGTAGTATAATGTCCCCCCCATAGCAGAGTCTGTAGTATAATGCTCCCCCCCCTCATAAGCAGAGTCTGTAGTATAATGCCTCCCCTCATAGGTAGAGTCTGCAATATAATGCTCTCCCCATAGGCAGAGTCTGTAGTATAATGTGCCCCCCATAGGCAGAGTCTGTAGCATAATGTGCCCCCCCATAGGCAGAGTCTGTAGTATAATGTCCCCCCCATAGGCAGAGTCTGTAGTATAATGTGCCCCCCCTCATAGGCAGAGTCTGTAGTATAATGTGCCCCCCTCATAGGCAGAGTCTGTAGTATAATGTGCCCCCCCTCATAGGCAGAGTCTGTAGTATAATGTGCCCCCCCTCAAAGCCAGAGTCTGTAGTATAATGTGCCTCCCCCTCATAGGCAGCGTCTGTAGTATATTGTGCCCCAACCCCTCATAGCCAGAGTCTGTAGTATAATGTCGGCCCCCCCCGCCACAGGAAAAAAAATGAATAAGCATGATACTCACCTCTCCTCCTCGTTCTCTCGCTGCTCTGAGTGCTGCACCCGGCCCGCACATCTCAGCACAGCGGGCCGGGTGCCAAGTGATGACGTCACTGAGGTCAGACTCAGAGGGGACTGATGGGAGAGAGGGAGCGTCATTCTCCCTCTCTCATCAGTGAACTTGCGGCGGTGACGAGCGGGGGGGCCTGATGCTGGCACCAGGGGCCCCTCCGCCCTCCTGCATAGCGGCCGCCGGGCAGCCCAGGGACAGAGTCTCCCTGCTCTGCCCGGAGTATAACTGTATCCGGCGTGCACAGCATGCCGGATACAATTCCACAGTGTAGCTCCGGGTGGCCCCCCTCAGAGCGCGGGGCCCGCCCCCTCTGCCCCCGGTGGCTACACTACTGCCCATGCAGGATGTCACCCCCCCATATAATGCCCCATGCAGGATGTCACTCCCCCCATATAATGCCCCATGCAGGATGTCACCGTCCCCCCGCCATATAATGCGCCATGCCTCCATACATAAAAAAAAAAATATCAAATACTCACCTCACTTCTCCTCACCTGCTGCCGCTGCTCAGCTCTGGACTCCTCAGCGTCGCCGGCGTCTTTCCGCTCTGCGCTGTAACTTCTCAGTAGAGGACGCAGTGGAAAGACGTCATCGCGCCCTCTGACCTGAGACGTCACAGTGCAGCAGCTGTGGAAGACACCGGACCTGCTGCGGTGGCACCGGGAGAGGTAAGTATTGTGCTGGGGCCCTGAGCAAGCGGGGGGTATTGCTAGCGCTGGCACCGCTCTCCTCCGCTCACGGGTCCCCCTGCCTGCTCAGGGCCCTGGCACTTGCCCGGGTGCGCTGGATGCTGACGCCAGGCCTGATGTCCGCCCTGGCCCTTATTTTCCCCATTTTCTTGCACTCCGGCCATTGTACTTTATTGGTAATAAAGTAAATGTTGTTTCTTTTATTGCTAGTTATTTTAGCTCTATTTGGGCTCTTTACTGTTATACCTTAATCTTTTGACAGACTTTTGTCATCAGCAGACAGCTAGAGATCACCTGCCACAAGCGACGTCTGTCATTTTGGCCCTCGGGGGAAGACATGTACTGTTGAAAAGTGATCACCTTGGTTACTCTGATTGCATTCCCAACTGCTATATAGACCATTGTTCTGTAAAATTCCAAGCATTACCCTGGAATACAGGGTCCTTGGGGGGAAATAATATTATCAACTGCCCTATACGTTTTTTGAGAATCATATACTTAAAGATTTGGCCATATTTAATGTTATATTGAACAACAAAACAGGACTGTAGACTCATGTTCAACACAGACCACCTCATCTAACTGTTGATACTAACAAGTTTTAGGGTCCATAAAAAGAATTCCTCATAGACTGTGCTCTTGGAGGTCCAACTACAATCTGAAAAACAACTGGTAGAATTTTATTTTCATTATATTTCCACCCTGCTGACCAGATTTAGAAGGACCACCAGAATTCAAGAGAATCTTCTGGAGGGCTTATATTTGGACATAATAATGCACAATTCCTATTCACTTAGAATTTGGGTGATTCAGAAATAGACTAGGCTGATATTCCCTAAATATGCAAAGAATTAGGTTTATGATACTATTAATAGTGTTCTGTACAGATGAATGACCATCAGAATAAACTTCTCTGGAAGACCCAAAGAACTTATAGACAATGTTTTGCTTGAACCAAATCCTTTTACTCTGAGAAGATTTCTAACAGACTTGCAGGCTAGATTGTGCCAGCTTATATAACTTTTCCAGTCCAGATAGACCAATTTAATAATTGGGCACAACCCAGTAGTGCCCAGAATCCAGAACACATGGTGACCAATGAATCAGCCTATGGCATGATTCCAGGTTTCACTGAAGGTTTCATCTCTTTGTTTCTGCGGAGATATTGATCAATTCATTGAACATAAGACTGGTAGTGGTCCTACCTATCTCACTCAACTGACTCGATTATAAAGGTGAATTATACCCTTTTAGTGGATGTGTCAAGATGAAGCCTACGGAGACCTACTAATCAATGTTCCCTTGATTTAACTACAGAGGATGCATTGTGCACTGTGTCCATGTATTTATTTGGTTGTTGTATGATTTATTGATTTTTTTTATGTAATATTTGAATTTTGACAATGTTTCTTAACTCCTACCTGAACTTATCCATGTCAAACAAATTATCTGTCAATTGCGACTATGAAAACCATTGCATTTTCATCCTGCTAACCGAGCTCCTCTGACATCTTATAAACTGTTTATGAAGGTAATGCACACACCTCTCTTTGTTTGCCTGACTGGGAAAGAACCCAAAACAACTCCCCCATAAAAATCCCCTATAAATGTTCCAGCAGAGTTATTGGCTTCTGTTCAATATGTTGTGAAGTAAGGTTGGTATATAGTATATCTCATCCAAATATAGAGTAATGTGTAAACAGTAAGATAGGTAGAACATAAATGGACTAATAAGAGGAGATATAGAAGAGGTTACAAGAAGCAAAATAAGAAGATATAGGGAAGGTTATATGGAGTAATAGGAGGAGATATAGGGAAGGTTATATGGAGTAATAGGAGGAGATATAGGGAGGTTATATGGAGTAATAGGAGGAGATATAGGGAGGTTATATGGAGTAATAGGGAGGATATATGGAGCAATAGGAGGAGATATAGGGAGGTTATATGGAGTAATAGGAGGAGATATAGGGAGGTTATATGGAGTAATAGGAGGAGATATAGGGGAGGTTATATGGAGTAATAGGAGGAGATATAGGGAGGTTATATGGAGTAATAGGAGGAGATATAGGGAGGTTATATGGAGTAATAGGAGAAGATACAGGGAGGTTATATGGAGTAATAGGAGGAGATATAGGAGAGGTTATATGGAGTAATAGGAGGAGATATAGGGAGGTTATATGGAGTAATAGGAGGAGATATAGGGAGGTTATATGGAGTAATAGGAGGAGATATAGGGGAGGTTATATGGAGTAATAGGAGGAGATATAGGGAGGTTATATGGAGTAATAGGAGGAGATATAGGAAGGTTATATGGAGTAATAGGAGGAGATATAGGGGAGGTTATATGGAGTAATAGGAGGAGATATAGGGAGGTTATATGGAGTAATAGGAGGAGATATAGGGGAGGTTATATGGAGTAATAGGAGGAGATATAGGGAGGTTATATGGAGTAATAGGAGGAGATATAGGAAGGTTATATGGAGTAATAGGAGGAGATATAGGGAGGTTATATGGAGTAATAGGAGGAGATATAGAGAGGTTATATGGAGTAATAGGAGGAGATATAGGGAGGTTATATGGAGTAATAGGAGAAGATACAGGGAGGTTATATGGGGTAATAGGAGATATAGGATGTAGCATCGGCCTCTCTGCCCCGTTCTAGGCAGAGACACCGTCCCTCTCACCTCCCCGCTCCTGGCGCGGCGTCCTCCAGCGCTTCTCTCCCCGCTGCTTCCGGCACGCGCTCCTTCCCCGGCAGTGTGCTTAGGGCGCGCGCGCGCTCCCCCTCTCTTAAAGGGACCGCGCGCGCCGTCCTAAGGAGTCCCCGGCCAATTGCCGGAGGACCTCCCATATAAAAGGCACCTCCTCCAAAATGGAGGTGCCCGAGCAATGTTGTAGCACTGTTCACTACTCTGCTTCAGCCCTCAGGTCCCGTTGCCAGTTACCTGCCAGATACCTGCCAGATTCCTGCCAGTCTGCTGTCTTATTCCTGCCTGATATCCTGCTACCTGCCTGCTAGCCTGAGGTCCGACGGTCTGCCTTCCAACTCCTGTCAGTCTGTCTAAGGACCAGCTTGCCCGCTCACCTGGGAGCGCACATCTTCTACCTGCCTGCTTGCCTGAGGTCCGACGGTCTGCCTTCCGACTCCTGTCAGTCTGTCTAAGGACCAGCTTGCCCGCTCACCTGGGAGCGCTCATCTGCTGCCTGTCTGCTAGCCTACCTGGAGGCTCTGCCGTCACGTGCTGTGACCACCCGCCTGTCCAGAGACTCCTGCCCGCTCACCTGGGAGCGCTCATCTGCTACCTGTCTGTTGGTCTTCCTGGAGGCTCCGCCGTCACATGCTGTGACCACCCGTTTATCCAGAGACTCTTGCCTGCTCACCTGGGAGCTCACGTCTATCATCAGCCGCCACAGGTCGTACCAATCCTTCATCCAGAGACTGCCCCGGTCACTTGCCGTGACCTCCTGCCCGTTCATCCAGAGACTGTCCCGGTCACTTGCCGTGACCTCCTGTCCGTTCATTCAGAGACTGTCCCGGTCACCTGCTGTGACTGCCTGCCCGTCTACCCTGGTCGCCACCCGCTCCCTTACTAGGACCGCCCCCTTGTATAGTAGCTCAGAGGTTCCGCCTCCCAGACCCGTTACAGTTTGCTCGGGCCCTGGAACCCGGTGGCACCCAAGCTCCCTCGCTCTCGGACCTGTGTCATGAACTGTCCCGTCAGAGGTCCCAACAGGAGTCCATCCTGGGTCACCTGCGGAATGTCAATTCTCGCCTGGACACTCTGACTGCTCCGCCTGCAACCACCGCCAGCGCCATGACTCGCAATCCGGCAGCTCCACTGCCCACTAATAACATGGTATCCTACCCCGGACCCCGGCTTTCTGCACCTCCTCGCTTCGGAGGCGACTCCGCCCAGGCTCGGGGCTTCATAAATCAGTGCACCCTGCACTTTGAACTCCTGTCTCACCAGTTTAACTCCGACCGGGCCAAAATTGCCTTCATCATGTCCCATCTCACCGGGGAGGCCCTGGCCTGGCTAAATCCTCTATGGGAGAGAGGAGACCCCCTGGTGTCCGACTTGCCTGCCTTTCTCACGGCTTTCCGGAAAGTCTTCGACGAACCCGGACGGAAGACCTCATCCGCATCATCACTGCTACGCCTCCGTCAGGGAAGTCTCACCGTGGGCCAATATGCCATACGGTTCCGTACCCTTGCCTCGGAGCTGGCCTGGGATAATGACGCTCTGGTATCCGTCTTCTGGGAGGGTCTGTCCGGCCGTATTAAAGATGAACTTGCCGGTCGGGACATTCCTACCACTCTCGATGACCTAATAACTCTTGCCACCCGGATTGACCTACGGTTCCAGGAGCGTGCCAAAGAGGTCACCCGTGAGAGGAGGTTTCCACGTCTAGCTCCTACTTTTCAGAAACCCGTCACTCCCTCCGTCTCTCCTCTGGTACATTCTCCTGAGCCTAGGCAGGTCGACCAGACCAAGATGGTCGGTTCTCGCCAAGAGTCTCGTCGAGCCGAGGGAAGCTGTTTCTATTGTGGCAGTATGAAGCACCTCATCCGTTCCTGCCCGGAAAAGCCGGGAAACGCCAGTGTCTAGGACCACTCGGAGAGGTCGTCCTAGACAAAAGTAAGCCCTCTCCGTCTCTGACCTTACCGGTCTCTATTGCTTGGGGAGAGAACCATCTCTTTGAACTCGCCCATCTGGATTCTGGATCTGCTGGAAACCTCATCTCCCAGTCTCTGGTAGAGAGATACCATATTCCCACCAAGTCCCTGGCTGAACCATTGTCAGTCGCCTCCGTGGATGGAAGACTTCTCTCAGAGACCATCCTGCTCGTCACTGAACCCATAACCCTGCAGGTGGGAATGCTGCACTCTGAGGAGATCTCATTCCATGTGCTGTCCGGACTTTCTCACTCCCTGTTGCTAGGTTTACCTTGGCTCCAGACACATGAACCCGTATTGAACTGGCGGTCCGGTGAAGTACTCCGATGGGGTCCTGACTGCCATAGGACCTGCCTGGTGCCCGTCCGTCCACTTCGCCCTCAGCCTACTCCAGCTAACTTACCTGGTCTCCCGGCTCCCTACTGGCCCTATGCGGACGTCTTCGGTAAGAAGGAAGCTGAGACGTTGCCACCCCATAGGCCATACGATTGCCCGATCGACCTGGTACCTGGCACCACTCCTCCCCGTGGGCGTATCTACCCGTTGTCTGCAGCCGAGACCCGGGCCATGTCTGAGTACACTGAAGAGAATCTGGCTAGGGGTTTTATCCGAAAATCTACCTCTCCGGCTGGAGCCGGATTCTTCTTTGTCAAAAAGAAAGACGGCTCGCTACGTCCCTGTATTGACTACAGAGGACTCAATCTCATCACGGTAAAAAACAAATATCCCCTGACACTCATCTCCGAATTGTTTGACCGTCTCAAGGGCGCCAGGATCTTCTCCAAGCTGGATCTACGAGGAGCGTATAATCTGGTCCGTATCCGTCAAGGAGACGAGTGGAAGACGGCATTCAATACCCGGGACGGTCACTACGAGTACCTTGTGATGCCCTTCGGTCTCTGTAATGCTCCCGCGGTCTTTCAGGAACTAGTCAACGACATCTTCCGTGACCTCCTGTACTCCTGCGTAGTGGTATACCTGGACGATATCTTGGTCTTCTCTCCGGATCTCCCCACACACCGGAGGGATGTTCGTCAGGTCCTGCTTAGGCTTCGGCAGAACCACCTTTATGCCAAATACGAGAAGTGCCTCTTCGATCAGACCTCCCTTCCGTTCTTGGGCTACGTCATCTCCCAAACAGGTCTGCAAATGGATCCCGAGAAGCTCTCTTCCGTTCTAAAATGGCCTCGTCCTGAAGGTTTGAAGGCGATACAGCGATTCCTGGGCTTCGCTAATTACTATCGTCTTTTCATCCCACACTTCTCGTCTCGGACTGCTCCCATATCTGCACTTACCCGTAAGGGGGCAAACCCCAGGACATGGTCGCCTGAAGCTGAGGAGGCCTTCCTTTCCCTAAAGAAAGCCTTCGCCTCTGCTCCCGTCCTGCACCGTCCGGACTGTAATAAACAATTCTACCTGGAGGTTGATGCCTCCTCCTCCGGAGCCGGAGCGGTGCTCACCCAAAAATCTTCTACCGGGAGAATGGTAACATGCGGCTTCTTCTCCAAAATCTTCTCCTCGTCGGAGCGCAACTACTCCATAGGAGACCGTGAATTGCTAGCCATCAAATTGGCACTGGGGGAGTGGCGCTATCTGCTTGAAGGGGCTCTCTACCCGGTAATTATCTACACGGATCACAAAAACCTGGCATATCTCCAAAATGCCCAGAGACTCAATCCCCGCCAGGCCCGGTGGTCGTTGTTTTTTGCCCGCTTCGACTTCGTTCTTCATTTCCGTCCGGCGGACAAGAACGTCAAAGCTGATGCCTTGTCCCGGTCCTTCCTGTCCTCCGATCAAGAGGAGGAACCTACGCACATCATCGACTCCTCCAAGGTGATGAATGTGGCCCCCTTGGATCTGACTCGTCTTCCACCCGGTAAGACGTTCGTAGCTGTGCCAGATCGGGAGAGGGTTCTTCGCTGGGGACATTCTTCTAAACTAGCTGGCCATGCTGGCCAAAAGAAGACCTTCCAACTTATTACCCGGCATTACTGGTGGCCTACCCTGCGTAAGGACGTGGTAGACTTCGTCGCGGCCTGTTCATCCTGTGCCCGTAACAAAGTTCCCCGACATCTACCAGCCGGCCATCTCCTGCCCCTTCCCGTACCTGCTGCTCCTTGGCAACACATCGCTATGGACTTTATCACCGACCTTCCAGTTTCTGCCGGTTGTACTGTCATTTGGGTTGTCGCTGACCGTTTTTCTAAGATGGCCCACTTCATTCCCCTGCCTGGTCTCCCGTCTGCACCCGAGCTGGCTAAAGACTTTATCCGCCACATCTTCCGTCTCCATGGTCTGCCCCTCCACATCGTGTCGGATCGTGGGGTTCAGTTCACCTCACGCTTCTGGAGAGCCACATGTAAGCTGCTGGACATTACCCTGGACTTCTCCTCCGCTTACCACCCTCAGTCCAATGGTCAAGTGGAGCGGATCAATCAGACCTTGACCAGCTACCTCCGGCACTTCGTTGATGCTCACCACTCGGACTGGGTGGATCTCCTACCATGGGCCGAGTTCTCTTATAACAACCATGAGAGCGAATCCTCTTCCAAATCCCCGTTCTTTATAGTCGGTGGCCAACATCCCCGGATTCCACTTCCTGTCTCCGTTTCTGTGGACAACCCTGCTGCGGAGTCTCTTGTCAGCGAATTTTCTACTATTTGGGAGAGCACCAGGTCCGCTCTTCTTCTCTCCTCTGAGCGGATGAAGAGATATGCTGATAAGAGACGTCTGGATCCGCCCCAATTCCGTCCGGGAGACAAGGTTTGGCTCTCATCCAAACATGTGCGGCTCAAAGTACCCTCCTACAAGTTGGGTCCTCGATTCATCGGCCCCTTCGAAGTCCTCAGGCAAATTAACCCTGTGGCCTACAAATTAAAACTCCCGGCCACCCTACGGATCCCCAACTCCTTCCACGTATCTCTCCTCAAACCCGTTGTCTTTAACTTTTTTTCCAAAAATCTAGGTGCCCCTCCTGCTCTGGTTTCCGCTGATGACGTCTTTGAGGTAGAGAGTATTCTGGCCTCCAAGAGGGTAAGAGGAAAAACCTTTTTTCTGGTAGATTGGAGGGGGTTTGGTCCTGAGGAGAGAACTTGGGAACCCAGGGAGAACATCAACGCCCCGCTTCTCCTTGAAAAATTTCTTTCTGGCCAAAAAAAGAGGGGGCCTAAAGGGGGGGGTACTGTAGCATCGGCGTCTCTGCTCCGATCTAGGCAGAGACGCCGTCCCTCTCACCTCCCCGCTCCTGGCCCGGCGTCCTCCAGTGCTTCTCTCCCCGCTGCTTCCGGCACGCGCTCCTTCCCCGGCAGTGTGCTTAGGGCGCGCGAGCGCGCGCTCCCCCTCTCTTAAAGGGACCGCGCGCGCCGTCCTAAGGAGTCCCCGGCCAATTGCCGGAGGACCTCCCATATAAAAGGCACCTCCTCCAAAATGGAGGTGCCCGAGCAATGTTGTAGCACTGTTCACTACTCTGCTTCAGCCCTCAGGTCCCGTTGCCAGTTACCTGCCAGATACCTGCCAGATTCCTGCCAGTCTGCTGTCTTATTCCTGCCTGATATCCTGCTACCTGCCTGCTAGCCTGAGGTCCGACGGTCTGCCTTCCAACTCCTGTCAGTCTGTCTAAGGACCAGCTTGCCCGCTCACCTGGGAGCGCACATCTTCTACCTGCCTGCTTGCCTGAGGTCCGACGGTCTGCCTTCCGACTCCTGTCAGTCTGTCTAAGGACCAGCTTGCCCGCTCACCTGGGAGCGCTCATCTGCTGCCTGTCTGCTAGCCTACCTGGAGGCTCTGCCGTCACGTGCTGTGACCACCCGCCTGTCCAGAGACTCCTGCCCGCTCACCTGGGAGCGCTCATCTGCTACCTGTCTGTTGGTCTTCCTGGAGGCTCCGCCGTCACATGCTGTGACCACCCGTTTATCCAGAGACTCTTGCCTGCTCACCTGGGAGCTCACGTCTATCATCAGCCGCCACAGGTCGTACCAATCCTTCATCCAGAGACTGCCCCGGTCACTTGCCGTGACCTCCTGCCCGTTCATCCAGAGACTGCCCCGGTCACTTGCCGTGACCTGCTGTCCGTTCATTCAGAGACTGTCCCGGTCACCTGCTGTGACTGCCTGCCCGTTTACCCTGGTCGCCACCTGCTCCCTTACTAGGACCGCCCCCTTGTATAGTAGCTCAGAGGTTCCGCCTCCCAGACCCGTTACATAGGAGAGGTTATATGGAGTAATAGGAGGAGATATAGGGAGGATATATGGAGTAATAGGAGGAGATATAGGGAGGATATATGGAGTAATAGGAGGAGATATAGGGAGGTTATATGGAGTAATAGGAGGAGATATAGACAGGTTATATGGAGTAATAGGAGGAGATATAGGGAGATTATATGGAGTAATAGGAGGAGATATAGGGGAGGTTATATGGAGTAATAGGAGGAGATATAGGGAGGTTATATGGAGTAATAGGAGGAGATATAGGGAGGTTATATGGAGTAATAGGAGGAGATATAGGGAGGTTATATGGAGTAATAGGAGGAGATATAGGGAGGATATATGGAGTAATAGGAGGAGATATAGGGAGGTTATATGGAGTAATAGGAGGAGATATAGACAGGTTATATGGAGTAATAGGAGGAGATATAGGGAGATTATATGGAGTAATAGGAGGAGATATAGGGAGGTTATATGGAGTAATAGGAGGAGATATAGGGAGGTTATATGGAGTTAAAGGAGGAGATATAGGGAGGTTTTATGGAGTAATAGGAGGAGATATAGGGGAAGCTATATGGAGTAATAGGAGGAGATATAGGGAGGTTTTATGGAGTAATAGAAGGAGATATAGGGAGGTTATATGGAGTAAGAGAAGGAGAAATAGGGGAGGTTATATGGAGTAATAGGATGAGATATAGGGAGGTTATATGGAGTAATAGGAGGAGATATAGGGAAGGTTATGTGGAGTAATAGGAGGAGATATAGTGAGGTTATATGGAGCAAGAGGAGGAGATATAGGGGGTTATATGGAGTAATAGGAGGAGATATAGGAGAGGTTATATGGAGTAATAGGAGGAGATATAGGGAGGTTATATGGAGTAATAGGAGGAGATATAGGGAGGTTATATGGAGTAATAGGAGGTGATATAGGGAGGTTATGTAGCGCCGGCGTCCCTGCCCTCTGCTAGGCAGGGACGCTGTTCCCCTCACCTCTCTGCTCCGTGCCCGGCGTCCTCCTCCCGCTCTGCTGGCAGCGCGCGCTCCTTCCCGGCCACTGTGCTTAGGGCGCGCGCGCGCGCTCTCCCTCCCTCTTAAAGGGGCCGCGCGCGCCGTCCTAAGGAGTCCCCGGCCAATGGCCGGAGGACTTCACCATATATAAGGCACCTCCTCCAAAATGGAGGTGCCCGAGCAATGTTGTTGCACTGTTCACTACTCTGCTTCAGCCCTCAGGTCCCGTTGCCAGTTACCTGCCAGATACCTGCCAGATTCCTGCCAGCTTGCTGTCTTATTCCTGCCTGATATTCTGCTACCTGCCTGCTAGCCTGAGGTCCGACGGTCTGCCTTACTACTCCTGTCAGTCTGTCTAAGGACCAGCTTGCCCGCTCACCTGGGAGCGCACATCAACTACCTGCCTGCTTGCCTGAGGTCCGACGGTCTGCCTTCCAACTCTTGTCAGTCTGTCTATGGACCAGCTTGCCCGCTCACCTGGGAGTGCACATCTGCTACCTGCCTGCTAGCCTACCTGGAGGCTCTGCCGTCACGTGCTGAGACCACCTGCCTGTCCAGTGACTTCTGCCCGCTCACCTGGGAGCGCTCATCTGCCGCCTGTCTGTTGGTCTTCCTGGAGGCTCCGCCGTCACATGCTGTGACCACCCGTTTATCCAGAGACTCTCGCCTGCTCACCTGGGAGCTCACGTCTACCATCAGCCGCCACAGGTCGTACCAACCCTTTACCCAGAGACTGCCCCGGTCGCTTGCTGTGACCATCTGCCCGTTCACCCAGAGACTGCCCCGGTCACTTGCCGTGACCATCTGCCCGTTCACCCAGAGACTGCCCCGGTCACTTGCCTTGACCATCTGCCCATTCATCCAGAGACTGCCCCGGTCACTTGCCGTGACCTCCTGCCCGTTCTTCTAGAGACTGTCCCGGTCACCTGCTGTGACTGCCTGCCTGGTCGCCACCCGCTCCCTTACAAGGACCGCCCCCTTGTATAGTAGCTCAGTGGTTCCGCCTCCCAGACCCGTTACAGTTTGCTCGGGCCATGGAACCCGGTGGCACCCAAGCTCCCTCGCTCTCGGACCTGTGTCATGAACTGTCCCGTCAGAGGTCCCAACAGGAGTCCATCCTGGGTCACCTGCGGAATGTCAATTCTCGCCTGGACACTCTGACTGCTTCGCCAGCAACCTCCGCCAGTGCCATGACTCGCAATCCGGCAGCTCCGCTGTCCACTAATACCATGTTATCCTACCCCGGACCCCGGCTTTCTGCACCTCCTCGCTTCGGAGGCGACTCCGCCCAGGCTCGGGGCTTCATAAATCAGTGCACCCTGCACTTTGAACTCCTGTCCCACCAGTTTAACTCCGACCGGGCCAAAATTGCCTTCATCATGTCCCATCTCACCGGGGAGGCCCTGGCCTGGCTAAATCCTCTATGGGAGAGAGGAGACCCCCTGGTGTCCGACTTGCCTGCCTTTCTCATGGCTTTCCGGAAAGTCTTCGACGAACCCGGACGGAAGACCTCATCCGCATCATCACTGCTACGCCTCCGTCAGGGAAGTCTCACCGTGGGCCAATATGCCATACGGTTCCGTACCCTTGCCTCGGAGCTGGCCTGGGATAACGACGCTCTGGTATCCGTCTTCTGGGAGGGTCTGTCCGGCCGTATTAAAGATGAACTTGCCGGTCGGGACATTCCTACCACTCTCGATGACCTAATAACTCTTGCCACCCGGATTGACCTACGGTTCCAGGAGCGTGCCAAAGAGGTCACCCGTGAGAGGAGGTTTCCACGTCTAGCTCCTACTTTTCAGAAATCCGTCTCTCCCCAGGTACACTCTCCTGAGCCTATGCAGGTCGACCAGACCAAGATGGTCAAAACCCGTCAGGACTTACGCCGTGCCGAGGGGAGCTGCTTCTACTGTGGCAGTAAGGAGCACCGGATCCGTGCCTGCTCGGAGAGGTCGGGAAACGCCTGTGTCTAGGTTCGCTCAGAGAGGTCGACCTAGACAAGAATAAATCCTCTCCATCTCTGCTGCTGTCAGTCTCAATCGTCTGCGGGGAGAACCGTTATTTCGAACTAGCCCAACTTGACTCTGGAGCAGCCGGGAATCTTATTTCACAGTCCCTGGTAGAGAAATACCGCATCCCCACCAAACCTCTGGCTGTACCCTTGTCTGTTGCTGCCGTGGATGGGGGTCTCTTACCACACCCCATCCAACTCATCACCGAATCCATTACTCTGCAGGTGGGAATGCTGCATTCTGAGAGTATCTCCTTTCATGTTCGGCCTGGACTCTCTCACGCCCTCTTGCTAGGTCTACCTTGGCTCCAGAGACATGCACCCGTGCTTGACTGGCAGACCGGAGAAGTCCTTCGTTGGGGACAGGACTGCCATAAGACCTGTCTGGTTCCCGTTCATCCCGTCCGTCCTTCTCCTACCCCAGCTAATCTACCTGGACTTCCGATTCCTTATTGGTCTTATGCTGATGTCTTTAATAAAAAGGAGGCAGAGACACTACCCCCTCATAGACCATACGACTGCCCTATCGACCTGTTACCTGGTACTACTCCTCCCCATGGGCGTATTTATCCATTATCCGCTGCTGAGACCCGGTCGATGTCCGAATATATTGAGGAGAATCTAGCCAGGGGATTCATCCGGAAATCTACCTCCCCGGCGGGAGCAGGCTTCTTTTTCGTCAAAAAGAAGGACGGCTCTCTCCGTCCCTGTATAGACTATAGAGGCCTTAACCAGATCACGGTGAAGAATAAGTACTCCCTTCCGCTCATTCCGGAGTTATTTGATCGTCTGAGGGGGGCTAGAATCTTCACCAAACTGGACCTCCGTGGGGCGTACAACCTGGTTCGTATCCGTCAGGGGGATGAATGGAAGACGGCATTCAACACCCGGGACGGCCACTATGAATATCTGGCAATGCCCTTTGGTCTCTGTAACGCTCCTGCCGTCTTTCAAGAGTTGGTCAATGACATCTTCCGGGACCTTCTCTACTCCTGCGTAGTGGTGTACCTGGACGACATCTTGGTCTTTTCTCCGGATCTCCAGACTCACCGGAGGGACGTTCGTCAGGTCCTGCTCAGGCTCAGGCAGAATCACCTCTTCGCTAAATACGAGAAGTGCCTCTTTGAGCAGACCTCGCTTCCGTTTTTGGGCTACATTATTTCTCAGACCGGCCTATGAATGGATCCAGAGAAACTGTCTGCCATCGAGAAATGGCCTCGACCGGAGGGGTTGAAGGCCATTCAGCGGTTCCTGGGCTTCGCCAACTACTACCGCCTCTTCATACCGCACTTCTCTTCCCGGACTGTCCCAATTTCCGCGCTCACCCGTAAGGGTACTAATCCCAAAGAGTGGCCGCCCGAAGCAGAGGAGGCCTTTCTTTCCTTAAAACAGGCCTTCTCTTCCGCCCCGGTGCTGCATCGCCCGGACGGCAACAAGCAGTTCTTCCTGGAAGTTGACGCCTCCTCCTCTGGAGCCGGAGCGGTACTTACTCAAAAATCATCTTCCGGGAGGATGGTAACTTGCGGCTTCTTCTCTAAACTCTTCTCCTCCTCAGAGCGCAATTATTCCATAGGAGACCGAGAGTTATTGGCCATCAAACTGGCATTGGAGGAGTGGCGTTACCTGCTCGAGGGGGCTCTTCACCCGGTAATAATTTACACTGACCACAAGAACTTGGCTTACCTCCAGCATGCCCAGAGACTTAACCCGCGCCAAGCCCGGTGGTCCTTGTTTTTTGCTCGTTTTGATTTTGTTCTTCATTTTCGCCCGGCTGACAAAAACGTCAAGGCGGACGCCTTGTCTCGATCCTTTCTGGTGTCTGATTTCGAGGAAGATCCGAAACACATCATCGATCCCGCCAGAGTAATGTAGGTGGCTCCCGTGAGTCTAAATCGTCTCCCTCCCGGAAAGACGTTCGTATCAGTACCTGATCGGGAGAAGATCCTTCACTGGGGTCACTCGTCTAAACTGGCTGGCCACGCCGGTCAGAAAAAGACCCTCCAGCTTATTACCCGGCACTACTGGTGGCCTACCCTGCACAAGGACGTAATAGACTTTGTTTCTGCCTGTGTGTCCTGCGCCCGCAACAAGGTTCCGAGACATCTGCCAGCCGGTCGCCTCCTTCCGCTTTCTGTACCTGCTGCCCCCTGGCAGCATATAGCAATGGACTTTATAACTGACCTCCCAGTCTCTGCCGGTTGTACGGTCATTTGGGTGGTCGCTGACCGCTTCTCCAAGATGGCTCATTTCGTTCCCCTGCCAGGCCTCCCGTCTGCACCCGAGCTAGCTAAAGACTTTATTCGTCACATCTTTCGTCTTCATGGCCTGCCCCTCCACATCGTGTCGGATCGTGGGGTACAGTTCACCTCACGCTTCTGGAGAGCCACTTGTAAACTGCTAGACGTCACCCTGGACTTCTCTTCCGCTTACCACCCACAGTCCAATGGTCAAGTGGAGCGGATCAATCAGAACCTGACCAGATACCTCCGGCACTTCGTTAATGCCCATCATTCAGACTGGGTGGATCTCCTACCATGGGCCGAGTTCTCTTATAACAATCACGAGAGCGAATCCTCCTCCAAATCCCCGTTTTTTGTAGTCTTCGGTCAGCATCCTCGGATTCCTTTTCCTGTCTCCACCTCTGTGGACAACCCGGCTGCGGAATCTCTCGTTAGCAAATTTTCCTCCATTTGGGAGAGTACCCGATCCGCACTCCTTCAGTCGTCCGAACAGATGAAAAGACACGCTGACAAAAAACGCCTGGATCCTCCACAATTTCGTCCTGGAGATAAAGTCTGGCTCTCATCTAAATATGTCCGACTCAAGATACCTTCTTACAAGTTAGGGCCTCGGTTCATCGGTCCTCTGGAGGTCATCAGTCAGATCAACCCGGTGGACTATAAATTGAAACTCCCGGCCAACTTACGGATCCCTAACTCCTTCCATGTATCTCTCCTCAAACCTGTGGTACTTAACTCTTTTTCCAAGTCTACAGGTACGCCTCCTGCTCCGGTTTCTGCTGAGGACGAGTTTGAGGTAGAGAACATTCTTGCCACCAAAAGGGTAAGAGGAAAGACCTTTTTTCTAGTAGATTGGAAGGGGTTTGGTCCTGAGGAGAGAACGTGGGAGCCCCGGGAGAACATCCATGCCCCGCTCATCCTTGCTAAATTTCTGTCTGGCCTAAAAAAGGGGGGGCCTAAATGGGGGGGTACTGTAGCGCCGGCGTCCCTGCCCTCTGCTAGGCAGGGACGCTGTTCCCCTCACCTGTCTGCTCTGTGCCCGGCGTCCTCCTCCCGCTCTGCTGGCAGCGCGCGCTCCTTCCCGGCCACTGTGCTTAGGGCGCGCGCGCTCTCCCTCCCTCTTAAAGGGGCCGCGCGCGCCGTCCTAAGGAGTCCCCGGCCAATGGCCGGAGGACTTCACCAAAATGGAGGTGCCCGAGCAATGTTGTTGCACTGTTCACTACTCTGCTTCAGCCCTCAGGTCCCGTTGCCAGTTACCTGCCAGATACCTGCCAGATTCCTGCCAGCTTGCTGTCTTATTCCTGCCTGATATTCTGCTACCTGCCTGCTAGCCTGAGGTCCGACGGTCTGCCTTACTACTCCTGTCAGTCTGTCTAAGGACCAGCTTGCCCGCTCACCTGGGAGCGCGCATCAACTACCTGCCTGCTTGCCTGAGGTCCGACGGTCTGCCTTCCAACCCTTGTCAGTCTGTCTATGGACCAGCTTGCCCGCTCACCTGGGAGCGCACATCTGCTACCTGCCTGCTAGCCTACCTGGAGGCTCTGCCGTCACGTGCTGTGACCACCTGCCTGTCCAGTGACTTCTGCCCGCTCACCTGGGAGCGCTCATCTGCCGCCTGTCTGTTGGTCTTCCTGGAGGCTCCGCCGTCACATGCTGTGACCACCCGTTTATCCAGAGACTCTCGCCTGCTCACCTGGGAGCTCACGTCTACCATCAGCCGCCACAGGTCGTACCAACCCTTTACCCAGAGACTGCCCCGGTCACTTGCCGTGACCATCTGCCCGTTCACCCAGAGACTGCCCCGGTCACTTGCCGTGACCATCTGCCCGTTCACCCAGAGACTGCCCCGGTCACTTGCCGGGACCATCTGCCCGTTCATCCAGAGACTGCCCCGGTCACTTGCCGTGACCTCCTGCCCGTTCTTCTAGAGACTGTCCCGGTCACCTGCTGTGACTGCCTGCCTGGTCGCCACCCGCTCCCTTACAAGGACCACCCCCTTGTATAGTAGCTCAGTGGTTCCGCCTCCCAGACCCGTTACAGGTTATATGGAGAAATAGGAGGAGATATAGGGAGGTTATAAGGAGTAATAGGAGAAGATATAGGGAGGTTATATGGAGTAATAGCAGGGGATATAGGGGAGGTTATATGGAGTAATAGGAGGAGATATAGGGAGGTTATATGGAGCAAAAGGAGGAGATATAGGGAGTTTTATGGAGTAATAGGAGGAGATATAGGCAGCTTTTATGAAGTAATAGGAGGAGATATAGGGAGGTTTTATGGAGTAATAGGAAGAGATATAGGGAGGTTATATGGAGTAATAGGAGGAGATATAGGGAGGTTTTATGGAGTAATAGGAGGAGATATAGGGAGGTTTTATGGAGTAATAGAAGGAGATATAGGGAGGTTATATGGAGTAAGAGGAGGAGAAATAGGGGAGGTTATATGGAGTAATAGGATGAGATATAGGGAAGTTATATGGAGTAATAGGAGGAGATATAGGGGAGGTTATATGGGATAATAGGAAGAGATATAGGAGAGGTTATATGGAGTAATAGGAGGAGATATAGGGAGGTTTTATGGAGTAATAGGAGGAGATATAGGGAGGTTTTATGGAGTAATAGAAGGAGATATAGGGAGGTAATATGGAGTAAGAGGAGGAGAAATAGGGGAGGTTATATGGAGTAATAGGATGAGATATAGGGAAGTTATATGGAGTAATAGGAGGAGATATAGGGGAGGTTATATGGGGTAATAGGAAGAGATATAGGAGAGGTTATATGGAGTAATAGGAGGAGATATATGGATTATACATGGAGTAATAGGAGGAGATATAGGGAGGTTATATGGAGTAATAGGAGGAGATATAGGGGAGGTTATATGGAGTAATAGGAGGAGATAAAGGAAGGTTATATGGAGTAATAGGAAGAGATATAAGGGAGGTTATATGGAGTAATAGGAGGAGATATAGGGGAGGTTATATGGAATAATAGGAGGAGATATAGGGAGGTTATATGGAGTAATAGGAGGAGATATAGGGGAGGTTATATGGAGTAATAGGAGGAGATATAGGGGAGATAATATGGAGTAATAAGAGGAGGTATAGTGGAGGTTATATGGAGTAATAGGAGGAGATAAAGGGGAGGTTATATGGAGTAATAGGAGGAGATATAGGGGGGTTATATGGAGTAATAGGGGGAGATATAGGGAGGTTATATGGAGTAATAGGAAGAGGTATAGAGAGGTTATATGGAGCAATAGGAGGAGAAATAGGGAGGTTATATGGAGTAATAGGAGGAGATATAGGGGAGGTTATATGGAGTAATAGGAGGATATATAGGGAGATTTTGTGGAGTAATAGGAGGAGATATAGGGAGGTTATATGGAGTAATAGGAGGAGATATAGGGGAGGTTATATGGAGTAATAGGAGGAGATATAGGGAGGTTATATGGAGAAATAGGAGGAGATATAGGGAGGTTATATGGAGTAATAGGAGGAGATATAGGGAAGGTTATATGGAGTAATAGGAGGAGATATACGGAGGATATATGGAGTAATAGGAGGAGATATAGGGAGGTTATATGGAGTAATAGGAGGAGATATAGGGAGATTATATGGAGTAACAGGAGGAGATATAGGGAGGTTGGTTATATGGAGTAATAGGAGGAGATATAGGGAGTTTTATGGAGCAATAGGAGGAGATATAGGGAGGTTTTATGGAGTAATAGGAGGAGATATAGGGAGGTTATATGGAGTAATAGGTGGAGATATAGGGAGGTTATATGGAGTTAAAGAAGGAGATATAGGGAGGTTTTATGGAGTAATAGGAGGAGATATAGGGAAGCTATATTCAGTAATAGGAGGAGATATAGGGAGGTTTTATGGAGTAATAGAAGGAGATATAGGGAGGTTATATGGAGTAAGAGGAGGAGAAATAGGGGAGGTTATATGGAGTAATAGGATGAGATATAGGGAAGTTATATTGAGTAATAGGATGAGATATAGGGGAG